>NC_137943.1:27980527-28528027 GCF_963969265.1 Rhamphochromis sp. 'chilingali' | reverse complement strand
ATATGTCAGGCTGATTATGTTTCCATTTGCAAACAAGCTTACAAAAAAAACCCCACAAAGCAAAAAGCAAGCATCAGATTTAATCACAAGGTTGCTTCACCACATCAACTTCCATCTTGCATCCCCCCCTCTCTGTTGTTATGTCATGTCTGATGTGAAATCACTAGTTCCTACAAAAAATGGACTCTGAATATAGAACAACTGCTGCTTAGTTTTGACTCCCCTCATGATCCACACAGCAACTGAACAACAGTAAGAGCAACAATCGGCTGTGTCACGAATATTTATAAAAGCTTGATTAACTCCATTTATAACTAAAAGTGCACACTTGGAGTAAAAGTCTATTATTAGTGTTTATTTTCATAATAACCTGGATACTGGGGGAGGTTTGTCTAATAACAGCTGCTTATATGCTGTCTAATCATCCTCTTCAAGCTTTCAAAATGCTGTTAGAAAACTCTTTTTGTTGCTTTGCGTCCTCATAATCCCCACTGCATATTTCCCCTCTAATTGCACATTAAAGCTGGAACCAGCCATGCATATAATCTGTCATTTGCTCATGGGTGAGTAAGATAATTGCTAGATTGCATGGATTCATACTTATAGATTGCAATTCTTCTTACCACTCAAAGGACACATGATGATTTTTAATAATAATGGCTCATAACTCAATAGTTTATGAATGGCTGATCTCAGGAGATATTGTGGTCTGCAGCCCTGTGGGCTTTCTGGCATTGTAAAAATGTTTCCTGGTCTCACAGCGCCACCTGGTGATACGTCTTCATTTAGATTTAGGATATCCAAACAAAACGGAAAAAACTCTCTCATTTTTAGTATTTTACTCTGTTTTGAATCGGTGCCAAAAACTATTACATTACTTTTTTTGTTTTACATACGTTATACATTAAAACATCTCTTTGCAGATAGCTCGATTCAAAAGTTACAGGATGTCTTCTACTACCACTTTTAGGTTAGATGACAGTGACGTTTAAAGCATCCACACTTGTATAAGTGGCTTACTTATTATCCCAGTTACATGTGATTGATTACAGCGGTATGTGAATAAATTCTGAATGTCTTCTTTACTCCAAGATTATTCGTATGCTCAGCATTTTACTGTCTATCAAGTCGTTAGATACCTGAGTCTGTAATGAGTTGAGTTCTTGCAGCTGAACTATAAACTCTGATGTGGATTGATAACATGCGTGTAAAAGAAGATTTAAGTAGCTTTAAGTCCTCTTGCATACATAAAGTAATGGAGTGTCATTTTTGGACTTTTCCCACTCATATCATTCCTCAAAATATATCAGGCATGATTTTGTGCCTCTACTATACAGTATTACAATATGGATGAAGCTTCCAGGTCAGAAGCCTTGAACCTGCATCCTATCTGAAGGCCAGCAGATGGCGATAGATGTGGCTGCAAAAAACATTTCCGTTCAAAGTCTATGGGAAAAGGGCTTTCTTGTCTTATCTTAATGCTTCAGCAGACTTTTCTGCTGAGCTTATGTGTTCAGTCCCTTATTTTGATTCATATTCTACAAAAAAAGTTTGAATAACACTGATATACTGAAATATTAAATTCTCACCTTTTAATGTACATGAAAAAAAAGTTTTCTTTTTCATCATTATGAGGGAAGTCTGTCTCTTTTACTGTTCAGATCATCTCAGTAGCTGCTTGATAAACACACGACTTATATTCATATATTTATATAAATATTCATAGAAATATTTGCACTTTGCATTTTTTTTTCTTTTTTTGATATATTTATAGATGGAAAGACCTCCGGTGTTACTTGAAACCTGAGGAAACGACCTTACAGAAAATTTCCATCAGATGACTAACAAAACAATCCAGTCAGTTTGAATTGCTGTCTTACATTTTATTGTGATGGGGAGTCATAGAAATGGAGCAAACCTAAAATAAAAACAATACAAAAAGACAGTGGATTTACAAAGGGTGCGGAGAGGACAAACAATATGCAGCCTTCAACAGTACAATGGAACAAGTTGGCACAGAACGGAAAACAGGGTGACGGGACGTTGGAAATTTGGCTTCAAAATAAAAAGAAATTTAAAAAGGGGAGGAGTAACGTCTTCATAACAAGATCCTTCATTTAAACGGCGACGACTCATGCTTTTAAAAAGTTTTAGAATTCAGTAGCTTTATAACGACGCAAAGAGCGGATGCACATGTAACAGTTTCTATTTGTCACTTCATTCCTGTTTTTTTTTTCTTTTTCTTTTTAGCTTAAAACAGAAGTCAAGTTTACAGAATACATGTTTTATATTTTTAGGGTTTTTTTCCTTTAATGTCTTTCTTTTTTTCATTTTTTGTTAAAACAAACTTCATTTCCCAGAACCACATTTTGGGATTTTTTTTTTTTTGTTTGTCTCGAGATTATTTTTCATACTAAAATATATTATTGTATCAATTCAAACTACAGTAATGTACACTACAATGTGTAATAAATAACCATAAAAGAAAATATAAAAATAAGACACATAAATATAAAAAAGTCTTCTAAAAACTAAACAGGTATATTTTTTTTTAATCTGTGGAAAGGGTTCTAATACTGCCATTGTTGACAAAAACATACAGAGGACATAGTTTTAAAACAAAAAAAAGTAAAACAGATTAATACTATAAACACTGTCTGGTAAAACCAAAGCAAAACTCTTCAACAGAGACCACATTCACTAACGCTTGTTACCTCAAGTGCGGGACAGCTTGCCACAATGAATTTGTTTCTTTTAATCGTCATCTGAAAATAATAAGTGCACAAGTGAGACTAACTTACTGAGTCTCTCTATCATTGTTTTATACTTTAAACTTTTGTGGGTTTGGTCTGGTTTATCTCTTCCTGAGCCGACCTGGTGAGGCACATTACTGAGTTTGAGTGTTGAGAGGTTCTTAAAAATTTGGATTTATGCAGTTCGAAAGTTGGAAACTGATTATCTTACATTAGAAGGCATTTTAAAAACATTGCTCTAAACCTCAGACTTTGGACCTACAAGCTGCAGCCATTGGATACTGATGAGTTAGTAATTCATAACAAAAAAGTTTTAGTCAAGAGCAAATATGCAATTTTAAGTACCAGGAACAAAAGCAGAACTTTTAGACATGCCTGTAGATTTAATTTACTGATAGAAAAGTGCTAAACATTCTCTGGCTTTAACTTGTCTTTTTGAAAAACAATCATTGTAAACTAAATAATTCTAGCTTTTAGTTTGGCAGATAAAATAAAACAAGACGTCACCCCCAAGTGGGCTATTTGGACAAGGGGTCTGTCTTTTTACAGACAAAACAGCCCAAATACTGTTTCTCAAGTGTCCTTCTTTGTTGCTGTGACAAATCTGCTGTTCTGTGCAAGTCAACAAACATTAGTCAACATGGCTCCTGTGTAAGTAACAGAGGGACATAATACTGGCTACATGTGTGAGGAAAAAAAATAATAACACTGTTCAATGGCACTTTTAACAGCACACAGGTCTTGCATAAGGCTGGAGGCATTGGGGTGGAGCAGGAAAAAAAGCCCCGATCCTTCACGTACAGTTTGACTTCATATATAAGCCGATAATACTGAAACACTCGCTGAGAACTAAAGTCAACCAAAATAAGGAGAAGCTTGGTAAGAACAGGCGCGTCTGTTTTGAATCCACAGCCGAGCCACGAGGTCGGAGTCTGCTTTTATGTCTTCACCTGGAGACTCCACCCGTTCGGGCAGTGCTGAGCAGCAAAACAAAGGCGCGCCATGCTGGCTTTGAGGTTGTGACTCTGCCTTCCCTGATAGGACAAATTTGGTTATGGCGTACAGAAGCCGCATTCTCATCCCGGACTCCCCATCCCACCCCCCAACCCTCCCCAAGAATACTTTGTTTTCCTTAAGGCTAACAGTCAAACTGAAATCAACAGTAATGCTAGCTAGCAAAGAGTAACACTAACACAAACAACATTTCGCTAGCTAGTGTACATATATAACACTGAAGGGCATACAATGCATGAGGCATGTATCCATAGGTAAACCAGGAATACTGTAGTGCAGAGGTTTTTGTTCGTAGAACTCAATAAAATACTGATTTTAGGAAACTTCATTGGCAATAAAAAGGTATAGAAATCTTTCTCATCTTTAAAGGTTAAAAGGTTTTCAAACAAGAACACGATTAGTTAACACTGATTGAATGAAAAGAAACAACAAAGCAACCTGGGATGTCTCAGTAACAAGTCTAATGAGTTGATGGGTGAGTTCTACTTTAAAATCTGTACTTCTATAAACAATTTTAAACACTGATATTTCATTTTCACAAAGAAAAAGTCACGTTTTTTCTTTTTTTCTATTTCTTTTTTTCTTTTTTCAAGTTCAGGCACACCTGGGTTTTTGTACACAGTAGTGGACCGTTAAGATCAGGCAACTGCCGTGACTTTCTTCTGATGGCAAGATGTGGTTTTTGTCTAAGATTACCCGACTTCAATAACCGACACACTCAAACTGTCCCGAAGAATATTCTTCCTTCATTTGGTGTCTGTCACCGCTTCCTCTGTTGTTTCGGTGTTTCCTGTCCCGTCCCTGATGCTGCTGTCTGTATTGACTTCACAGTCTGCCGCTTTCTCTGCATCCACACTTGCTGATTCCTCCTTTTCTTCGGTTCTTTCCTCCATCTCGGCGTCCTCCACGTGGTCATCTCCCAGCTCCACTTCTACTACGTCACAGGCAAACTCCTCCTGCTCCTTCTCTTTTTCAGTCTCTTCTTCTTCTGCTGTCGCCTCTTCCTCTGCTAATTCCTCTCCCTCTTCCTCCTCATCATCGTCGTCAAAGTTACCCTCGTAGATCTCGCACTCGCCGTCGTCCACCTGCACCACCCGTATGTCGTCCATGCAGATGGCCTCGTCTTCCTCTTCCTCACTCTCCCTCTCGTCTGAGTCCATTTGGGAGGGCGGGGTCGTGGTCCGGCTGTCTGACTGCAGTCTGCCGCTTGGGCTGCCGAGCTCTGACTGATCCCTGGGTGGCCCCGAGCCGGAGCCCGAGTTTGGCCCGTCCTTCTTGCAATAGGAGTAGCGGTGATTCATATGCTGGGAGTACGAGCCTGAGTGAGAGAAACGCTTCCCGCACTTGTCGCACTGGTAAGGTTTCTCACCGGAGTGCAGCCTCGAGTGTTCGATCAGGTGGTGTTTGTGTTTGAAAGCCTTCTTGCAGACGTTGCACTCGTGGGGTCGTTTTCCTGCAGATGAAACCAGAGCGAGTTAGAGAGGAACTGTGCTTAGTATAGAAAAGTATAGAAAAAAATATTCAAAGCAAGTGTTCCTTATTTTGGTTTGATTTGTTTTATTATTATTTATTATTTTGTTGTTTCACTGCCTGTGGCACGCTTTTATACTTGTAATGAAATGCACTATATAAATAAACATGCCCTGCCATCAATCAAGCTTGCGTGTTCATTCAAATAAACATAAGCAGGTTTGAACAATTCAAATATTACATAAATATAATTAAAATAGCATAAATAAATGAATGCGTTTGTAACTATAATAATTAGGTGATACAGAATAGAGATTTGTTACCGTAGCTAAACATCGGTCTCTTTGTCAGCATGAATATAACAATAAAGATTTCACACAAGTTTGTTTGTCCACTTCACTGTCCTTGTACCAGCAGCAGTGCAGGCCTATCTGAGGTTTACACTGGACAGGTAAATAAGACTGCAGCCGAATCACAGGTCTCTTTAACACAAACCCAGATGCATTAAAGGTACTCTGCAGTGAGGGAAGCAGACAGCTGCTGGCAGTGGCTGTCACTGCCATCAATCTCCAGATGCACTACAGATAAAGATTAACATGCATGACTAAATCTAGTTCATTTACATGATGAACCTAAGGGCTCATGTTAATTATATGCATTGTACCTTTAAATTAAAAACAGACACAAACTGCTGCTTTATTTCCCAAACAACTGAATGTTTAACTTTAAGATTTACTAGCGCCAGTTCCAAAAATGTGAATATTTCTAGCATTTCTTCATTGGGAGCCATATTATACTAAATATCAGAGTTTGTTCTAGCAAAAACATTTTGGAAATACAACAAAACGCCTAAAGGCAAAACAATTAACTATGAAAAAATAACCTGATACTTTACAATCCATTGGGAGAATTACACAAATATATATATATATTTTTTTAATTTGCTCAAATCAGGGAATCAGAAGTTTAAATTGTTAAAAAGCAAAAAAAGCTTGGGAGCCAATGTTTGTTTTAAGTATTCAGAACTCTCAGCACCTGGAAAAGTAATTGCTGACATACCCATACAAAATGATCAAAGCCACACATTATCAGAGGCTTTTATGAAACAGACTTTAAAGTGTCTTTAGAGTATAGCATTTAATAGTTTTTAACATCCCCTGCCAAAAGAAAATCTCACTAACAAAGCTCATATGTTATAAGAGTACGGCAAATTTGAAGGATAAGGATGTTTTCTTTCTTTCTCTTTTCTTTCCTTTTTTTAAAGTGGATGTCAAGGCTGAACCAAAACACAGTAGTGCAGAGTAAAGATAACCGCTAACAGATTTGAATAAAACCACTGCCAATATGATGCTACCTGGAGCTACTAGGAAAATATCCTTTTTAATTCACCGCACGAGTTACGTGTCTATAAGCACTGATGACAACTGGGACATTTACAGGCCAGGTGTCCCATAAAAGTCTCAGAGTACCGCGTAGTTAACGAGGGATGATGTCACACGTAAAAACACAGCCTTCAAAAGTAGAACTCTTTTGAGAAGTAACAGAAATCTTGCTTAATAGACTAAAGCTGAAAAATTCACTTAAACAAGACGTACCTGTGTGTTCATATTTATGCCTGAGCAGGGAGCTGCCCTTCTGGAAGACCTTGGAACAAAGATCACAGGGGTAGACGCCATTTTCTAGCCGCCGCTTCTTCATCGCCACGGCTGAATCTGAGTCGTTCTGCTCCTCCACTGTGGAAACACCCTCAGAGCTGCTCTCCAAACGCTTCTCCTGTTGTAAACAGAATTACAGTATGTCGGAGTCACATTATTTACTCTCCCATCCTACCCTTCAGGAAAGCAATTTCACCATAAATATTGTGTGACAGGTATGTGAAGAGCTCATTCTTTGACTGAGTTGTTCTTGAAAATGTTTTCCTGAGAGCCTGCAGTGAAGCTCTTCACTTTAGAGGTAGATAATTCTCCTAGTGTGAATACTCTAACTTACTGAGAATTAAGCAGCAACAATCATGGGTGGAAATGTGAAGCTAAGACCCGAGTGCAAACATAAAAAATCCTCTAGGTGACACTATAGGCTGGCTACAAAAGCAAGTCGATACCTTAAGACTCACATTTAAAATGCATGTTTACAGCCCTGCACATATAACAGCCTCGTATTTGAGCTCTTTGGATAGTTTTTCCCTTCATAAGAACTCGTCCCCCCCTAACTCAATCATCTGGATAATCATTAAGGTTTAAAGATATAGATTAACTAATGCTGGATTAACTGAGCTGTCTCCCCTTTGCTAATTTAAGTCAATGGCTGCTTGGCCCTGAGCGTGGTTCTGTTGGAGATTTTTCCTCTTAAAAGGGAGTTTATCCCCTCCACTGTTGCCATGTGCTCACTCACAGGGGGTCGTTTGATTTTGGACATTTTCTCTCTATTATATTAGCGTCTTTACGTTACAAAATAAAGTGCCTTGAAGCGACTGCTGTTGTGATTTGGTGCTATATATAAATAAAACTGAACTGAACTGGATAGTTCGACCCACATCTACTGATGAAATTCATGCTGCGGTGCACTGTCCAGATGGTTTCTATCAGCAGCTCCACAGACACGAGGTTTCATGTTTAAGTAAATTTGGTTTGAGGATATCGTATTACTCAAAGGCAGTTTGGGTGTTCTACAAAGTCATCACATGTAACGAGGACAGGATGTTATTGAAATGTTTAATGAGTTCACGGGGCTACTGCCATCGATTGAAACTGAGCTAATGGTATTGGTGAAGTAGATATGAACAGTTCAAGTTAATGGAATCAGAGAATTACCTAAAAACTAATGAGTCATTACTGGTAAAATAATGACTTCAGGTCATCGTAAGTGGCAACCGCAATGCTAACGATGTCTGGTACATTCTGACTCTGACTGGCTCCAGCTCAGGTAACTAATGTTTGTTGCCGTTTCTTATATAGCATATAATGGCTTCTTGCAGACTTTTATGACTGCTTTGTGGCTTGACTACCGATTCTCACTTTGACTGCTGAACTCAGCATGTCTCAGGCTTTTGGAATTTTCTATTTCTCTTGACGCACATTTCTTCAGTTTTTTTGTGTTGAAGGACTGACACTAACAGGATGCTTTTTATTTTGGGTTAACTCTGGTACTTTCCACAGCAAAATGCACCTAAAGGTAGCATGTTAGTCTTTCCAGTAATCTATAGATGCTTAGTTTGTAAGTAGTTTGTTTCAGTGTAAAAGGAAACAACCCTCACTCCCGGCAAAGAAACTTGATTAAAAAAAGAAATAGTCATTGCAATAATCAATTCTGGACTGGTCAAAAGTGAGAATTTTCTCCTTTTCTTAAATTTCCAGTTAAAGGGGAAAATTTTAGTTACATAAAACAAATAGTGCAGTGTCAAGTTAGGCCCTGGGAAAGTCGTATAGAAATTTGAAGAACTAACTAACCAATAAAAACTGCAAGCTGCAACAACAAGGTTTTTATACCTCTTCCACTTCAGTGTTTTTGGGGTTTTTTTGTAATTAAGACTTATGTATAGTCGACTCTCCAGGTACTGAATTTGTCTCGGTACAAATAGACACATACTCTTTGCTTCAGTACTTCAAAGTAGGCGTGCATGACAACCATTCACTTTAGGGAATCAAACAGAGCTCTAATTAGAAACCTCTTGCTAACTTTTTTTACATATAACTTTGTTATCACTCGCCGCAATGATCAGCTTCCCATTTATTCTGATGTTGGATGACAGACTACACAAGCAGCTATGTCTCGCTCTCAAAGTACTTTCATAATGTGACTTGAAAAGTTTCAGTTCTTTCTCAGTTATTCAGCACAAGCAAATTAATTCAAATCCATTCATTTGAGTTGCTAGTTCCTGGTGACTGGTGATCACACAGTGATCAAATAAAAGATATAAAACCTTTTATAATAAGAAAAAATAATCACATTGTATAAATAAAAAAGAAGTAACTGTTTTGCATTACTAACCTTATGACCATTGAGAACAACAGTCTTTGCTCCAGTGGCGTTGCCAGCTGTAGTGGCGTAGGTATATGTGAGCTGGGGGATGAGGATGGTGCGCTTCGTGGTGGTGTTGAGGCAGCCCTGACCAGCGATGGCAACTAAGGTAGGAAGCTGTGCGGCAGTGACGATGTTAACAGGTCTTCCGGTCTGAGGTGTGGTCACATAGATGGTTCGACCCTCGAGCTCCTCCTTCCTTAAGCAGGTCAGGTTCAGAGGCTGTTCTTGCTGCTTGGCGGGAGGTGTAGTCATTTTGTTTTCCGATTCTGTTGCGATCTGTTTAGGAAGAGAGAGGTCCAGAGGTTCCGCCTGGGAGTCAGAAGCTTCCGGGTCTTCTGGTTCACTTTTAACGATGACAAGGTCCTCGTTGTTGAGTGATTCAGAGTCTGATGGGGAGGCGCTGCGAGAGTCTGACGAGGCTTTGTTGGATACCTCCTTGATTGTATTGTCTTCTTCTTCCTTTTCATTCTGATTCACAGTGACCTCTGAGCTGGAATTTGTGGCTTCAGTGTCTTTAGAAACTGCGGTTGCATCATTGTGGCGCTTGCTCACACTTTTCCCCGAGTTCATCTTCATAAACCACTTTCTAACCACATCCACTGGGATACTGACAGACTCTGAGATCTTTGTCAGCTCCTCATCACTGGGATTGGCGTTGGAGGCAAAGTATGTCTTAAGAAGTGAGAGGAGATCGACGACAGGCGGCTCCTCCAGGGTCACCCCTGCCTCGTTTAGCAAGGCGGCGAAAGACGGGTCCAAAGCAGCAGAGTCGACGGCCTCTCCGTTGGCTGCTTTGCGATGCTGGAGGAGATGCAGCGCCTCCAGATTGTCAGGACAGTCATCGCAAAGTAAACATGTACTGGTGCTGTTGGGCTTTGGCTTCTGAGCTGCTTCTGAAGTTTTATCGGTTGCCTTTTCTGTCTGCGTGGATGCCTCCTTCTCCACATCTGCGATGGGGACTGTTTCCGGTTCTTTCTTGATAATCGTAAGGTCGGCCGCCTCTTGGGTTTGGGGTTTAGTTGTTGTGGTTGGAGTGGGAGCTGCAGCATCCACAGTCGTGATAGTGGGAGGCAGAGTAGGGTTATTTTTGACAACAAGCGGTGTAGGCTGGGCGGTGGCAGTTGTGGCAGCAGCAGGGCTAATGCTGTAGTTGATGATGATCTTCGTGGTACCGTCGTGATCCACGAAGGCAGGAAGGCTGATGATCTGTTGCTGCGGCTGCTGGACCACAATTCCCTGCTTCCCCTGCGTCACCACCCCATTGGCTGAACCCAGCACCTGCCTGAGCACATTTCCATCCATCGCCACCTTGAGCACATTCTGCAAGTCATTAAGATTGATACTGATGGGTGACATCAGACCTACTGTTGGTACAACCATAGCCACACCCTGAGGCAGGGTTGCAGCTGGGACCACAATCGGCTGTGCTGTTCCTCCGTTCACCACGCCGTTACTGCCGGCTGAAGTTGCCGGTGCCGCCGTCACAGGCTTGCACTCAATTTCCACAGGTTCTGATTTGATCTGGGTGACAGGCAGCTGCTCCTGGAGGGGTTTGCTTTCAGTCTTGTCTTTAAGAACCACACGAGCTGGAGCGATCACAACAGGTCTCGTCTGTGCAGGGGCTGGGGGGGACTTAATCGATGTTCGAGCAACACCGTTGGGGGGTGTAGCACCCACACACTTTTTGCTACTGATGTGCGAGCTGTAGGAGCCTGAGTGGGAGAACCGCTTCTTGCAGTTTGAGCATTCGTATGGTTTCTCACCTAAAAGTATCAGAGAGCGAGAAAGAAATGACAAAACTTTCAAAGAGAAGATTCGAAACATGAAAAACCAAAAACAATTCAAATTTTTAGTAACTTATTTTGAAAAGTGTTGGGATTTGATACTGAGCCCAACTTACAGAATTGACAAATTGATTCATTACAGCAGAAAAACAGAGTTTGGTCACTCCGGCCATAAAACCATTTAAAAATACTTGTTATATGTAAAGGGTATTAACTTCCTTCTTTAAGGAAAGCAGGGCATTTAAACTTCCTTTGGTATGGCAACTGGAGTGGACACCCATTACCAATCTGTAGCAAAAGATGATGCAGTAGGTCAGTGCAACCTTCATTTAACTAGATCAATTCATCAAAACACATTCCTATGTTCCCTTTTGAAGAAACAGGGATGGGGTAAAAAGCGTTAAACAGCAGCACAGATTCAAAAAAGCTTTAAAGCCCCCGACTGATAAAACAAGCACTTTTATGAGACTTTATTAAAAAAAATGTACTGACCAATTTTGCACTAGAGGCCTCATGATGTCATATTTGGACAAACTGCATTAGTGTGTCTACAGCAGGGATGCCAAACTCATCGAGGCCCACACACAGCCCACTCTGATCTTAAGTGGGCCGGACGAGTGAAACGTCACTTTCTGTCAATGTAAAGACGTTTAACTACACATGTAACCCCTGAGATATCTTAATATAAGATAAAGAAGTGCAATTTTAACACCACTTCTCAGTTTTTCTACACAATGAAATTCACTGCCCAGGCTGTCCTGTATTTATAAAACATAAAGATTTGGTTGATTGATGAAAATGGTCTTTTTTTTTAAACTAAATTTTTCTGTAATTTAACTGTTTAACTCTTACTTAAATATTTTCTTTGTAGTATATATGGCTGTGGGGGAACTTTATCAGCAGGGAAAGCTGTAAAACTTGTTTGTCCTCCTACATGTTTTCCAAAGCCGTCCAGCAGCCCATTCTGAGCCAATTCTGGCATCCAGGCCTTATGTTATTGACATAGCTTACCAAGTGCACTAAGGAAATGCTCTATATTAACCAGCTTTAATGGAACACCTGAAATCTGGTGTCCATTAACATACACAGTGCCAATTAAATACACGAACGAAAAAACAACCTAAAATTTTCAGTCGGTTAATGTGTACATTTAATGAAAATTATTAGTCAGTTGTAAATGCAGTAATTGCAGACAAATGTTCGATGATTAGAGGCCTGCAGTTTGGAACAGCTACACAGGTTGTAGCAGACTGTGCATGTGTGCAGCAGCTCACCGCTGTGAATGCGCAGGTGCTCCTTCAGGTGGTGTTTGTATTTGAAGGCCTTGGAACACTCGGTACACTTGAACTTGCGAGTTCCACCTGTTCCTACCGATCCTCCTGTTGACTGCGAAACGTGACGCTGAGTCAGAAAAGAAGAAGGTCTCTATTATTTTTCTGTGTCGTTCAGTTCTTTTAATATCAGATGAATATTTCATAGGAATTCTGTGTGAAAGCTTTAACATTTTTGAAAACTGTAGCTCGAAGGTTTGAAAGGAGCACTGGGGACGTGTTTTTGCTTACATAACAGACCGAATCTCATGCATAATAAATCAAAGTGCACAAAATTTTAAAACCGAAAAAGAAATATCAGTGAATTAAAGTTGAACAACATGACAAAATGTTCATCCTAGTGATCCTGAGGCAGAGATTTGAGTCTGGGTAACAGTTTCACGTATCAGACCTGATTTCGCTCTTAGTTTGGCGCATTGCGTCTTCGGTTCTCATGCTAAGAGGTGTTACCTGCTCTCTGGAGCCTCTGTGGTGGCTCATGTGCCTCTCCAGCTGCGAGCGATAGGTAAAGGTGTAGCTGCAGTGTGAGCAGCTGTAGTTATCCTCACTGGTCTCGTGGCGATACTTGATGTGCTCCTTCAGTGAGGCGTTGCGTTTGTAGCCCCGGGAGCAGTAGGGGCAAGTGTGCAACTGGGAAAAAGAATCAGGTGTTCCTGTGGTGGAAGAAAAAGGGAAACGTGGATGATAGATGATGATTTTTTTTTTTTCTTACACTTCATATGAAGAGCATGTCGGACAGTCTAACAGCTCCTCCTCCTCCTACACCTTTCTGATGTTGGTTAGCTCATTTCCTTAACTTTGCTCTCCAGCATCCACAACTCTCCATACAGTAACTAGCCAGCTGGATGGAAGGAAAAAGTGACATTCCTGTGCATCTACCTCTGGTTTTCCCAAACATTTTTTGTGTTAAGTCCAACACATAAGCTAAATATTTTGGATATAAACAACATAGTTTCCCCACTCTCTGTATGAAGGCCTGAGAATAACCTGCCCTTCATAAAACCTCTCTAGACTGTATAAGTTTTACTATTGTCTTTGCCCTTAAATCTTCCTTAAAGCTATAACAAGCCAGCTACTGTTATTATTTCAGCATTTATGCCTTTCTTGTGCTCCAGAACATTCAGAGCTTCCTCCAAGTAAGTAATGTTCTTTGACCTGTGCTATCTCAACTTTATCCTCAACTTCACCAGCTGCTAGTGGAGCACTCAACACTTGAGTTTAGTGGTTATACTTTGGAGTTTGAACCTTAGTGTCTCAACTGTAAATGGCAGATTTGTGTGACAATATCTCACTTTTCTGATTGTATCTTTTATTATAACCTCAGAGGTCCATTATCAAGAAAATGTGTTCTGAGATCTTCAGTGTTTGAAATAAAAGCTCTGAAAATGCAGCCGTTTGTTATCCACCCCAACAACTAGTTTACCTGTCAGCTTTTCAAACAATTCACAATCCCACTTATTTACTGCTCACTTCTGAAGTGAGTACTAAGCTGAGTATAGCATGCTATGAACTCCAGAATGCTGAGCAGGAAGAAATTGGAAATTTGTAGTGCTTGACATCAAAGAATTTGAAATTTTGACACAGCAATAGTAATACCTGAACATCTGCATCATGACATTCAGTATAATATGTGATGTTGGCGTGTTACCGTTTTCATCGGCTCCTCCCGTCTCTGTCGGACTCTGCTCGTCCTCGGGGGCTTCAGGATAGATGATGGCTGTGTCTCCCTGCTGGAGAATCTCCTCCACTAGAGCATCCTTCTCCACCTCCTCTTCTTCCTCTGATGCACACTCCTCCTTCACTAAAAACACAAATGCACAAAGGTTAGTGTTGCTGTATACAAAGAACCCAATTATCCACCACGGACAGCACTACAGATACAGACAGACTGAATGACTTTGTGTTTAAATCATTTTAAACGACTTATTTTCTCTGTGAGGAATCCCTTCTATGAGCTAATGCTTGAAGTACCACCACTAGAGGGCGCCATATAACTTGTAAATGATTTGATAACGGGCTCATCACTTGAGCTATCGTTGTGCACTTTGTATTCTCAAAAAACATTTGTTGGGCAATTTAAAAATGGCATAGCTGCCGAACATTATTCTTAAAGAAACCTGGACTAGTTCTGCTAACAATGTTCAGAGATCCCTAAAATCAGAAGATTCTGAATTTGGGAAGTTGTAGCTACAATGCTGTGGAAAACTATGGAGCAGCTTGTTTTAGCAGCAGTAACTTGAAGGGATCATTTATTGTATGACTTTATCAGTCTCTCTCGTCATTGTGGAGGAATTTGGGCCCACTCTTTTTTACAACATTCCTTCAGTTCATTGAGGTTTGTGGGCATTTGTTTATGCACAGGTCTCATAAGTTCCTGCTACATCATTCAGGTTGAGTTTTGAGTCCCTTGATTCTTTTCTTTTTCAGCCATTACGATGTAGTGTACATAAGACCATCCTGTTGCATGACCCAGTTTCATCCAAGCTTTAGCTGCTGGACAGAGCTCACATTTGGCTCTAGAATTCTTTGGTACACAGAGTTGACTCAGTGACTGCTGGGGCTGAAGTCCCGTGGCTGTAAAACCACCCTAAATGATCACCACTGTGTTTGACAGTTGGTATGAGATGTTTGTGCTGATATGCTGTGTTTGACTTTCATCAATGTGGCACTGTACATTCAGGCCAAATATCTCCATCTTGGGCTTGTATATCCAAAGGACACTGTTCCAGGAGTGGTCTGTTCACATGCAACTTTGCAAACGTAAACGAGAAGGGGATGGCTTTCTCTTGGCAAACCTCCAAAAAAGCATACACATTCATGTTTCTCTAACCGTACAGTCAAGAACTTTGCAGACCTCAGTTAGCATGGTTGATGTCAATGTCTGCCACATAGCTCTTGGGCTTTTTGCTGTTTATTTGCATCTTGACATTGGCATGAATTTGCTTCAGACCAGCAAACTGCTAAAACATCTGCTTGTATCCAAAGTGGTCACACTTGCTGATGATCCGTTAATCAAGAGCATTTGATTAGAAGCACTTGATAGCTTCTTACCCTCCTAATTAATATAGAAGCAGTAAGGACATAATTAGAAAGCTCTGACGTGAGTATGCAGACCAGTGAAAAACTGAGCCACGCGACTGTAATGCTGACCTTTATGATAACATTTACAGAGGTTCATGCTGTATGTTTATACAGCATGAACCTCTGTAAATGTTATCATATTTAAATATTGGAAAAATAAACTAAACACATTTGAAGTAATTAGAATTAACACTCTACTACAAAGTCCCAGCACATACTGTTTGCTAAGATGAAATAAAATCAAACCTTATTATACTGAACTTTTAAAAATTAATTTGGAGCCAAATATTAGACAGACCAAACCGTACTGTGATGCTGTACTGTCATGTTACTTAGGACAATATTAAAAACAGAAACCCTTGCTTCCTACATACCTGCTAATATTCATACATCTTTAATCATCTATAGCTACAGCCAGCTGAACTGTTAGCGATGTTTGAGTTCACTTGGAACAGCTGGTTTGCTGCACAGACACAGACAGTATGTTTCCCTGCAACCATAATGAGCCTTACAAAGAATAATTACAGCCCTGGGCGTGATTCAAACGTGGCACTTCAGAGGGAAATGAGTCAGGGACGTAACAGTGGCACCACACTGACAGTCTGTCCTCTACCCAAACATTCCCTCTCATTAAACCAAACACACTCCTCTATTAAAATTAACCTTAAGTAGCCGACATGGAACAAAACAGATAGCAATGAATATGCTCAGGCAAACTTGGCATCTACAAGTGCTTCAAAAAAGCACTGCGTGCAATTTTATATCAAATGCATTTTGAAAAGATGGTGACCTGAATGCAAGTAATAATTTGCTGTTACCTGTTACTTCAAATGTTTGCAGAGCACCATCAAAGAAATGGCAAAGAAGGCCAAGCCACTTAATTGAAGAAATGAGTTTAGGATCAAAGGCTTCCTCATTCCTATTTTTTTTTGCCTTTTTTTCTTAAATATGCGAAGACTGTGACGCATTTTCCAACACTCGTCTTATTTTTTCCATCCACGATCATTCACAGCATACAGTTAAACTAGACAGCCATGCAGATAACACTTCAGACTGCAGAAGAAACAGAGTAACACTGCACCGCCTGTTTATAACACAAGGTCCCCGTTAAGTAATTGAAGTCTCAACACCAATCTGAGATAATGCTGATGGCATGATTTATTTTTCCACTAACCCCCAGCCCCATCTGATTTACTTGTTCAAGTACACTAAACTCCTCTGTAAAACTGGTAGAGTGGTGAAAGTGAGTCTAATGTTAAGGCATGCATAATAAGCAGATTATCTACTCATTTAAATAGCCAGTTGTTTGATTCCTGACTTCTATAGTCAGCATGTAGAATAACTTTAGACAAGATACAAATGCATGAATGTGTGTGGCTGAATATTCCTTTGAGCAGTGCACTGATAAATGGATGCATAGTATATACTGTACAGTATACAGTGATTTTCTTTATTTTAGAGCTCAGTCAGGGTTTTATTCTTGATTTTTTGCAGTTACAGCATTTTTTGTGTGCATATTGCTCTAAGCAGGATTTCATCCCTCTGAGACAAAGACTCTTGCCGCTCTTCCCTTGATCAGATCGGATGCTGTGCTAAGTGCAAATATCATAACAAGAGTAGAAGAGGAACTTAGGCAGAGCGCTTACTTCACTTTCTGAGTATAAAAACACTGATAAGAGAAAGCAGTGAGGTGAAACTGTGACCAGTGTTGTCATGGTGCTCAAGTATTTTAAATGCAGGCAGAATCAGCAGGAAAGGCCACGCCTCTTCCTGCTGAGCCGTGTCAGGGACAGGTGCAGCTGCGTGTGTGTGTAGTCAGCAGGATCTGCAATCACAGAACCAGTCATAAAAAGAAAAAGAAAGGAGGGGTCTATGCTGAACTGTGTGTGTGTGTACGCCTTTATAAAGAATAGGCGGGCCCAGGCCGAGCCCTGTTAAGCCTCATATTAAACACACAGATCTTTACTTCCCATGATCTCATCCAAAAGCTTTCCAAATCTCTTTTCCCCCTCTGAGACTCGCTCATCTACCCTTCAAGCTTCCTTCCCCACCTCTCTTTGCTCATTCCTTTCTCTTATAGCCTCTTATATCGTCATTTTCTCCTTATCTTAGTCCTTCCTTCAGTTTATTTATGTAGCTCACTAACATGTACAGCATTCAGCATCGTCTGTCTTTAAACTCTTCAATGAAAAAAGGGAAAAACTTCACTCCTCGAAAAAAAAGAAACCTCAACTAAAAGGAAAACATGAAAAAGACTTCAAGAAGAGCAGAGCAGAGGAGTCTCTTAAATCCGTTCTAGAATATGCCCTCACTAAGCAAGCTAAAAACACATTTTGGCCCCCTGGCATTTGAAAGCCGAGCTCTTTGAAAACAGTCTCCATTTAGGAAAGTGCAGGGATGAATGTGAAAATGCTGACCTTGACTGACTGCAGACCTTTGTGTCAGTAAAATCAAGGACACAGGTCGACTCTGACTCTGATTTTAAACATAAATACTTCTAGTTACACAATGCAGCTCCATTAAGCCATTTCCATGATGATTTTGGGGGCTTTTACTATAATACTGTGTCAAGGTTGACTGCAACAGCTGACGAGTTCCTGCCGGATTAATGTGTCGTATTCATCAGATGCAATTCACAGTTTTCTAATTGTTCAACTATTAAACAGTCAAAAGTGTCACAGCTTCCATAAACGACTTGTGCATCGTTCTTATGCATGTAAGCATGTGTCCACCTACCGCAAAGGCAACAAGTCTGATAACATATGTGGCAGAATCTTATTTCCGATCATTTGATGAACAAATATATCGCTCTATGCTGAACCCCTATTCGTGGCGGTAGTTAACAAAATGCAGTGCAGTGTTGGGTATTTTCATTTGGCTCTGGCTGAAACGGTTTTGCAGAGGTTACCAAAAATAAAGACCCCGCTAAAGAGTAAGCGAACAACAGTTTGGAAAATGGCAGGTTTAGCAAGCTGAGACTACTTATTTACTGAGTCATTATTTAGAGAACTTTACAGCCACAATAAGATTATTTCCAACTGTCCCTAAGCTGCAGAAAGTTGCAGGTCTTAAAGATTTAATTGAGAAAGGATGTCACTTTCTGTTAAACGACTACTTGATTAACAGACACATGTTTACGGATTAAAAAGGTTTAAGCTGCAATACTATTCTTTGTTCGTTTGCCATTCAAAAAAGAAGAAACAAACATGTTCTATTGTCATGTTTTCTTTTTAAATTAGCTTCCTCCTCTCCCTTTCTGTCTTTGTCTCTTCCTCTTCCTTCTCTTCAACCACGTTACCAACTGCTTGTTTCCTCAACCTCTCCCCTCCCCACAATTTCTTTAATCTAACTTCATCTCCCTCCCTCCTTCACTTACTTTATTTCCCTCCATCACCCCTTCGTTCCAATCCCCCCCTCACTTGATACACCTCTCTGCATATTTTCCCACCACACTCTACAATTACTCTTAATGCCTCACAAAAAACATACATGCTGTAATGACAACCAGGACCCTGCAACACACACATGTGGAATATCAGAATGGAATGAAAACAGGAAATCATGTGGTTCGCACACACGCAAACACACACATACACTTGCATACTTACACCAGCCGAGTTATTCACAGGCACATGCACTCTCTGCACACAGCACTCGTATACCTTGCCAGAACCTGTCACTGTGAGTCCATGGTGAATTTATAAGGCAGGATGGATTGGAGCTGCAGTGCGGCCTAGACTGCAGGGGGAGTAGCGCACACTAATCTCTCACCAGAGGACCAATTCAACACCAGCTGCTCTCCGTTCTTTCTCCTTTCGCCTCAGACGGGGAGGAAAGAAAGGACTCAAAGTCAGACTATCCAAAAATATCACGCAAAGCCTTTGAAGGGTTCCCACCGTGGCCTTACAGCGCTGCAACATTTCATGACTTTTCCATGACTTCCCTCCAACACCGTCAGAGCTCCTCTGCACACACTAAATATGTAACTCCTTCCTGGTTTGTTAATGTTTTTCTAAAGGAGTGAACAGGCTGCTTTCTATCGCAGGTGCAGTTGAAAAATAACAAGTACTGCCGTGAAAGCACGAGTCAATTCAATTCGTTATATTATACATTTATATCAAGACCCCAAAGAACATACTACTACTACTACTACTACTACTATCACCACCTCTGCTGATGCTTTCCTTGTTTAAACTGTCAAGGTTTTGCAAACTGAGCATTTTTAAGATGTAAAATGTAATTGTTAATGGCACATTTATTCTATTTAAAAACTCTTCTTACTGTGAAGTCAAGAGAATTAGTGCATAACTACATATACAAGTTCACCATCCTACCTTATTACAACAAAAAGGCACCTGACAGGACCGGTCAAAGGTGAAAAAAACAGAACATTCAGTCAATAAATGAAGTCTCTCTCTGCTCAGCACTGCATATTTTTCTCACATTGCAATCTTTAATCAAAGTGTTTATCTAAAGCTATGAAAAAAGTTCGATTTTATTAAGAAAAGTGTACAAATCTAGGTATTTTAAAAAAGTCGTTTTAGCTAACCAAACACACCTTTTTATTAGCAGAAATTAATAAATAAATGAAATCACTCTGATTGGCTGCCCTTTTCAAACAGAAGCTTTGAATACAAAGGTGCGTGCTGCTTCTGTGCTCACAGTCAAAGCTGGTGATCATGAAAAAAATTTTTTTTAAAAAAAGAAAGAAACACAAATGTGTATGCCTGGAAATTTTAAAGTCAGGCCCAGTGCTAACAGTATCACATGTATTTCCATCATTATTCTCTGTAAAGCCCTCTAAAATACCAATCAAACCCTGCACTACTGTGAATATTTGATGCAGACCTGTTTAAATAAATATACATGCTGCAGGTCAGGAGGTAGAGTGGGCTGTCTGAGTATATGTGTGACAGTTAGATAGACAGTGAATATTCAGCCCTGTATAAACGTGACTTGTAGTAGTATTTGAGTGGAAAACTGCTGTATAAGAACAGTCCAAACCTACTAAACTTTGCTATGTAGTCTGGGTGTACAATCATATGTACTATTCTGATGTCAGGCTAATAAGTGAATGTATTATTTCACCTGACATGCTAGTTTATTGTGAGAATAAGGCTTAGAAGTTTTAGCTTGTCCCAAAAAGTTGAGGTTTACTGAACAACAACAAGCGTAGGAAAACCTCCATGGATAATTAATAATATCCAAAGTCAGAGCACCACCTATCACTTCAAACACTGTGGGGAGGCTTTCCTACAATATCTGTAGTTGGATACTCAGCCGAAAAAGAAGGGAAACAAAAGCAAGAGAAAGCAAGACGAAAGCCTGGCAGAAAAATACAAAGAAATGAGAAGGGATCAGTGACTGCAGAAAAGTAGTGAGTACAGAGGAGAAAGGATAGAGCTGAGAGAAAGAGGGAGAGAAATAAAGCATGGTGTGAGCAGCACTCATGAGCACTGCTCACACCATGTAAGGCTTTATTCAGGAACAATGAAACAAGCCTTGAGAGCAATATCTCTGAGTGTCACATTCTCGCCGTCTCCATGGTTTTAGTATTTCCTGCTTGGCTGTAACTAACTGCTGTCGAGATGAAGGCAGATGCTTGCGTAGGCTGAGCTGTTTGAGAGGAATCAAGGATTAAAAGGGCATTGAGAATCGGCGTAAACACAAGCCAATCAACTTCGGCTGTTGAATGCAGAGTTGGTTCTGCTTCTGCTCGTTAAAGCTTGTGACACTTTTGCTGTTTTGTTTGGATCCTGAGGTGTGTTTTTGAAAGTGTGCGAGCACGGGTAAGCGCTGATCCTGCAAACGTACTTACTTCGGGGTATCTGGAGGTTTAAAGAGTTTTAAAGAGCTTTACCATGCTGCCTGAACGTGGAGTGGAAACCAATTAAAAAAATAAAATAAACACAAAGTCTCTAGAAAGTCTATTTCTGTCTGCGCTTCCTGCAGCTGGTAAAACTTCAGAACTTCGGAGTAGGAAGAAGGACGGCAGGAAGTTGATGGATGAGCAACTTTAGGTCCAAAACTGTTGACTGCATCAGATGTGAATCATCATGATATGACTAAACCTGTTCCGCGGTTCCCAGCGGACGTGCAGCGCACAAAAACCCTGTCTGCAAAGGGAAACAACAAGCAGTTCAGCTGACTCAACTCCACACAGTCACACACCATGTCAGCAGTGTTAATGAGGGAACTCATTAAGCTGTTATTTCACTAATATATAAACCAAATCTCTTGTTTTTATGTTGTTTGAATTATAGAAATAGCACTGTAGAACTGAAGCGATAAGCTGATTTTATAATATTCAATCAATTATTCATTTATGTAAATGAGCACAATATTTAAATTAGAATTAAGTGATTATATAATTTGGTCTTTCCTAATGAATATTAATGCAGCAAAGGGTCAACTGCAAGAGCCTACAGACAGAGCCTGTTAAAGTCTGACATGAGGAACGTGGCGTTGTTGCCTGCACACATTTGCTATGCATCTGCAAGCCACTTAGCAACCCACCACCATCGCAACTCTTCTTTTTATGCTGTATCTGACATGGTTAATGTCTGTTGTCACTAGTGTCATATCCTCTGTACTGTGCGGGTCTTGCTGATCTCTCCTTGCCTCATGCTGTCCTCGTATGCATGTGGAAGGAACAGATTCATACTTTAAAATATAATTAAGAAATAAAATTCTTCTTCCTTTACTCCAGCAGTCCTGACTGAAAGGTGTGACACATCAGCAGGAAGAACACTGAGATCCTGACTGTCTATTTAGCTTAAGCTAAATGT
This sequence comes from Rhamphochromis sp. 'chilingali', assembly GCF_963969265.1. Taxonomy (NCBI): domain Eukaryota; kingdom Metazoa; phylum Chordata; class Actinopteri; order Cichliformes; family Cichlidae; genus Rhamphochromis; species Rhamphochromis sp. 'chilingali'. The sequence continues at coordinate 28,505,786 of NC_137943.1, read as the reverse complement.
TGTCACTGACAAATCTAAGGCTACGTTCACACTGCAGGTCTTAATGCTCAAATCCGATTTTTTTGTCTGCTTGTTCACACTACAAATAAAATGTGACAGCAAACGCGCTCTTGTGTGACCCCTCAAAGCGCCCCGCATGCGCAAAAGAAGACGTCACACACAACGTGCTCTGTTTCGACCCAGAACAAACAGTATTGTTTGACTGATGGCCTTAATATAAAGACTTGTTTCGGACTTTACGTTTCCCAATTTTGCTTTAAGTTATAAAGTTATTTTGTTATTTACAAATGGCCTAATAATGATCCTTATTGCTGTTTTAGAGAAGAGCGGTGCTTCAAAGGATAGTTGGAAATTTCTGTCAGAATCTGCCGATTATACAGTACAAATAAAATGTTCACGTTTCTCCAACGTTGTCTTCCCAACAGTTTCACTGGATGACCAGGAAGCGTTCGCGATGTCTTCTCCGGCGCTGATAATTGCCGTCTGTCAGTGACGTAAAAGACGGATTTAATGCGACATGACCATTCAAACAGCAGTCATTTTCTGAAACATCAGATATGTATCAGATTCAGTACCACATACCAAAGTGATATTTGAAAATATCGGATTTGTACTGTTCAAACTGTCATACCATGATCGGGTATGGGTCGCATAGGGTCAAAAAAGTTGGATTTGATGCGCTTTCGCCTGCAGTGTGAACGTAGCCTAATATGTGAACATCACTAATATTTTGAGCCACCTTGAAACATGTTATTAGTATTTTAGCACTCTGCAGCATATCTGTTAACAACTCTTTTCCCCTCCAGTGGGCGGGGCTTTCACTTACACTACGTCTAGTGTTTATCTAATTTATAGACACACAGTGATGACAAGAGAGGATATTAAAAAAAATGCTCTTTTTTACATTTTAATGTACATTTTGTCACCAGAAAGAAATTCAAGATGTTTCTGGCATGTCACCTGTCAGTGAGCACTTATTGTTTGGAGAACAGATAAGCAGTCAGACACCAGTCAGAGGAGAAAGATGACAAGGAATGATGGATGATGAAGCTTGTCTCTGTGTTTTATCAAAGAAGAATAGAGAGGGAGAAATTCGATTCAGAGGGAGGAGAGAGTGGATGTGTTGGTGGATGTGTGTGTGTGTCATAGTTAGATTAGCCTTTAGGATGTGGTGTCATACAGGCTGACCTACAAGTGCGAGACAGAAAGAGCAGAACATCTGGCTGTGGCGGGCGAACGGGCGTTCCCCGAGGCTTGGAGGAGGATGAACTAATCCGATCAAAGAGAGAGATGAGATGTACAGACAAACAGTCTTATACAACTGGGCTCTATCAGCAATATGGCTGTCTTTCTACATGTCACACTGCAAGATGGTGCTAATAAAATCTTGGGAGTACAACCTCAATATTGGAACAGATCAGATTGTGTGATGGATACCTAGTGGACACAGGCTCTGTGATTTAAAAAGGAAGGAAAAACGCATGCAGATCTGCAACACAGGCTCTCATGCTGATTGGTTAGCTTGTACATGTGGGTTGTACACCGTCAGAAACAATGGTACCATAAAAATCCACCTATGTCCGTAAAGGTAAAATTCAATGTATCTCTCCAAGGCTAATTACAAAACTGCAAGGTGTAACATTTAAGGTCTCTGCATGCAGTTACAGGTGCATATTTGCACCATTTCTATTTGATTTTTGTAATATACCATTTCTGTAATATACTTACATATCTATACTATTGCTAATATATATTGTAATATATCTATATCACTAAAGCACTTCTGGATGGATGCAAACTGCATTTCGTTGCCCTGTACCTGTGCATGTGCAATGACAATAAAGTTGAATTCTATTCTATTCTGATTTCAAGGTGCAGTCCAAGGACACAGTCTGTTTTCAAGCAAAAAATGCATGAATCTGCTCAGATTTCAAGATTTGATCACTTAAGCTAAAAAAAAAAGCATTAAATACACACTGACAGAATTTATTTTGCATCTGTCAAAATGAGATGGCACAAAGGTTAGTAAGTAAGGATCTTCTTTGTTAGTACTACTAGAAAATGGTTGAAAATGTGCCAGTACAGCTCCTTGTTTGTGCTGATGCTATTCTTGTAGGAATTGGAGACGATGTGTGGCTTGTAACAATCAGCAACACTTGGTCCCGGTGTGCCTGTGCTCCATAAAACACTTTTTTAGAGCTTAGTTGCTGTTCTGAGGGGTATTCTATGAACAAAGCTCAACACAACCAGGTTTTCTTTCCCTTTGCTGGATTAAAAAACTTGAAACCCCAGTTGGAGATAATGGGTATGACGGTGGTGGTTATTAACGTCCTTTTCTAAACCGGACTTTCTGCCTCAGGCTCTGTGCGTGCTCACATAAAACGGGGCATTTCACAGGTCATATGATCCTTCTGCAAAAAAATATCCCCGAGCGCCACCAACTCCAATCAGAGACATTATCAGATCTATAAAGAAAATAAAAAACAGAAACAGAAAAACCCAACACAGTTCCAAACAACACAAGAGAATAATGCTGCAGGAAATTGTAATCTTGTGATTGAATGCACAGAGCGGTAAAGTTTATATTTTATATAGTTGCTTGTTGCTTTGAACTTCTGTTAGTTAATTACATTAAGATCCATACAAACACACATCACACTCCAGTCCAGTCGCTTTTCTTTCCAAGCTCCCTAGATTATTTTGGACAGTTAACCTGAAATTCTCACAACTCACTAGATTGGCCGGTAGACCTAAAAACCCTCGTAGGGTTTTTTTTTTTAGGTATTTTCCACATTTTAGATGCTAAAGCAAAGAACAAGTTGATGTGCAAAGCTTGAAATACAGCAGACTTTCTTCAAGAAATGACTGATTAAACATCTGAAAACTCATCCCTAATATTATTACCACATTGGTTGGCTGCATGCCAAATATCCCTGGGCAAGAGACTACCCCATGTTTGCCTACTGGTGGTGGTCAGAGGGCCTGGTGGCGCCTCGCCTCTGTCAGTGCGCCCCAGGGCAGCTGTGGCTACAATGTAGCTTGCCATTGCCAGTGTGTGAATGTGTGTGTGAATGTGTGTGTGAATGGGTGAATGACTGAATGTAGTGTAAAGCGCTTTGGGGTCCTTATGGACTGAGTAAAGCGCTATACAAATGCAGGCCATTTACCATTTACCATTTACAATTGATCTACTTGCAATCAACACCATTTATCAGCATAGCAAAACATTCTGAAAATCTCCGACTGGGTTAGAGTTTCCCTCTGAGTCTCACTTCACCAGCCGTCACTTTAATCTCAGCTGAAATCACATGTGAGCATCTACTGTGTTTACACTATGCGGCATGCCGTGTGTAAAGCAGCATATGGAAATGGTTACCACTTATCTGTATTATACGTAACAAGTTAATAAGTGAAAATGTTAAAACGCAAAGGGTCAATCTTACAGAAGGTAAGGTAAGGTTACAGAAAAATGTAGGAATAAGATGTTGCTTTAAGTATTACTGGCACTGACAAAAATGTTCAAGCACAGAAGATGCAGCATAAACTGCATGTAAAGACCCGCCCTTAGGCAGAGCATTGTATTATTAAAAGGAATCTTTGCCAGTTAGGGAGTAGATGGGATTTATTAAAGTTTGCTGGATGTGAGAACTGGAGATTATAGAGAGAAACCTCTGCAAGACTGCCGGCTAGATTAAGGATTAATGAGGGCGTTACAGAAACATGTCTATTCCTCAGACGAGCTTACTTCCCCTCCTTATTTATATATCTCTTTCCTCATTTGCATCCTCTCTCTCGCTGCTATAAATTCTTGGTTTCTGGTTACTCTTTACTACTCTTTACTTCTCTTCTGATCTGAAAAAGGCACACCACACTGAGCTGTGATCGTGTTCAGCTGACTCATGCCTCCAGATTTTACACCCACCAGCACCGCATGCAGGTTGCTTGGTTCCTGTGTTCATGTGTGTGCCCCCTTCAGATCACTTAATTCAATAAAAGCACTACGTATGTGCTTAAGTTAGTACAGTTCTTCTCCACAATGATCCACAACAAAGTCAGTGAACATAACGCTACTGCTGCTCTGATTTGGATTTACTTGCTAACAGTTGGGTGGGTAATCTCCCCACCTGCGCTAATATACAGTATCTCCTGAAACACAGAAGCCAACACTTGATTACATAAATATGAGTACTGAGCGGACCCGTTGCTGTATTAATGCACCTTTTAAGCTTCACTTACAACAGCAATAAGGACAAATTACACATGCCAGCCCTAAGGACATTTTTGTGAAAAATACTGGCTGTTACCCTCCAGTGTGATAATTGACTTCAAGGTGTCATGGTCCTGGGCCATGTTGGCCCAGTGTTCTTAGTTTTCTTGTATGTTTGTATTTTGTTCCTTATTTAGGCCATGTTTTCTGAGTTGCCCTGTTGTGTTGTTCCCTAAGTGTTTTCCCTTCATGGCTTTTACCCCCTGTGTGCCCCTCTGTGTATCTGTGAGCCCTCGTCTCTCCTTATGTTTTATTCCATGTTTCCCCTGCCCATTATGTCCAAGTTCTCCCCGTGCTCTCTCTCCCCCCCCCTGTGTGCCCTGTGTATTTATGAGCCCTCATCTCCCTTTGTGGTTGTTTCATGTTTCCCCAGCCCGTTATGTCTGTGTTTTCCCCGTGCTCTCTCTCCTCCTGTCTGAACCTCTGTGCACTTCCTGTTTACTTTGTGACTCTCACGCCCGTACATGTCATGTTCAGTTCACCCCGCCCTGTCTCGTTATGATTATCAGTGTCACCTGTGTTCCCCGTGTGTTCAAACTTTCCTCGTTAACCCTCTGTGTATTTCTGTCTGCGTCTCCCTCTGTTCGGCGTGACGTCGTCCCTCATGCTGTGTGTGGATCTCCCTGTGTCTCACTGTGAGTTCTTAGTTTATGGTTTCCCAGTTTAGTCTAGTTTGTATGTTTGTTCTACCAGCAAATAAAGCTGTGTTTTGAGTTCACCTCCCCGAGTCTGTGAGTCCTGCATTTTGGGTCCAACTCCTGCCTGCCGCACAGCGATTCATGACAGTACGACGTCACCACAACATGGACCCAGCAGACTTACCCGGGGAGAGCGATCTGATACGTGTCCAACGCCTAGTCGAGTGGATAACCCACACTTCCAATACAAGGGCAAAGATTGTGGGGATAAATGCTATCGAAGCAATCCTCAAAGGAAATTCTCATCTCCGCCAGGTCAGAGGATGTTTGGACTTATTGGCCAATTTGAATGAAGCCCGGGAGGCGGCGCGAACTCGGGAAATATCAGACTTGGCCCAGCAGCAACAGACAACAGCCACCCTGGAGCAGCCGCGTCAGTTTCACCGGCCGGATGTGGTTTTTCCCGGCCCTTTGGAGCCATCTGCGGGGAAGAAACGTCGATCACGCCGCGGGCGCGCCACCCCACAGCCGGACGTTCGGACTTTTACATCGCCGGCTGTGGTGAATAAGGACTCTTTTTCTGTGTCGAACCGTGGGACTATTCGTTCAGGGGTTGTGTTTTGTGCTACGGATGGTAATGTGAACAGTTTATTAGCTGCCCAGCCTCCTGAAGCTCTCTTAGCTGCCCAGCCTCCTGAAGCTCTCTTAGCTGCCCAGCTACAAGCTGTGTCTCCTGTGTCCCCGCTAGCACAGTCATTAACTCCACCACAAGCTCCATTTTCACCTCTACCATCGCTTCAGTCATCAGTTCGGTCTGCCACTCAGTCGCCCTTAGCTCCATCATCCACACTACCACCTGTTTCTCTTCCACCACAACCGTCACTACACCCAGCCATTCAGGCTGCTACTCAGTCAGTCATTCAACCCATAGCCCTGCCATTAAGGCACTCTGTAGCCGAGCCATTAGCCGCCCGACCCGCAGCCACTTCAGCCACTCCTCCACCCGTCACACCTCCACTACAACCATCACTGCAGTCTCTAGCGCAGTCTCCTGCAGCTCTGCTTTCCCCAGTGCAGTCTCCAGTGTCCCCAGTGCAGTCTCCAGTGTCCCCAGTGCAGTCTCCAGTGTCCCCAGTGCAGCCTCCTGCAGCCCTGCTTTCCCCAGTGCAGTCTCCAGTGTCCCCAGTGCAGCCTCCTTTAGCACAGTCACCCACTCAACCACCAGCACCACAACCGTCACTACCTCTAGTTCATTCCCCTGTGAAGTCATTAACTCCACCACCTACTCCACTCTCACCACCACCGTTACTACAGACATCAGTTCAGTCCCCTGTGCAGTCGTTTACTTCTCCACCGTTAGCAGCTCAGGTCCCCGTGTGTCCAGCAGCTCAGGTCCCCGTGTGTCCAGCAGCTCAGCTCGCACCTGAACCTTTGGCCCAGTTCCCCGTAGCAGTGCAGTTTTCTAGCCAGCTTAACGTTGAGCCCGGGGTCCCAATTCTCTCTGGCTCTACATCGGCTCCTGCTGGAAGCTCGGATGAGCTCATCCAGCACTCCGCGGCTCCCGTGTCGCCATCTACCTCGTCCGCTGGGGGTTCCAGTGAGCCCAGCCAGCACCTCCTCGTCTCCGCTGGAGGGTCCGAGGGGCCCGTTCAGCCACCCGTCTCCGCTGGAGGGTCCGAGGGGCCCGTTCAGCCACCCGTCTCCGCTGGAGGGTCCGAGGGGCCCGTTCAGCCTCCTGTCTCCGCTGGAGGGTCCGAGGGGCCTGTCCAGCCTCACGCCTCGTCAGCTGGAGGGTCCGAGGGGCCCGTTCAGCCTCCTGTCTCCGCTGGAGGGTCCGAGGGGCCCGTTCAGCCTCCTGTCTCCGCTGGAGGGTCCGAGGGGCCCGTTCAGCCTCCTGTCTCCGCTGGAGGGTCCGAGGGGCCCGTTCAGCCTCACGCCGCATCAGCTGGAGGGCCCGAGGAGCCTGTCCAGCCGCCACCTGCGACCGCCTCGTCGTCGCCTGGTCCGGCTGCATCCGCCTGTGCTTCTGCTACGCCTGGTCCGGTCTCAGCCTCTGCTTCTGCTACGCCTGGTCCGGTCTCAGCCTCTGCAACCTCGTCTGGTCCGGCCTCAGAGTCTTCGTCCTCGTCTGGTCCGGCCTCAGAGTCTTCGTCCTCGTCTGGTCCGGCCTCAGCCTGTGCTTCGCCTGGTCCGGCCCCCGCATCGCCACCGTCTGGTCCTGCCTCGTCTGGTCCTGCCTCGTCTGGTCCTGCCTCGTCTGGTCCTGCCTCGTCTGGTCCTGTGCCCACCAGGCCATGGCCAGCACGCCTGAGACTGGAGGGCCGCCGCTGCCTTCCGCGCGGTCGGCCCCCTGAACTGCTCCGTCGTCTCCTTCGCCGCCGCCGCTGCCTTCCGCGCGGTCGGCCCCCTGAACTGCTCCGTCGTCGTCCCCCCCTTCGCCATCGCCGCTGCCTTCCGCACGGCCGGCCTCCGGACCAGCTCTGTCACCTGTGCCACCCACCTGGTCGGCCCCCCGACCGTGTGACCCGTGAACTCTTGTGCCTGTGGGCTCTGGGTCGGCCCCCTGAACCTTATTTGGACTATAGTCATGTGCTCCTGTGTTTTCTGTTGTTTGTTTTTGTTTCCCGTTCTGGTCCCTCCGTCCTGGTCCCCCGCCTCCCGCCCTGGGTGGGTTGTTTTCTGTTTTTGTTTTTTCGGGTTTGGGCTGTCGGGAGCCAGCCCTTGAGGGGGGGGTACTGTCATGGTCCTGGGCCAACATGGCCCAGTGTTCTTAGTTTTCTTGTATGTTTGTATTTTGTTCCTTATTTAGGCCATGTTTTCTGAGTTGCCCTGTTGTGTTGTTCCCTAAGTGTTTTCCCTTCATGGCTTTTACCCCTGTGTGCCCCTCTGTGTATCTGTGAGCCCTCGTCTCTCCTTATGTTTTATTCCATGTTTCCCCTGCCCATTATGTCCAAGTTCTCCCCGTGCTCTCTCTCTCCCCCCCCCCCCGTGTGCCCTGTGTATTTATGAGCCCTCGTCTCCCTTTGTGGTTGTTTCATGTTTCCCCAGCCCGTTATGTCTGTGTTTTCCCCGTGCTCTCTCTCCTCCTGTCTGAACCTCTGTGCACTTCCTGTTTACTTTGTGACTCTCACGCCCGTACATGTCATGTTCAGTTCACCCCGCCCTGTCTCGTTATGATTATCAGTGTCACCTGTGTTCCCCGTGTGTTCAAACTTTCCTCGTTTACCCTCTGTGTATTTCTGTCTGCGTCTCCCTCTGTTCGGCGTGACGTCGTCCCTCATGCTGTGTGTGGATCTCCCTGTGTCTCGCTGTAAGTTCTTAGTTTATGGTTTCCCAGTTTAGTCTAGTTTGTATGTTTGTTCTACCAGCAAATAAAGCTGTGTTTTGAGTTCACCTCCCCGAGTCTGTGAGTCCTGCATTTTGGGTCCAACTCCTGCCTGCCGCACAGCGATTCATGACACAAGGCATTTGGGGTCAAGATTTGTTGATTCAATTCTGCAGAAAGGCTGCATGAATTACAGAGAATTATACTGAAACCACCATGAACTACTCTTACCAAGATACAGCTGAGTAAACGTCTAACGTATTTCCCGTGAAGTGCTACACATCTGTGTGGAAACAGCTTGTATAAGCCCGTGGGTGTAGCGAGCATCTCCTGGATGAGATGCTAAGAAAGCGCAAGCATGCCCAGGAAACTGTCCCAGATTAAAAGATAATAAGATCAGTCTTAAAGGCCTAGTCTTAAGATATATAAATATAAACAGAGAAATTATGAGAGAAAGAAATGCCAATCAGAGAGTGAACTGAAAAAAATGCAGTGACCAATGAAATAAAAGGTTTTTTAATGTATTATCTAAATTATCTAATCAGAGGTTTTTGAAGATGGCTGCTAAGTGGCTCCTAGAAACACTTTGGACCTGGTACCTGTGTTTAATCTCACCTACATACTAATAGTTTGTTTACTCTAGTCCGAATCAGTTTATAACTTTTTTCCAGCTTTTCCCCATCATTTGGCTTCTAAAACCCAAATAAACTCTAAGCAAACAAAAATGCGTCACTACAAACCACGTGAGAATGTTCAGTGCGCTCACTGGCCAGATGTGTCTGGGGTCAGAGCAACAAAAGTAAACAGAAATAAGGTGGAGAACTTATATTAATCTTAGAGCTATTTTAGCCCGTACAGATATATAATACCTTTCTGCATCGCAAAAAACAAAGCATACAAAGCTACAGGAAGTTTTTTACCTTAAACTTGCGACGTACATGTGGTAGCTGGTTCAGATCACATTCACATTATTAAAGAACCGCTACACCTACATCCTCCGCCACATCCTCCAAAAGGTCTCGATGCAGTTGTTTTGGTCCGCACCCGAGTTTGATTCAAAGAAACTAAACACTGCAGGTGTGAAAACACCCTGAAAAGCACCTGTTGCTGTGCTAAACACACATTCCTCATGGCTCGTGCCTCACCTCCATTCCAGGACCCGTTGTGGGGTAATACTGTTACGGTGGCGTCATGGTCATGGCTGTCCAGCGATGTGGTTCCATCAGCATCTGTAACCTCAGGCTCCTGCAGGCTGTCCTCCTCCACAATGTGTAGCTTGTCCTCGTCATCGGAGTCTGAGCTGGCCTCCAAGCCATTGTTGAAGTTTGTCACTGCAAGGAAGGAAAAAAAAAGATTTAGTGTTTTGAAATGATGTAACCACTTGATAACCACATAAACAACTCGTTCTCAACCCCAGCACTGAAAAGCCAGCACCCTGTTGCTGTAATCAGTGTTTGATTCACATGTGGTGAACAGAATAAAGGCAATTAACTTCAGTGTGATTAGCATCTGAGCTGCATGGGGAAAAAGCCTCTATGTGCCCCCTTAATGTCTCCCATTCGTACATTTCACATCATAAAAGAAACTTCTTGAATTCAACTTATGCTTCTAGTTTGTGTGTAACAAAACAGAAAGTTGAAATGTATGTGTTGCAAAAATACATAACAGGCCATGCTGACATTAAATCATCTACTTCATTTGTACTGCAAGCACCTGTGATCCTGTATATACATAATGCTGGGCTTACACTGCGATTTTTGGCCCATTTTGAGCCGATTTTTGAGTCGTGCGACCGTTTTGGCGATCGGCCCGATTTTGGCCTTCATCGTGCGTCGTGCATCGTGTAGTATACGTGGGGTAACGAGAATCGATTAACACCTCACGACCAGCTCCCAATCATCAATCGCTTGGTCGCAGGGGATTTCAAACCCTCGCGACCGTCGTGAGGCTGTCAGCGCAGCTTCTCACACTGCGCACGCGCAAACACAAATGTCAGCGAAAAAGACGGAGTAGCACGGCAGTGCAGCGTGTGATCTGGACACAAGCGATGGAGGCACAACTTGTAGAACTATGGCAAGCTCATCCGAGCCTTTTCCATGTGGCCTCACAAAATGATCACGACCACAACAACCGTGAAAATAGCTGGATCTAGACTGCTGCCTGATCAATGTTTTTCATTAGCAATTTAGCAAAGTTGATGGTGGTGGTGTGCGTGTCTGTGTGAGTGAAAGACAGAGAGGGAGAGCGAGCGACAGAATTTCTGTTATAACCTTCATTTTATGGACGCACAGTGTGAGCACTCAGGTCGCATCAGAGCATCGGGCCGTATAGTGTGAGACCCTGCATCGTGACCTACGAACTTCTAACCCCCGCGAGTCAATCGTGCAGTTTGAGCAGAAGCTGGTTAACGCGACTGAAAAAAATCACACAGTGTATGCCCAGCTTAACCCTGCTATCCAGCAGGAAACGCATCACTCCCTGATATGAAACCCTGACTCTGCCTCTGAAGAATATGCTGTATTTTCTTGTCTGTTCACTCTTTTGTTTTTAGCATTTATTGAATTAGACACAAGGGAGGGAACAAGGGGGACTCGCATGCAGGAAACTGTCTGAGGCAAAATCAAACCCTGGCCCCTGCAGCCTCTCTGCCTCAGTGTATGTGGGTCACCTGCTCAACCAGGTAAGCTATAGCAGCACCTAGAGCTGGGCGATATGAGATTTTTTTCATTTCAGGCGATAACGATATCTATCACGATATAAGCCAAATAACTATATTTGTAAGATTTAAATGTGCCGTTGCTCACAAGTAAAATGTGAAATAATCAGCAGCTTGTTTTGATTTAAATATTTATTTCTCATAATAAGTTCAACAGGGTAGATGTACTTAAGGAACATGAGACTTTTTCAGATAAATAAAGGCAAATATTGCAAACTACACAAAAGGCAGCCGCTAAAGCGTTTAAGTTTCAAAATAGAACAAATGAAACAGACTAAATTGTCAAATCCACTTAGAAACAAAATATTAATTCTAAAAATAAATCTTAGTTTGTTTTACAGAAGAACAGACAAAACTGACTAACCTTTGTCAATATCAAATAAACTGAGAACTAAAAGGAAATTCTCAATCTCTCCTTGTTGTATAGCTGAGCTTTTCAAACAGTTTTAACAGTTACTTTAGTCTGACAAAAGCCGAATGACGAATTAGCGCTTCCAGTCAGAGACTGAGGCTACGTCCACACGTACACGGGTATTTTTGAAAACAGAGATTTTCCGTTTTCGTTTTAAAAAAGAATCCCGTCCACACATAAAGGCAGAAATGAAGGAAAACGCTGCTATGAACATGCCAAAGCAGCAGGTGGCGCTAGATTCCTAACCGTGCAGAAATGTTGGCCAATCAGAAGTCTAGAAGCCTCGGTGGGAAAAAGTAAACAAAGCTGGGGCATAGAAGCAGAACCGAGTCGTATGTGTGGACGGACAGTAACTGTGTATATGTAAGCATTTAAACACTGCAGAGAGTAGAATTAACAGTATTGTAGAAATTCATTTCACCGAAACAATAACGTGGCGCACAGTGTGACGCATGCACCAGTTTATTGTATTTCCAGACTTGTTTTCGGCACAATTTACAGTGCACGCTACTCTGTTTTTTGTCAGACTTGAAATAGCCGAAATACCTTCACACTACGGAACTTCTATGGCTCTTCCGTTCGACAATCTCTCCGGCATTGGAACCATCATCTGTTTTCTCTTCGGTCACGCTCGGTTGATTTTTCTAGTCGGCACACTCATTTCCTCCATTACGCGCTGGCTCCATTACCCGCTGGCTGCTTCCCAAACAAACACACGTGCGGCTTGGCACTTGTGCTGTACGTAACAAGTCACACGACGTGACGCTGCGGCTGTGATTGGTTCGGCTCTGCGCTACTTAATTTGGCTGACTTTTTTTTTTTTTTTTTTTAAGATGACAAGAGCGGCGAGGTCTATCGCGATAGCTTAATTTCTCTATCGAGTAAAAGTTATATCGCGATACATATCGTTATCGTTCTATCGCCCAGCTCTAGCAGCACCTGACTTGTTTTTCCAGGAAAGCACTGACTGTAATATTTTGACCTTCAAGTTAAGCCTGTAAAATCTGTGAAACGCATTCATAAGTGAAATGACTGTGTGTGTGTGTGTGTGTGTGTGTGTGTGTGTGTGTGTGTGTGTGTGTGTGTGTGTGTGTGTGTGTGTGTGTGTATGTGGACGGGTATTAACATCTTTGTGGGGACCAAAAATTGGAAGTTTACTATATTCGTGGGAACCGACAGGCCTTATGAGGACCAAAATCCCAGTCCCCACAAGTTTGAAGGCATTTTTGAGGCTCAAAATGCGGTTTTAGTTACAATTAGGTTATGGTTAGGTTTAGGGTAAGGGTTAGGCATTCATTTTTGATGATTAGGGTTAGGGTAAGCGGCTAGGGAAAGCATTATGTCAATGAGATGTCCCCACACTGCTAACATAAAACACAATAAAATGTCAATGCCCACTGAATACAGAAAGAAATCCATTATTTTGAACATGTTTGTATTAAATGTGACAAAACAAATGTATCTTATTTGAGCCACAAATGTTGGTTTTAGTGCCTTCTCTCTGTGAACACTGCAAAAACCTTTTTAATAGACCATATTATCATATCTTAATCTTTAAATCCTGAAATCTGATCCTCAAAATCGTTGCTGCCCTAAAACCTGCATCAACAAAAATAAACCATTGACTTTATGCACGTGCAATTTTCATCTCCAAATACGAGGAGACGATATTAAAAAAGGACAAATGGCAGCCGAGGGTAAAAATAATCACTTGTTTACCAGCCTCTGAAAGCAAATCTATTTCACACTGCGCTGCAGTCACTGAGTTTGTCTGTAGGATACGACTTCTTAATGGAAGCTCGGTGTGAAAAATGGACCAACTGGACCGATCTGAATGAACTTAAGAGCGAGAAGTGTGCGGGGGGGATTTAGCACAAAGCTGTAGATGCTCGAGACACGGATGCATACAAGTAAGTGATGATGAGCAAAATATGCTGCAGTGGCTTTTTAACTGTCAGCATGAAAACACAAACGAGCGCGAGCGAGCACACGAGAGTGTGTATATAAGTGAATAAAACTGCGTGTAAGTGTGTGCACTCCACAGGGAAGATGTACGTCTCTGCAGAGGTGCTGAAGACGCCTAATGAGGAGAAGAGCTCGGGCTGTTTGTTCACAGGTGACAGGTGCACACACACACACACATAAAAAATGCACGCACGTCTTCAACCACAAGACAAGCTCTACATGTATAGTTCAGGTTGTGCCGTTACCTCATACCTCTTTGCATGCAAACACTGCACACCAGATCACACACACCTACTGAAACCCACCTACATTTAGCCTATGACACCTACTGAGCTCACACACTTTATTTAAACACACAGAGACTCCAACACCACCCCTCAAGAAGTGAGGTGGTGCTTTCTGGAGACAATTCAGTCACTGCTCCAGGCAGACGAGCAGAGCTGTGAATGCAAAGCCCTGTCTGTGTGTTTATGGTGTGAGGTCGATGCCTGTCTGGATCGATGTAAGAGGCTGGAGAGTCATAAAAAACATTTGCTGGGGCTTCAGTTTATGATGTAACACCAACCAAATGATGGAAATACGAGTACTCGAAACATTTTAAAGGTTGGTGTTAGAAATCCTTGAATGTGTTTATGTTAAAAAGCGATACAGGAATAATTTTCATATGGCATCATGTATCTGTGATGAGCAGAGCAACAACAAAAATGAATAAATATCTCATCTGTACACTGTGATGAAGCTGGTGACCTCAACTATATCTGTAATTATTTAAATCTTCGCGTTAGTCTCCCAAACACTTAGTAAAAGATTTATAGACATATCTATCTGACCAATAGTCTAAAACCCAAACACCCATGTTTGGACTCAACATGCAAGCTGGAGCTTTGTATGTATACACGGATTTGTATCTTTGTTCAAAAAAGAGAAAAACCAAATGATCCAGTGATCTGCTATGAGCAAACACTCCAACAGCAGGAAGAAAAAAAGCTCCTTTTAAACTAGGCTCAGGGAGGGCGGCCGTCTGTTGCGACCGGTTATTCTGTGGGAAATGGCTTCTGGATAGTGAAAGCATCAAAGTGTGAAAGTGATCACTGTTAAAATTCATTGAAGCTGTTTATAAATAAACTGCAGTGCCCATTTCCTGTGTTCGACTTATCACTGAGTTTTTTTTTAGTGTTTGGGTGGTCAGTTAAGCTGTGTGTCACTATTGTGTGGCTATAGCAGTGTTGGGCAAGTTACTTTAAAAAAGTAATTAATTACTAATTACTTAGTCAATATTGTATCTAAAATACTTATCTAATTACTGTGTCAGAAAAGTAACTTAATTGGTAAATAAGTAATTTAACTAAATACTTCTTAAAATCCCTATAAACCTTGAGTGGGCAAACAATAGAAATTAAACTCTTTAAATAATAAATACATTTTTTTAAAGACGGAGACTCTACGCAGCAACAGTATATAAAACATGGACGTTGACCAATGGTTGAGGACTTGTGACAAGACGGTGGGGTGAAAAATGAAGTAAAAGACCAAAGCAAAAGCTTCATGGATATACCTCATACTGGACATGAGGATATATTATTTGTGAGATAATGCAAGTAAAATGCTCCAAAAGGTACCAACAGCACAAATACATTTTTAATGCTGTTAAGGTGGACATTAGGAGTCTATCGGGACTGACTGGACCAGCCTCTAGTGGCCACTCAAGACACTGCAGTTATTAGCATGTCAATGCAGGTCTAGCTCTTTGGTCCTAAAATATTTTTTTTATCGGTCGTCCAAGTTAAACAGACAAAACTGTTACCAAATTTCAAATTATTGATAAAAAAAATGTCGGTTTAGCTACTTGCTGTCTTGCTGCTCAGTCTTATAAAAATAATGCTTTCTTTCCTGACCTCAAACTCAGCAACTTTAAACACATTGTTGTCATTTAAACTAATCTTAGCATCAAAATATGATTAGTCTTATACAGTGTGACCAAAAACCTTAATGGTATTTTAGGTGAACCACTGTGGTTTGGCTAGATGCAGATTAATAATGTGTTTAAGTACCACACCGCAGGCATTCAGCGTAAACACACCACCGTAGGCAGCAAGTTCCTACATAAAAAGTCAACAAACTGTCTCTCTTCATTTAAACAAAAAGTCACATTATTAACCAGGCAGGCTTGTGACAGTTCCGATAATAGAAAGCACTTCTTCTTTCCTACACACCAGAGGCTGCCTGTTGCAAAATGGTTTGGAATTCTTAACAGAACTGGCTGGAGGGAAGCGCGAGCAGCTGAGCCCCTGATAAAACTGCTTAAGCATCACACACATAAATTCTTTTTTCCTGGATTTTAGTCAGCGTGTTGAATTTAACAGAATTAATCTTGGGAGCACGATAGTGAAGGTGACAAATCATGTGCATTAGCAGATGAAAATGTAGTTTCTTAAACTGCATTCCTAAATCTCACTCTGTACTTTGTTTCTGGTGTCTAGTTAGCATGCTAACTCAGTGATGAGCAATGCTAGGTCACAGTAAGGTTAAACCCCACGCAGGGCTCCTTCTGTGGCTCCATCGTGGCTATGTGTGCACCTCTGGGAGAATGTAATTCATTATTACTGCCAGAAGGGGAGCACTTGTGCTTGTTTAATGGTGACTGTTTCACAATCACCATTAAACAACAGAAATAGAAAACGGATGCAAATGAATGTAAATGAGATCCAGTGCACACTCTGTCAGATAAAGCTACACTGTCACAAGTCTGCAACACTCTCACAGTCAAGTGAGAGCGGTTTGAGGTGGGAGGGGATCAAATAAAATACAGCTGACAGAAAAGTCGAGTAGTTCTCAGTGCACATCCCTGATATGGAGAGGAGTGATCTTCTCCACGTTCATTTAATTCCATCCATCCATCCATCCATCTTCATCCGCTTTGTCCGGGGCCGGGTCGCGGGGGCAGCAGCCTAAGCAAAGAGGCCCAGACCTCCCTCTCCCCAGCCACCTCCTCCAGCTTATCCGGGGGAACACCAAGGCGTTCCCAGGCCAGCCGAGAGATATAATCTCTCCAGCGTGTCCTGGGTCTGCCCCGGGGCCTCCTCCCGGTGGGACATGCCTGGAACACCTCACCCAGGAGGCGCCCAGGGGGCATCCTTGTCAGATGCCCGAACCACCTCAGCTGGCTCCTTTCGATGTGGAGCAACAGCTGCTCTACTCTGAGCCCCTCCCGGATGGCCGAACTTCTCACCCTATCTCTAAGGGAGAGGCCAGCCACCCTTCGGAGGAAGCTCATTTCTGCCGCTTGTATCCGCGATCTCGTTCTTTCGGTCACTACCCACAGCTCGTGGCCATAGGTGAGGGTAGGGACGTAGATCGACCGGTAAATTGAGAGCTTCATTTAATTGCACTGATAAAAATTTTTAAAAAAAAGAAAAACACCCTCTCTGTCAGGTACCGTCTCGAAGTGCTGCCGTAACAGACATGTCTCATTTCATGTAATTAAGGTACACTTTAATACACTTTTCCCTGGTTGCCCAAATAATTTTTGGGTATTTACCAAGACGAAATAAGAACACAACAAACTTTAAAGGAGGTACAACTCTGCACTTAGAAAGCTGAACTCAGCACCCTAAATCTGCCCCCCCCTTTCACCATGAGATTTAATCACAAACTCATCTGTTAAGCAGATATGAGCATGATGTGTGTGGTTAAATATGATTAGTTTAAGGATTTGTGATTTGAGACGTTTACATCCTTATGCAATGTTGAAATTCGCTGTGGTCCAACTATTGCTCTGAAGACACCTTAATGAAAACCTATAACCAAACAGCAGCTGAGCGGAGCACACCCTGAATACAAATGATCCTGAGACTCATAATTCTTGCAGACCCTGTTCCTCCTCTGCTGTATTTTACATAGTTTTGTTACAAAGTCAACAGACAGGGGGCAGCACTGAGCAGAGCAGGACAGACAAAAACATAATAGGTAAGCCAGAGAGGGTTATTGTGTAGGAGAAAGAGAGAGACACAGAGACCTGTCCACATCATCATGACAATGCGTCAAGTGAACTGTTAATCCCCCATCTGGAGCTCTGTGAAGAGGAGAGGCCGGCTAAGAGAGGAAGAGAAAAGTCTAGACAAAAGCATTCCTCCCTTCCTGCCATCCATCTCTCTGATTAAATCTGTTTCATAACAGGCTCCTTCATTACTACTCCAAACTAATGTTTTTTTCTGATTTTTTTTCTGCCAGTTTGAGTTTAAAAACTAGCACAAAAATACATGCATTTTTCCTGCTTTTTTTTCTGTTCATGATTGAAATCATTTTTCTTTATGAAAGGCCACATATTTTACTTAAAATATCAACTTTATGTACCATATGATTCAGCTTAGGTTAACATCAGTGAATTAATAAATAGGTAATAAAACTGTGGAGAGCAAGTGAAAAGTTTTCATCCTTTCTCACCTTATTCAAGCACATTTTCTAAGCTTACACATTGTTGTAAGATATATATGAAACAGGTTAAGAGTCATATATTGATATTATGGCCTATATTCAATAACAGCAAGGGCTGCGTGCCACCACTGAATAAAAAGACCAGGTTTAATTTCAATAGCACTCTGCTGGCACACACAAAGATGCGGAAACAACATGTCACAGGTTGGAATTTACAATATCTTGGAATTTATGTTTGCAGTTTTAAATTATTTATCCATTTAAAGAGGTATTCTCACTGAAATTAAAAAAAAAAACATCTTTGAAATAAGAATTGAACTGGTGGTTAAAAACATCAATAAATAATAGACTTTAAGAACAAACAGCTGCTCTAAGAAATCACTACTATAAATACACAATTTCCCTCACTGTCACCTCTGCAGCTACTGCCCTCTACACAAAGCCTTCTATTTATCGTTCAGCAACTGAAAAAATAGTAAATGAAAAATTTCTCCCAACATTTGCTTTACGGAAAACCATACGCAAAGCAAAAATCATCAACGGTTCACTGAGTGATCAGCAAGGCAACTGATTTCCTCAGTTTTAGCATCAGGCAGCCAAACCCACATCAAGACACGTGACCATGGAGAGGAAATCACGTTGGCCTGACACACCACAACATAACCCGAAGTGGACCACATGGTCTGGTATCTGGGTTAAAGGTCAGCTGCTGTGCAGGGACAGAAGGGGGGAGGGAGAGCAAAAGCTAGAAATAGATTACTATCAGTCTGCATATGTGATTTATCAGTACTATGCTATTTATCAGTACTATATAAGTATGTGCATGTATGTGAGGCTGTACTAACTAAGTTAAGTTGTTTAACAAGTCCTCTAATTAAATGATCCTTCCTGAAATAACTATTGTAAGGACTTCTGATATGATAAATAGGGTCATTTCCACTGTAAATGTACAATCATGCCTGACTCATGTCTGAAGCTATTCTTCAGTTTCAGTTTCACTCAATTTATTTTCGTTTTCACTCGCTGTTTGGCTGGTATAAGTTTGATTACTAAGTTAGGATTAGAGAAAATTTACTCGAGTTCTACTGCAGGTGAAAATCCCTCCTCGTGCTGTTAAACAACTATGAGAAATTCCCATTTTCTAGGTTACTAAAGTCTAAAGGTGATGACATCAGAGCTCATTGTACTTGCACGTATTCACACAGCCACTAGCTGTCAATTAATGCTAAAACTAAATTAGAGGTTGTAATAAAAGCTTGCTCGATTGACCTGTGAGGTCATTTTTCTAGGAGAAGGCTACTGTTACATATTACAATTCATTCTGAGGGGACATGAATGTCTGTAAAAAACTTTGATCAGTTTCACTAAAACCACACACATCAACCTCATGATGATACTAGAGAAAAATCCAAAGGATCGTTTGTACAGAGGTTACCAGACACCATATCTTTATTGGTTTAAACGGTCACTGAAGCCCACAAAATCGCAGACCCCAAAACATTTGAGTCTGGAACAGTCATAAACTGACTGACCCACTCCGTCTTTAGATCTTCCCGTAGCTAAACAAATGAATCAATGTGTCTTGGCATATATTTAAGTTGAATACTAATATATTACTCATTATTGTCAACACATGACTAAAGACTCCACCTGAGCAAGTACTACTGGGGATGAATGAAAAAAAAAATCACTTTTTAAAAAAGTCCCAACTAAAGAAAGATGTGTGAGCAAAACATCACACTGTGACAAAACCGCAGCTAGTTTGCTTGGTGGGTGTGTGTGCATGTGTGTGTGTATTGACCCAGTGCAGCTGTGCAGCTTGGGATCTTTGCCAAACCTCTAACAGACAATTACCCCACTGTGTGTGTGTGTGTGTGTGTGTGTGTGTGTGTGTGTGTGTGTGTGTGTGTGTGTGTGTGTGTGTGTGTGTGAGACAGCCAAAGAGGAGTGTACATCACTAAAGCTGCCTGTCTGCTACTAGATGTGACCAGACTTTAACATGGTGAGCAGCTGCAGAGAGAGGCAGCCCACTTAAAGGTGTAGTCACACATTTTCTTTCCTTTGTAGTCGACAACTATGGTAGTTTATGTGAGAGACAATCTATATTTAAACTCTAAATGACGATGACATAGAAGATACCTATATAAAATTATTTTTTTCCAATAAATACTCAGGGTTCATAATTTATAACATTCAGTGGCGTGTGTTGGAAAGCTGCAACATGCAGCTGGCCTGCCAAGATCCTAGCATGCACACCTATCTTGTCATCTCTGTTATTTTATCTCCACAGCAATGCTAGTCATTCATAATGAGAAGCTCAACAGTATCCTCCAGCTCACCACAACAAAAAGGAAACACGCCTTGGTGCACTATTCAGGCGTTGCTGTTGATAAATTACTTACTGAATTAAGTTCTTGAGGCAGCAACAAATTAGCAAATGCAAATACGAAAATCAGGCAAAAACCCCCCCAAAAAAGACAGCCCACAAATCGTGATGGACCAGACTGTAATCTGATAGCTGATTATTTTTGTCCAATCATCCGACCCCTGCTATAAAAGATTAGACCGCATAACAGATGCACGTAGCTATCATGAAATCATCCACTGCTTTCTGAAATCCTGTTCTGAAGCCTCGAGATGAGCGATTCTGCCGCCGCCATCTTGGTTGCAAAAGAACGGATATGACAATAAGGGGCAGGTCTGACATTCAAGAGTTGCTAGCCAATGAAAGTACCACAGATAATCCTCCTGTTTGAAACAGAGTCAAACGGCCAAGACTTTTTTTTTATTCAGTAGAATTCAAAACAAGTATCTGAGCTCAGCAGAAAAGTGTTCACAGAGTAGGGCTGAACGATTATGGAAAATAATCTAATTGCGATTTTTTGCCCCAATATTGCGATTGCGATGCGATATGCGATTATTTTTTAAGGTCTTTGTCTTCTGTATTATTAAACAAAGACAAGCAATACATCATATAGTATGGCCAATACTATATTACATTAATTTTAAACTGTTCTTTCCTGGAAGACAGACCTCTGTTATGATGACATGAGGTGATGCATGAATTGATGACTGACATTTTTATTTAACTTCTTCTATCACAACAGTATATTTGAACATACACAATAGTTTATTTTTAGCTTACAAACATCTGAGCATAAAGTGCTGACAAGGAACCCTGGTGTAAACATTAAAATGAAAGTCAGTACAATGTGCAGATTGCAGAAATATACATAAAAAAAAATCAGTGGCTTTACCACACTCAGTTTTTCGACATCTGTGAACTACTAGACAGTCATTCAATTAAAAAATAATATTAAATAAATAAAACTAATAAATAAAAAATACACACATCTTACTGATCTCTGCAGTCAGTAACATTACACATAAAGTGCAAACATAATAGCAATTGTATAAACACACACACAAACACGCCTTTAAAGTTTAAAGGCGTGAAATTGGACGGTCTTCTGATTAGCGTCACCGCTGTCTCGGTGGAGTTTAATAAACTCGGCCGTCTGCTTCTTGCTATCTAAAATATAACCAGACACTGGTGTAAATTCTCGACTGTCTCATACTTCTGTTTAATAAGTTTTCTGTTTGACGTTTAGTCAGCTGTGTGAAAACCAAGGAGGAACCCACCCGGGGGATTAATAAAGTTTTATTTTATCTAATCTAATAACTTTAATCTCAGCCAAACCGATTTACTCACGAACAAACAAAACACTGAAAAAAGCCCAACAATAACATTTTTAGGTTGTCTAAGTGACTTATATATTACGTTTAACCCGAGCAGCGAAACTCCGCGGTGATCTGAAAATGATGTGCCGGGAGTTGTGCCGTTCTCGGCCGCATCAGTAACCCTCGAGCTCCCGGCTAGCTGTCGAGCTGGTGGGTAGCAGACGCCTCTGAAAACGTCGAAGCACTTTTGCAAATATGGGATATCTTGATAAACCGAGCAGATATTTGATGTTTACACAACTACTTTCTCGCCTGAAAATATGTTAAAAGTTTATTTTGTGACCCAGAAAGATTAGTATGAGTAATTTTAAAACTTAGTAGCGGCCGCCATCGCTGGAAACTGGAGTTTGGCTGGGCCGCGCTATGAATTCTGGGATATGGTAGTAATTTGGACAGCCTTATAATCGCAGTATAATCGCAGCCTTTGCGGTTAGAAAATTGCACTTGATCATGTCGCGATATTATCGCAAATGCGATATATCGTTCAGCCCTATCACAGAGGTGAAGCCACAAAGCTGTTTTCCCACAGACTTCTATAGGACTCCAAGTACTACTTTGTTTCTACAAATCCTGGTATTTGAGCAGCAAGTTTGCTCAGAGTACAGGTTTCTGGCATGGTTACACTTAACTTCCAAGATGCACGAAGAGGAACATAAAATCTAGACAGACTGAAGCTCCAGCAACACTTCTAGCATAAGGAACAACTTTTATTGCTTGACCAAGCAGTAAAAGTTGCCATTTTTGGACTGCTGGTAGAATAAACCAAGCTAAGCTTTGGGCTAACTGCCAATATTTCACTTTATTTTGCAACAATTTATAGCCATAACATTTCAGCAATGGAATCTGCAGCAAAGGAAAGACTGAATAGAAGAAAAAAAATGCTACTTGTATCATTTATAAGGTACCATTTCTATAAATCCCATCAACTCTTGCTGAAAAGAGGTTGTTATTTTCCTGACATTGTTTACTGAAAAGAATGAACATGAAGTGATTTGTCTGGTTTTCAGCATGCTGCATGCCTATAAGGGCTTTCCAGGCTACAAAGTGGTTATAGCAAAGACAAAACAGTCATCACTTTATGACTGGAAGTAGTTAACTGTAGCACTGAGTCATGTCCCTGAAGTTTCTGTTAAAGACGGGCATCATGAGGTAAGACTGTGGCTGCGTCATCGACACAGACAGATGGAGGTGAGGTGCGGTCGCTTATTTCCCTGGCACACAACGGCGAGTTTCCATGCCCACCTTGCTTTAACACAGCTGACAACCTCTGGACAAGCATGCGCTGTACAACTCTAAACGCAGCAGCTCCACACACATACTCAGGAAAGCCCCTCTGGCTCCAGCCAGCAATGTAAGTCACAAGCCAGGGACTCTCCCACCCTCCTCCCCCCAAAAGAGATAGAGCATCTGCCACGTGTATGTTCGTATATGTGTGTTTATTACTGTGACAGAGAAAGGGAGGCAACCTTTAAGGGCTTGGGTGTGATTAATAACCATCCAGTGAATCTCTATAAGTCACTGAGGGCTAACCTGCATTGAGAACTGTGCATGAGAACGTCTATGTGTGTGTCCACAGAGTAATCAGGACTGTCCAGCTGCTTCCTGCACTGCCCAGGTGCTCAAGCAGACCTTTTTCTCTTTCTTTGAAGGGTTGGTTCCTCAGTAAGCACGAAGTAAAGAAAAGCTGCCTGACCTCTGTATTCTGCACAAGGCCTACAGCTTACACAGAGAGAACAGCCTGGGACTTTAAATGGGATATAGGCTGAGCTCATATTTAGAAGGCTTGACTAGTTTTGGTAAACGGCTACTTTTCTGACACTGTGTCCTAAATCTAATTTCACACTGAACCAAATAAGTCATGTGCACTATCTTCCTTTAACATATCCATAAAATGACATTTGCATGATTCTGAATTCTCAATTTACTACTTACTATTGTATAAACTATTGCATATCTATTACATGTGCTTTCGGTCTTTATGATAAGCTAAAGTAATGATGGCTGGGCTCTGTATAGCATGGCATCTTCTAACCCAGTGGTTCTCAAACTTTTTCTAGCATTCTCCATTTCAGAAGCCAAAAAAGTTCACAGTGTGACTCAATCTCAAGTGGGTTGTACCAGTAAAACTATTGCGTAACCTACAAGAAAAAGACTTCTACATGTTCCATAAAATACAAGTAAATTAAAAAAATATTTACATATCTTCAGAGAACACAACAGATGATCACCAGCCTCAACTTAATTGAAAATTAAATCAGTCTTCTGTCATTGCAAAAACTTTTACTGAAGATCACATCAGCCTATCCTCTCTTATTTTGGTGTGGTATGGCAGATTATTGGTTATGTCTTTGTTAAGATTCATGTTCTACGAACACTCTCCATTCTTGATGATATATCATGAACTTGCAACACAATTATGGTTTATGGTGACATATGTCCAAAATAATACCCTCTTTCTCTGCACAATCCACAAACCATCCAGTAAACCTGAGTGAACAACTTAGAGGGTTGTTTCTGGCCTGTGTAGGGACGTGCGACACCCCAACTTAAAAAGTATATGCTAGAAAATGCTAGCATCTTCTCAGGACCCTAATGCTAAGTCCTTACAATATAACAGAGAAAAAGACCTATGATTCAGGTTGTGCGTGCTGTTGGCAAAAGCTGTAGTTAACGTCATACAAAGTGCAGTAAATGGAAAACAGCTAAATCAAATCAGTATTTGATGTGACCTTCCTTCACCTTGGAAATAGCACTAGCTCTCTCTAGTACAGTTTTCAAGATATCTGACCAGTAGAGAAAGAAATGTGTCTGCAACAGTACAAATCTGGTTTGTAACATATATAATCAAAACCTCAAAATTAATTTCAGTATTTAATGATGGACACAATATCTCGCCACAGACCAGACAACTTAATGAATGCATAAAAAAGGAAAGTACCAGTTTTTATCTATTATTTACCATTACAGTCTTAGCAGGTTACTGAAAATGTTCAGAGAGTGAGGGAGTGAGAGTTGACTACCTGATCTACCTCTTCTTGTCTTTCTGAGTGAGAGAATCATCACGAATCTAGGTTAGTCCCACTGAGATCAAGGATCCTCTTTACAAGGTAGACCTTTTAGCACAGCTCCATGAGTGTGAAGTGTGAGCGATTGATTTTAAAAGTTTCATTGCACTCTGGAGGCAAAGGAAAATCTATGAGAAATTCACATTTCAGTGTCACAGCAGAGGTCTAAAGCACGTAGAAATGCTTTGGTTGTGTGGCTATGAGATTCTGTTTTAGAACGTTTGAGGAAATTAGGATGCGTAAGGAGATTTAATCCATGAAGAAACCTTGGTATGGGATGTTAGTCCTTTTAACTGTTAAATTAGTACAATATGAAAAAAATTGACCAATGAAAAAACGTAAAAAAAAAAAAAAAAAAGTAAAAAAAAATAATGCAGTGTTATATTATAAGATGCATAGTCTGTCCTTATTACTGGTAAAAATAGCAGTCAATGGTCAACCATTACTTTGTGTCCAACCAAAGTTTCTCATTATCACTGTGATCCATTAAGCTCCTGACAAAACTGATTATATGTACCTGAGTATACAGCTCCTACAGCTCCCATAATTCATGTGGAAATGAAAAGTGTAATACATCATATCCAATAACAGAAAACTCGCAGTGCTGTTATCAGTCAACTGCACCATGTTCTAACAGCAAACTAGAGGACGGAGCTTAAAATCCAATGTCATATCGGAAAAAGCCTTTTAAAAAAAAAAAGTCAAGTACTCGACCACAATCAAATTCTAACATTCACATTAATCATACAAGAGGTACAAACTCACAAGAGAGATAAATTCCCAAATAACAAGTTTAGCCATAACAAATGATTCATAACTCTAATTGTAACCACGTTACCGTTTTTTCAGAGTGCATTTTTAATATTTGGCATTTAGAAAACTTGCACACTCTTCATAAAGAAGACACATACAGACCTCGAGTGACTCTTATACCTTAATCCCGTAATCTTCCGAGATGATGTTGGGTGGCTTATGTGGTACAAACCATGGGTGATGTCATTTCCCTCTGAAGCTACCATTTATTGTAAAGTATGGTCTCACTAGTGACTGACGGAAGCAACACATGATCGTAATTTAAATAAAGCATTGGAGGACTTTAGTAGTTAAGAAACGTATTAATACATTTGTTTAAAATGGTTTAATATTGTTGTGCTTGAACACAATTCCATATTTGGGGTGGTGAGCAGTGAGATAAATTAAACTGGTGACTCAGTTTTTGATTAGTCCTCACACCAAGAAGGCCCTGGGGGTTTTTGACTTTTTTCTGGGAGCTCCCCTTTATTACTTTATCACTCTTTATCAAAAAATATGGTAATTTAATAAGAGCTATCTTGGCCTCAGAAGAAAACAGAGGCTAACAGGATAATGATAAAGGATATTCTAAATCTCAAAAGTTTCACTTACTGGTTAAAATAAATAAACAAATAAAAATAGTCTTTCAGTCCACTATGTGCATTTATCTGACAAATATATATGTAAAGAAATATTAAAATGTAGATATAAACAAATGTGGCTGATTAAATTGGCCCAGGCAGATTCAGACCGTGTGATTATAAGTGTAAAATTCAAAACATGGACAACTGGAACATCGAGCACAAGTAAATCTTTTTGGGTCATCATCTGTGTCTACAGTTACATTTAAGTATTCAGACAATGAAATTATTTTTGTAAGTTTGCCGCTGATTTCAAATCCACTGTGGTAGCGTGCAAACAATCAAGTTGTGAATGAAGTGCAGATGTTTAGCTTTAATTTAACAGGTTTAACAAAAGTACATTGACTGTTTAGGAATCACAGGCACAACTATATATCTAACTATACCTAACTAACTTGGGATGTGCACACAGAAAGCAGTTACCGAGGACAAGTAGTATTAGTTGTTATACTTTTTTTTTGTCCAGTGCATGCCAGCTATAAGAGTGATTAATATATGTCTTTATCTTAAAATAAAGATTTGTATTTGTTTTTACTGCCACCTGGTGCAATACACTACTACTGCCAGGAGGTGTTGGTAATGTACCTAGAAGCTGTTTGTCAGACACAGCAAACACAGCAGAAGAACAAAACATGCTAACATATGTAAACCCAGTAGAAACCAAAAGTTACATTGCTCTTGTGCTATTATTTAAGTAAATAACAAACTAAATCCACTGAGCTGGACTCCTCTGAGAAGTCAGAAATTAATGAAACCACTAAAATAAATTTTTCTGTTCTGCCTTTTTTTTTTTTAAACACTAAATTAGAAAATTCATTGACAACAACAATAATTATATTTTAGCATAACAAATATAATTATGATTAAAAAGCTTGTGCTTACTGTTGGATTTTGGTAATTACCAATATTTTTAATTTAGGGTAGCTGTGGAATAAATCACTGGGCGGTATACGTGCATTACATATATACACCAACACAACCGTACATAAATAACACAAATAAATGATACAAATAAAATGAAATGATGACAAATGTGAATGATCAAATCATGAATTTTAATATGCATCAGGCTAATGAGCTGCCCAGTGGTACATGCTGAATTTCTGCAGTGTATGTGTGTAATGAGTCATGCTCCACAGGGGGTGGCAGTGCACCGGGGCATTACGTAACATTCTCAGCTCAGATCTCAGTGCTGCTATAGCTGCCTGGAAAAACCAGCAGTTTGACTGCACCTCTGCTCTACATCATAATCTGTCTAATCAAGTACAGTTCATCGGTGAGTCATATCAACACTAATGGGTGATGAGGTATGCACTGAAGCTGCTCTGGAGAAAGATTTTCAGATAAAAGTCTTCCAGTCTCATCAGTCTCCCTAAAGTGAGGCTTCAAGTCGAGAATGTCATTTGAGCAATCTGTGTCTGAGTGTCACTGTTAGGTCAGATTAGCTTTAAAAAAAATGAAATCAACAAGTAAAAAAAAAAAAGCAGTAAACAAGCACTCTGTTTACAGAAGGCCAGAGTCAACAACAGCAAGTCATCTTCTTGTTTTACCAAGAATGCTTCAAAATGTGGAACCGGCAAACCTAATGACGCAACTCAGATGGAAACCGCCTGAGAACTAGTGTTGCTATTTAAAGGACATTTCACAAACCGCAAAAAGGCAATAACTATGATGTCCATACAGTGTAAAAAGCATATTTGGAATGTTTCTTTAATAGAAATTTCCATTTATTTTCAGAATAAAACTGTCTATTTAAAAACACTTAATAAAGTGTTCCATGTTATGACACAGAGCTATTTGGTCCAATCAAATCCACCTCAAAACTGACAGCTGTGCACCATCAATGTCATCAAACGTATTGAAAATTTATTTTTTGCAATTTGCAATTAACCCTGCCACAGTGTTCTGCTGAGTCACATTCTCCAAACAATACCAACAGCCCCGAGCTGATCCTTTTGGAGTAGGAGCCGAAACATATTAAGCAACAGTTAGATGATCATAAGACTGCACTGCAAAAAAGGCAGAAGACCCTAGAAGAGACAGAGTATCTACACTAGACCGGGAAACACTTTTAAAGATCAAAGTAAACATAAATACAGTTTATATCAACACAATAAAACGTGGCCTATGTGCTTGTTGACTCTTCTCTTATTGTGTATGTTTTGGGCAAATATCTTCATTCAATAGCCTTCCACTGATGCATGCAAATAATAAACAAAATAATTATTTAAAAAGTATACCAACCTATGTAAATAGGTTAAATAAATTACTATAAATGACCTGAAGCAGAAGCTTTAGCATCTCTTTAATGTTTCTAAATAAGGAAGCTCAAAAGTATTATTTCTGTTTAAAATAAAAATGATTATTTTACATTATTTTAATGTATTTTTTTTATATTTTGAGAATACTTTGAGAACTTTGGGAGTCTGGGATTGGGTAGTGAAATAGCCACTGAAGATAAACAACAGTTGAATTAATGGTGCAGGAAAGCACAAAGAGCCTGTTCCTCACCGTCAAATCAAACTCTCTTCTCGTGTGAATGTGTCACATAGAGAGGTGAAACAATACGCTTAATAACTGAAGGTTTTCAACTAAAAAGTCTTTTCTGACGCCAGACTGAAGGCGTTTCTCTGCATGTGACCCGGCCTTCTGACCTCTGATCCTACGGGGGGGATGCAAGACAAAAGAAACTGTGCTTTTGTAAGTGCAGCTTCACAGTGAAAGCAAAGCTGGATTTTGAGATTTGCCCCAAGTCCCACTGAGCCTGTAAGTTGGTAAAAAGTGATCCACAGCCTAGATGCGTGCCTGACATTCACCTGCCATACTAGCTTACCGCTGCCTGCCTAACAAACTCAGAGTCCAGACTGTTTGACGGGTGTACATTCAGCAGGATTTAACTCACCATGACAACAACTGGGTCACACGCTAATATGACAGGATTGGGAATTGACTCCAATACAGTATAAACACAGCTTTGACCTACACATCACACACCACACTCCAACCAACTCACACTTTTGCTACAGAGGTGCGCATTCACCATTTGTGACAAATGTAACCTGAACGCGCTTACAATAAGCAGCCCTTCACATTCAGGAAGCGACATATTGGGAAGTGGGGGGTTTGCGTGGTGAGTGGTCACTTCCTGTTTACCTTAGTACCTCCCCCCTCGAGTCTTCCTCTATATACCCAGTCCTCTACTCTCAGCTCTGCTCTGCCTTCATTCCTTAAATCAGCGGCTGCTTTCTGTTCTTTTAGCCACACAAGGCATCAACATTTTGGTTTAACTGATGTAACAACGAAGCGAATAAAGTATCTGCAGGACTGTGTATTATGGAGATGAGTTGGGCAAACTAGATCCAGGCCAGAGCTTTTAGAAATGCTGTCCAGGTACTTTTAACTGCACAAGAACACCAAACTGACATTTTGCTCCTTTTCTTTTTCAATCCTAAATTCGGAAAGAAGTAATAATTGATGATTACATCTCTGGGACATTTCTACTGTTGTTTTCAGTCTTCTGCTTCAGTGACAATGATACTTCAGCATATCTATCTGCAGGTAGCAAAGCAACAACAATGCTCCCCCTTTCTCAAAATTAAATTAAACTTTGCACCTAAATCTCACTTGCTGTTCCATCATAAACTCATTAATGTGACTGAATCTGATATGAAAGCTGACAAATATACTGTATTTTCTCTTGTCCCTTTGTTGCAGATTTCCAGTCTGGCTCAGGCTAAGCTTCAGTGCCTACCCACTGTATTGGACTGGTCCGTGGCTTTACAAAACATAATCTAATATCATGCTTGCTAACAGCTTCCCAGCTGATCCTCTCTTCTATTTTTGTTGTTTCAGTGCAGTCTTAAACATCGCAGTATAAATGTAATATAAATGTAATGACAAAGAGGCTATGCTTCTGTTTTGATGAGTAAAAATCTAGTATGTCACACTTGTAATTGGGTTTGTATGTCTGTGTGATGCACCAACATAGCTTACAGCTGCAGTATGCTAACCAAATATGGTAACGTCTGTCTTTATCTTAAAAAATTCAAATGCTGTCACAGCCCCCAAGATGTCATGGGGGCTGTGCTCATCTTTTATATGCAGTCCATGATCAGGGTCCATTCCACTGGCAGTAATGTCACATTACTTGATATGGTTTAGGTAAAATTCCTTGTGTTGATGAAACTATCCATCCACTCTGATGACATCCCTCAATTCTGCCTTTGCTTCCATAAGAAGCTAAGAAGCTGAAGATGGTTTAAGTTCTTTCAAAATACGATCAATGACCAGGATCCATTCACAAAAACACAGTCTGATATGCTGTAAAACAACGGTATCGATTTATTAGTAAATCGATTCATTAATCATACAAAGGCACCGTATGACACCAAAAACCAAGAGCTACAGATGAGCATGTGTAATTGTTTTCAGCTCTCACAGACTGATTTCTCACATGCTGGAAACTCCCTGCTGCCGGTCCAGTTCTTTTAAATGCATGGGAGGAGAAACAAGAGTACTCACTTCAAAACAATGAGTACCTAACAGCCTGCAGCCTGTTGGCGTGTGTTTGTGCATGAGAAGTAAAGTGAGCGAGAGATGAGGCAGGTCATCCAACATATAACCTGCATTGTCATACTCACTCAAATTTCCCACCTCCCACACACATGTGCATACACTTTCTCTATTTTAACACACACAAACACACACGAGTGCTCACTCATACAACCTCTCTGGCAGGGCGTTTCCCTTCTTCTTCACTACAGAGGCTGCAGCGGAGAGCTTAAATCTAATTTAATACTACAGTACATGCATTAATCTGCTGCATCAGGAGGCACACACACTCACTAATCTTCCCTTGCCAGAAGGCCATCCATACCAGCTCTACACCTGGATTAAATGGTTTCATACAGTAATCTATCATAGGTGATTTATTGCATACAGCTACTGTTTGTACACTGAACTCAGTGGGTTTTACCTCTTGTGTGGCAATTAAATCAGTGATGAGATCAGACATAGGCTAACAAGGTCACAACTAATGAGACAGCTGCAGCAACATTTTCATTCAATTGTTCAGTCCAGAAAATGTCACAAAAATGTCAACATCCCAAAATGTCCAGAGGAAGGAGAGGAAATCACTTTCATCAAGATGAATTCTGACTAAATGTAGTGAGGTTACAACAAAAGGTCTATTTAACATAGCATAACATAGTATAAAAGATGGCTGTAGCCATGTGGTTAGTGAGATACTGTTATGAAGCTTTGAATCTCACACACTCATTGACTAACGACTTGTCACTCACAAGTCAGTTGACATACCCTGGATAATTCTTACTTCTTATTCTAATAAAGGTTAGGTTTAGTCAATACGACCTGCAACATTATGACTGAATGCGTTAAGTTATCAGTAAACTACTTTCCGAGGTAGCACCAAGACAGTTTACAGCCATTTTCACATACATATCAATTAGGGCTGCACGATTAATCGTTCATACTTATGTGCGATCTCATTTCCAAATGACAACGATTTTTTAAAAAAAAGAAAAAAAAAGAAAAAAAAAGACGACGACGATTTTGATCCGGGACGTACTCTGCATGAAAACAAGCGCTCACTCTTCCTGCTCAACAAATGACAAGGGCGGAGCCTTATACCACGTGATACAGAAGCTGTGCCGTGTGATGCTAAAATTAGCAGGGAAAAAACAACGGAGAGCACGTCAGGGATGACGAGAAAGTGACCGTCCCCGTCAACCACCCAAACATCAATAACGGGAACCTTATACAGCGCTATGTCGAACTCCCGCAGGC
This sequence comes from Rhamphochromis sp. 'chilingali', assembly GCF_963969265.1. Taxonomy (NCBI): domain Eukaryota; kingdom Metazoa; phylum Chordata; class Actinopteri; order Cichliformes; family Cichlidae; genus Rhamphochromis; species Rhamphochromis sp. 'chilingali'. Next base: position 28,473,985 of record NC_137943.1, on the reverse strand, counting down.
ACAAAGAAATTACGGAGGCTATCACTTATCACCTGACCAAAGATATGGCTCCCATCAACACTGTGCAAAACGAGGGATTTAGGAAAATGATCAACACCCTAGACAAACGCTACACAGTGCTGTCCCGCAACTATTTTTCTATTGTTGCACTTCTTGCTCTATGCACGCAGTGTCGAGCAACGGTGGAGACGGAATTTCAAGCAGTACAACATTTTGCGGCAACCACAAAACGTGAGACATTTGTTGTTTTTATGTTTATTTATTGTTTTTATGTTCAGTCTCAACTGTTACGAAGTTGATGTGCAGTTAATAAGTGCAATAAATATTTATACTGGAAAAGAAAATCGTGAGAGAATCGTGATCTCAATTCTAAGCCAAAAAATCGTGATTCTCATTTTATGCAAAATCGTGCAGCCCTAATATCAATACAATCAGAAGTGTTTTTGCAACCAGAGGAGTCGCCCCCTGCTGACCAGTGGAAAAGATGCAGGTCAGACCAGGAAGTTGGCTTCATCTTTTATGTTATCTAAAGACACAGTTCACTTCAGTTTGCTAATTGAGATGAAAAATATAGAAGTTGAAAGTTGTTAAATATGAAGCAAAAGACTGAACGAACTGAAAAAACGGCACATTTCCAAATGTGTTTGTGTGAAGCACCACAGCAGAGCTGAAACAAGCTGATTAATCAGCCACTGCTCCAATAATCGTCACAGCTTGTCAAGTTATATGATTTATAGCTTCTTTTTTTATCATTTAAATAAAATATTTTTTTAAGTTTTTGTATTTAGTCAGCTACAAGATGAAAATTTCCCCTCAGGCTCCAGGAAGGTCACTTCTTACTTTTTTCTGACAGTTTTAAAGAGTGGGCCAGAAAAAGACAAGTAGACCAGAGAATAATGTACGTTATATTTTACAACAGAAGTCCTTATCTAGCAACCGAGATTTCTATGTTTTCATGTGGTTTCACTAATATACATCAGTAAACAGGAAAAGCACAAAGTTCTTAAGGGAACTAGAACTGATCAGTGTCTGTCTATCAAAGTAACTTCTGCTTTGCTAATCTGATTTCTTACATTTTTCAGAATTACTTTCAACAGTGGACTAAAATTGGGGACACAAACACTTCTGGTAAATTATTTAGACACAACATACATATTGATAAGACATGAGCATGTGTAATTCTGGCTTCGGCCTCCTGTTCATCTTGATGAGCCAATCTACTTAATTCATTATTAATGGGGTACAGAAACCAGTTTCTGCCTCTTCCAGGGAGGATTTCTTCCTGTTTAAAGGCCTTTTTTCACAGCAGACATTCTGACTTGTCATAGCAGGAGTTACAAAAAACTTTAACAATGGTTTTATTCCATTCAAGTGTCCCAGTAAGCCATGACAGTGTTACAATAATTTCATTGTTAACATCTGTACTTTTCTTACTCTGACATGTCAAAATGTGCTCTGTAAAAAAATACAGGCCTTTTGTAAATCATCCGCGAAAAGTGAAATGTGTAGATAAAAGCCCTCCTTTTTTTGCAAATTGGACAGCTTTCTGATATCTGACTTCACATAACAGGACTAACAATTATTTTTATTCTAAAATAAAAGCCGTTTACATTTTTTTTAATTAAATGTGTCCTACATGCCCCAGATCTGCCTTGAAACCCATTATTTTTTCCTTTTAAACACATGATTTTAAACATTACATTTTTGACATTTAACTCGAGACAAAAAACAACAGCAAAAATTACCACCGAGCACAAAAGGTCTGGGAATTCAAGAAAATCTGTCCATTTGAGATTATCAAAACAATTAAGCTGTTTTAAGTAAGCTGGGATTTTTTTTTTTCTTCTTATAAGCCGAACAGCTTCTCAGCTCAGCCTGACTAACACTGGGACACCACTATAGGTCCCTATACTAAAGTCTCAGGACACCTTTAAAAATACTATTTAGGACAAACATTGTAGCTGATAGGGTCTCTGCTACAATCACCCACCTATGAGTAAGAGGATATAAAACTGATCAGAGTGATGCTGCCTGACCCTTTAGTCTGACATTCAGCCTGCGAAACAAGACATTGAATTTTGGTGAAATATCTCTTTAATCGTCTTCTTAATCCGGAGGTTTAGTTGGAGGACAGGGTTGAGGGCAGGACCTGAAGTCAGGCAGAAAATAGCTCAAGAAGACGTGTGTGTGTGTGGTGTCTCAAGGCTGCTTGGCCAAGAATAAGCGATTAAGAGGAGGCGCTCTGACCCTGTTTTCTAGTAGTCTATGAAGCACACCCGTGGGAATAAAAGAGAAGGGAGGTTACATAAGCTTTACTCTGAGAAACCCTCACATACAGCATCCGCTGTCACTGCCACAGAAAGACTGACTGACTATGCAGACTTACTACATGGTAGGAAGTGAGATAAGTCGAAAATAATAGTGATGATAAGCAGGGGCTCTAATGACTTCTGCAGGCAGACCCCAAGTTACCTGCTTCTAAGACTTTCAGCTCTGCTGGATCTACTCAAATAGTCAGACCATCCCTGATACACTAGGCAGAACAGAGGGGAAGCCGACTGTGAGAGCGAAAATCAATCTGATAGCTTGAGTTTCCATGATAGGGGCCGCATGAGAGCCAGAGCAACCGGGGAGCAACTGATTGAATTTACCTAAGAAACCCAGCTGCTACTGAGTGAGAGGGAGAGGGAGGAGACGTGTGTGTGTGTGTGTGTGTGTGTGTGTGTGTGTGTGTGTGTGTGTGTGTGTGTGTGTGTGTGTGTGCGCGCGCGTGCGCGCCTATGGCAAGAAAAACTGCCATACTAGCACTTTCCTTTCTTCTCTCTTTCTTTATGTAATTCCATTTTATGTAGGTCTCCACTTTGGCAGACGTGAGATCTGAGGCTAAGACATTAAATCTTTTTGGTCTGTTAAACGACTCGTGTGTGCGCATGCTCGTTCACAGTGCTCAGGCTCATGGCAGGCTATACATCATGCATACATCACCTGCCTGTGACTCTTTGATTTTATTATGAGCACAAATATACCGCGGTGCATGAGCTGCATGACCTGCAGTAAACCGGTTCCTTACAGAAAGCTGCTTCTTCATTTTATATTACCGTTTATAGCCTGCGAGTTAAGGCTCATCCTCCACTTTAGTGCAGTGTGCAGTTTAATGTGGCAAATTTAAACAACTTGCTTGTTAAAAGCCATTATAACCTTTGATATAGAATGTCATATTGCAGTCTCTGCTCTCCCTGGTTTAACTCGTTTTTGGAGGCGTCTGGATTCCTGAAAACACCCCAGAAGGCAACACAAAGTGTTAATGAACAGGCCTCGGCACAAGCATTGTTGATCAATCACATGCTGAATCAGGTGACATATGTTCTTAAATGTCTTATATTAAAAAAGAAACTATATTCTGTTCAGACAACTCAAGCGTGAAAATAACTAATGCAGAAGTAGATTCTAATTAGTTTGGTTTCTATCCTCTGAGCTCATTATTATATACACAAATATAGTATATGTGATGATGTATGATGACTAAATATCCGCCAGCGCCTTTAGGTGACAGATCATTTTAGGGTCCAATATAGCAACTGAAACCACTCCTATTCAAAATGATGGCTGCAATTTCAGCGTACTAGAAGCACCTCTCCACTCTGCATCACCTTTAAAAATAGGGGCAGGTCTATTTGTGTCAGTAGACCTTGGCAGGAAGTCACACACAGGAACAAGAACTGCATAGAGAAACCAGTCAACTTCCAAAATAAAAGACCAAAGGTAGAAATGCTCCTGGTTAGATTTGATTCTCTTCAAAGGAATCGAATCTGCATCTGAGACATCACAGTGTATTCCTGGGGTGAAGCATGTAAGTGTGTTTGGCACAGCACAGTTCGAGTTACTTGCCTGAACTATCTTGCAGGCTTGGCTCCATTTAGCTCCCAGCACATTTTTTCTCAACCGTTCTTCATGCTGAGTCGTTAAAAATGTATTATTAGATTTTAGGGAAAAATTCCTCCTGTTACTTGGGAAAAGAAATGATTCTGGAAAAACAAGCCGGATGTGATAATAAAATCTGTCAACAGTGCCAGACACTAATGTGTCGGTATGACAATATGATACTGAATCATGATACTCGTTCTTTTGCTTTGTGCTCCTTGGAGAGCTGCAAGTCTCTCACCTCTCCACTACACTCTGTCTATAAAAACCTGACTCACCCAGAAAACCCCCTCTACAATATAACACAAGTATGACCACCAGACTGACAGATAAATAGTTTCCTCATAGCGAACCCAAGCTGGAGATACCAGTCCACGAGTTTACTGAAAACACAGTTCCAGAGCTGAGGCTAATTATTCGTCAGAGCTGATGAGCCTTGGCACCCAGAGCAGGAGAAGGTCAGGGAATACAGAGGCCTCGCTTTGAGCAAAACCACCCAGCATATTACTGCTGTCCAACATTTATATCTTGCTTACCCGGTGTAGAAAGGTGCAGCAATAAGCCCTGTTTAGATGAAATAGCAAAGGACATAAGGGATGTCGAGGACAATCTTTCAGTAGTGAATCAGCATTTAAATCATTTTTTTTCGTGTGTTCTGCCGATCCCTGCACCATCAGATCAATACGGGTGACAAATTAGGCCAGACTTGATTATTTGTATTCTGCTTGATGCACTGACAAGACCTTCTTGTGAGGTAATGAGGTCAGTCCTTTCCCAGGACTTCGCAGTCACCGACCGTCTGCAGCAGGACGCAGTGGATTACAAATGAGTACATTTAATTTAATGACTACAAATCAGATTTCTTCACTTAGCACAAAAAAGTGTCACTTGCACGCAGAACTGAATACTTATTGCTAATCAAATGTGACTTTAAATTACAGTTTTGATGTCAACATTTATGTTAAAATGCTTCTGTGTTGCAGTGATGTAACTGTTTTGTCTTGTCTTGTCTCTATTTTTTAATTTGTTTTTAAGTTCAACAAATTTATGATTAGCCTAATTGTGTTAAATAATCTTCATTTCAGTGTCGATAATTAAGTAGTTTTACTTCTTAGTTGGTGATTTCTGTATATTAAAGACTTGAATCTGCATGAAAAACCTTTCCTCCTTGTTTGTAGCTGTTTGTAGGTTTTCTTACTAATGAATAGCACACTCATTTAGCTTTCATTGCTTAGTAGAGAAATTACAATACAATAAAAAACATTTGAAACATATTAAGTACTATTAACTGAGTGCACTCATTGATGAAGTGCAGATGGTGACCACCATGCTGATGGTTACCAACAGCTTCTGCCACCCCCCAATGAGCAGCCTCGTTTTAGTGTAAGACCAGAGGCCAGAAAGAAGACGACGCAGCCAAGCTCAGAGCCACACAGTGTCCATTCGCTCTAAAGAGGTCGGAAAGGTCGCTACCCAGCCGTTGCCGTCCACTGACTGGAAACGACCAGTGATAAAGCATGCAGAGGCCATCTCATGGAAGGAGGAGGAGGCTGCAGGAGGAGGAGGAGGAGACAGGACAGGTTAGTGTGTTGGGGAGGGTGGAGAAACTAAGCGCATGGCCTTTAGCCACATGACACTCACTGAGGAAAAAAAGAAAGCAGGGCAGCTAGCTTGCGGTTAAAATTCAGAAATTCGTTGAGCTGGAGCTGAATCCATTCATTTGAATATAAATCAGTTTATCTTCCAGCAGACGCCGGGGAATCTTCCCCAGTGGCACCGGCACAGATGTAATTTACACTGTTGCATTACATGAGTTTTTTTTTTTTATTCCAGCCCAAGCAGTCGGGTTCTTCTGCCAAAACGAGCTGGAAAGACACCCACAAATGTCACAATGTTGAAATGATAATATTCCTAAGCATAGATTGAATTACAATTTCAAACATTAAGCCGGGACCATGTGTATTTACTTTAGTACTAATGAAAACATCAAGCTGGCATGTACTGAACAGCGGGATGCACTCGGCCAGAGGATGATACACAGGCTTTCTACAGCGCTCCTGTTTTATTGCTCCCACCACATTGGCCAAAATTTCTCTACACAGCTACCATCGACTGATCCAAAGAGTACATGTGCTTTCAAACAAAGCAAATGTAGCAAGAGTAGGATGTAGTGACTAAAAGCCAGTTCATGCTCTGCCAGAAGTAGTTTCTGAGACATGCTGTCCAGTGATGTCAGACGTGTTTATATCTGATCGAAATAGCTGCACTCAAAAGCAGAGTGAAAGACCGCCTGTCATAAAGAGTAGACAGACATGATGAAGCCTACATTTTTTGGGGATAATAGCATGTTTCCAGTTAGTTTCCCCAGAGAGACATTGATAGCATTGCTCAGGGATGTGCACATGAAAAGTGCACAAACACTAAAAAATTTAAACTCAGCCTGCTTTCTCACCTCCGCAACCCTGACGAACGCTGGTGATGTGAAGTCGGATAATTGGTTTCAGAAAAAATACAGAAGTAGAGAAGTGGAGACAAAACCCTCATCTTTGTGAAGAGAGTCACAAAGGTATTCCTCCCTTTAGCAAGCTGCACAGACACTAAGGGTGTGTGGTACAGATTTTATCATAGTAGCACTCATTACCGTGATAAACGCACATAGGTCTGGATTTAAAAACATAAAAAGGGAAATTTACCTCCCGCAGCACCTGATGAACTACACCATTGCCACAGGTTATATACATTAACCAGACGCCCCTGGTAGGTAGTGCTTCTTTCAATCCATTAGCAATTATTCTGTCTTGGAACTAGGGCCAGATTTGTTATCGAATCCCAAATCGATTCCTGATCAATTTTGTGTTTGTAAAGAATTAGGCCCACACAGGTTTTGGCACTGATTTAATTGTTTCATTACCTCTGAGTCTGAGCACAGTGCAGAAACAGTAAAACAGAGGCTTGCATGTTTTCCAGTGTGCCAGAAAAACATGTCAGAACTGATAAAAGCAATTGATAAGCCTGGACACGTGCTGTTCCAGTGCACTGGACGATTCCTATCCCGAGGTCTCACACTCACTCATTTCGTTCCGGAGGATAAAGATCTTTTCTCTTAATGTTTTTTGGCCAGCAGTATTGTAGGTAACATACTCTTCCTAACATTAGGTTATTGTTAAGACAAAACACTGTGAATAAAAGTCTTTATTCACTGAAATGAAATGATTTGAGTATCTGAATGACCTTAACTTGTCATAGGACCTTTCTGTAATGCAGCCTCTGGTGCATATGAAGAGGAAGTCCTCTACTTTATTATTTTCCAGCCTCAGATTCATGAAATGTGCCTATCCAACAGTTTCCCTTCCATACAGCTGCCGCATTATGATCAGCAAAACACACAACAAACCGGCAGCTGTGTAGCAGACGACACATTCATAAAGAATTGAAGGTACCCTGGACTTGTCCTTTGTTTTTGCAATCCCGTAGGAGCCTCTGTTGTTCTGCTGGAGTGACAGATACTGGTGAGAGTAAATCTAGGTCATCGCTGTGTATTCGAGGCTCAGCATTAGTGTTTGACCCAGTAGTTTCACCCCACGGTGTTTTTCAAATTTTTGTGTCTGACTCTCAACCTCTGGATTCACCCTGAGAACAATAGAGTGATGAATCGTGTCTCATATCAGTAAAGTCAGGTGAAACTTTTCTGCCACTTTCGACAGCTAATCACATTTCAGTCCTCGTTTCCATGACAATAAAACCGAAACGAAAGACTCCAAAAAGAGGAGTATTTGTAGAGCGGTTCATCACATCGCAGCTGGGAGAAGCAGAATACTGATTGCGCAGGTCTCGATGAGTCCGTGTGTTGGAATGAATTTAAAGAAAGACTCAATCAATAGCTTGTATAATAGTATACGTGATTTGTAACTGAAAACTACAACAACTCAAATACACAACAACAATATTACGTGTGACTCAGCAGGGATTCAGGAGAAGAATGAAAACGGAAAAAAAAATTCCCGTGGAGCAATTCTGCCAGCTCGAAACAAAAGAGAAAAAAAAATCCAAAGCCAGCCACACATTAAAATATTTTTCTACTTTTGTGCATCATTTACTGTTCCTTGGCCCTGATCATGAGATATTCATCTTTGTACTTTCAGGCAGGTCTGCATCCACAGTGATCACAAACGACTCTTTTAGTGTACTTTTGTACAATCATTTATGTGAATTTGATGCTGATAATAATGCATGTGGAACGCAACAAAAGTACATAATGCCTGTTAAGCATGAAGCTCTGTTATGCACATGCATTGGTACAACAACACAACTGGCTCCTACTTTCACTAGCTCTTTGGAAACAAGCTTTCTCCTGCAGCTTTCTCTTCATGCTCCGTCTCTCTCTTTACTATGTCTGCCAGTTTGCACAGCCATCAGGAATTGGACTGTGAGTGGAGATATGTTGTTGGGAGAAACCCAAACAGCTGGTTTAACCCCTCAAACACCCAACCTGCTTAAGTGTCCTTGATGGAAAATCTCTTCTTCTTCCAGCTGAGATGCAGTTATGCAGCTGCTGCTGACCTGTAACCTCCATGTGCCAGAAGAGCAATTCATTGTGCCTCAAACTGTCCGTGCAGTACTTCCTTATACCCTTTAACAGAAAGCCCAGCCCCCTTTCTTTTGCTTCCATCTTTCCTGTCACTCTACCCTGTGAGTGGGGGGTTGTTCAGTCTCTGGTAGGTGCAGCAAGGTTAATATCCTCTCAATCAAGCCGCCCATCATCTATGGCCTCATGTGAAGCTGTCTGGAAAAGCTACAAAGGGCTACTGGAAAGTAAAAACACAACGGATGGAAAAACACTTGACTTCTGCTGGTTTCTGCTTTACATGTTAATACTGTCTCCACTGACCTTTCCTTTAAGACTGCTGCGGGTTATCGCACTCAAAATGTCATTAAGGTTCACCTATTAAGTCTTCAATCGCCTATAGCGCTCTTCTCCCTGCCTGCCACAGCATTAGAAACATTTATAATGTAATAATTACCATTAAATATAATGGGAAAAACTGCGGTTGACAGCTTCTTGAACATGTGCCACCTGGAGGACTCTGTTACCTGCAAAATGACCTGTTTTTAAATCCATGCCTTCCGTTTTGTAAGACATGCTGTGGTTCATTTCCAATTTATAGAGGGACAACTTTAATATCCATTAGGCCCTTGGTATTGTATTACTGGTGCAAGACAAAGGATATCCTATAGCTATAGCCAAACCAGCTACTGCTGAAGCATGCAGCTAATCATACCATTGATCAATAAAACTCCAGCATCTGTTCTCATGGAGATGCTGCAATGCAAATATTTATATTGCCAAACCTATTCTTGACTAGGAATGGGTACCGGTATCGCACCGGATCTGACATAAACGGTAGTAACCAGACCGAAAAGCAGCGCACATTTTGGTGCTTTATTTCTGCGCTTTTTTTTCTTGAGACGTCATACACTTTGGATTCTAGACAATCATTTTACGTTTCCAAGGATAGTAGGCAGGCCCAGGTACGTACGTTCTTTTAGAGCAGAGCTACAGATTAAAAATGCCCAAGGCGAAGCGGTCAAAGTCTGGCTGTACTTCACAGCAAAAGATGCAAACTCAGCAGCCTGCAACAAGTGCTTTAAGGTGATACTGTGCAAAGGAGGTAACACCTCGAATCTGATGAAACACCTAGCGATGCATAGCATTTTTTTAAAAGCCGAGAAATGCACCGTTTTTGATAGCTTGCTGCAAGACCTCACACCGAGCACATCTACTGCGGGTGTGGTGCCTGTTATCGGACCCGGAGTTAGCAACATCCTCCAAGAACCCGAAGAGTAGAGTCCTGGCCCCTAGCCCTGCCAGTGTAGCAGAAATGATGACGGATGATGATGGCAGCAGTAGCCGTTCTTTTCAACGTGAGTAGCTTAATTTTGCTCGTGTGTAATTTACGTTGAGTAGGCTAACCACGCTATTAAATTAATGCATGTAAGGTGAACTAGCAAACACCGTCGTAGTTACATGCGGCTGTCTTCTTGTTTGATAGAGTGATACCATATATGCCCTATAGCTGCAAAAAAGGCTAACATTGTTATCTTTTTACAAAAAAAAACGAAAAAAAAAACCATGAGAGGTTTTAGGACAAAGTTTGTGTTTTCCATTGTTTAAGCACCAGTTCCAACCCAAGGAGGTATGTTGTATCAACAGAAAAGGCTAACTTGGTTATCATTTTGCAGAAAAAAAGAGAATGCTAAAAATAAAAACATGAGAGGTTTTTGGACAAAGTTTGTGTTCTCCATTCTTTAAGCACCGGTTCGAGCACCGTTTAAGCTCCGGCACCGTTTCAAAAGTACCGGTTTGGCACCGGTATCGGATAAAACCTAAACGATACCCATCCCTATTCTTGACTGGCTGATGAGCTTGTAGCACAGCTGATATCGCAACGCACAGGAACATTTTCTCCTCCACTGTGTGATTCACCACAGGTGCCTAAAAGAATCATGAGGTATTTATATTCAGTATCTTATTTTACAGTTAAGTCATAAATCTTTTTTCTCTTCACCTTGCTTTTAGTCTGTACACTTGGAAAAGTCCTGCCTTCATAATTCATGTCCTTCCTTGCCTCACATTGGTCACTGAGTTTTACCAGGAAAAACACTTCCATCTTATCCATAATAATATCTGTGAGCCTGATTTATGCCCCAGCAGGTACCACTGCACTGCTGTGGTCATCTTGTACTCTCCACTAGCTCTCCCAACATTTTCCTTCTCACCTGCTCAGTATTCAAATCACACACTCTCCCTCACTGGCACAAAACTTCTTCGGAAATGGGTCGGAGAACTGTGCTGGTTACAAAGTGCTGCTTAGCATCAGCAAAATCTGAGCTCTATGATGTGCAAACATGACATCTGTGTGTTTAGCTGTGTCTCTGTGAGAGCTAGCCTTTAGGGTAGAGGGGTGTATTGCCGCAAGCAATTTCTGTATCCGTGCTGTGCTTCACTAGGCTAAACTACGCTAAACTAAGCGCCCAGATTAACACTGAGACAGTCATTGTGTGGGACTGGCCTCAGCTTCAGGGTAAGCATGCCGAAGCACAAACGGCTATTGCTGTCATGTCAGAAATATTCTTGGATCACACCGCTGCCCTCAGATATCTGGGCAAATGAAGGTCAACGTTAAGGTAACATCACTCAAAATGTTTCCTTTGGAATGAGCGTGCAACCAGTCTTCTCGATGAGAAATGAGTTTGTTTAGCTTCGTACCAATTCCTTAAGTGTAGAGTAACATAAGGAGGTTGTTAAAATGGCTAGGTTAACATCTGGCCAGGGGACAAGCGTTGAAAATGAGGCATTTGGCTAACACGGGCAGTTTTACGGTTCTGCTGATTAATGTGCACTGTTCCTGGTTCTTTGTTCAACTGTTACTGGATATTTGGAGGGTAATTCAAATCTTTTTTTTCCCCTGATATATTTACTGATAGTCTTAATCAGCATGCAGTTGGCTAATTCAGGGGTTTGTTGCAAATGAGCTGAGTTCAACTAGTTATCAGCCTACCGTGAAAAAGTTTACTCGACTTCAACAGTGATACTATTCTTCTACGTATGCTGCAGATGGTGCTGTAAACACCAGTCAGAGCTGCTCTGACAGACAAACAGATGACGGCACCAATTATTTTTATATGAGATATCTCAGGGATTAAATGTGTAGTTAAACATCTGTACATTGGCAAAAAAAAGCAGTTTTCATCTTTACTTAAATGTGATTATTAAACAAAGCTAGACCCTGTTTTGCAAACTGCAACCACTCTTACAGATTTGAATTTGAACATTTTAAATATAAAATATAATATAAATATCATCTAGCAATGCATTTTCACTTTAGCTACTGTACTAGTCCATCTGTGTTATTGCACAGTCCCACCTTCCTCGCAGATTAAGCCCTGGTGAATGGGTCGGTGTATCCAGTCGGCAGCCTAATCTCATAATCAAAGCGCAGATGGAGAATGGACGCAGCTCCAGCTCCATCATCCGTTCCCTACTAACCATATCTCCATCTTTCACATCCAGCAGGCTGCTTCACACCATCCCACCATCTTACATCATATTACTTAATCAGCCCAGAGTATTTTTGGCACAGCCAGCACAATACCGCCCATCTACTGTATGTCAGGAGTTGGCAGCAGCCATTGCAAGCTCTGCAGGCAGCAATCTGGCACGTAGCCTCGCCTGGCATGGGAGTTCTGTCCAAACTAAATGAAGACCAGCCGCTGCCGTCTGGATGCCGGACGGTTAGCTAGCTCTGTTTGAACGGCTGTCAGCGAGGGGCGTGTCAAGCTGGGAGATGAGACTGTGCCCAGGCACCAGAGAAGCTGGCACTGCTGAGGACAGCTTCATGTTTGAGTGTTAGTAAAATCAAGCAAGGCAACGACACCCATATGCTTTCCACTGTTAGATTTCAAGTTCAGCTGAACCTCTCGGATGGAGGGAGATGGAATGGGAAGTACTTTATTAAAGTGTTTCCAATTGTGTGCGTTTAGTGTAAATTCGAAAGGCTCAGTTCTCACAGCACTGTCTGAGAACATTTCAAGTGTCTTAGATGATCTATTATTGTACACACAAGCAGATCAATAAGTCGTATTTGGTGCTTTAAAACTTAGTTCCGCCTACGATTTGCAGCTCCTAATGTCTGAACACAGGAAGGACTGAGCAGTGATCCTCCCTGTATAGCCTGTGGAAAATACTGCTTTGTTCGGAGAGCATAATGAGATGCTACCCTACTTTTCTTTTACAGGTGTGTTTAGGGAAAACATCAAAAATAAACAACTCAAAGCTGTTCCGTGCGTGGCAGGCAGTAAAGACAAAGGCATAATCCTCAGCTTGCAGCCGTACAAAGCAAACTCCCCAGATGTATAGGTAGTCTGTGAGGATACACGCGTGAGGTTTGTGTGTGTGTGCGTGAGTGCCTGCCTGTTTACCCAGTCGCACAATGCAGGGAGGAGGGGAAGGAAAACACAGGGACAGGCAGGACCTTCCGAACGCAGTTTAACAAAATGTCAAGCGCATTCAGAACGCCATTCGACTGAAATGCCATCCAGGCGAGGTAGCAGAGCGACAAACAGTGCAGAGATGGAGCTGCGTAAAGCGAATGCCAGACAAATATTTATAATTATAACACCTTCTGACTGATAATGTACTTGAATTTCTATAACAGTATATGGATTCAGAGACTTAAAAATTCCAAACACCTAGGCCTGCACAGTGTTGATCTTCAGCACGGCTGGATGGGATTTACACACAGTGCTTCTGGAAGTGTGTGCAGTAAAGTTAAGTATGTGTTTTGGACAGGGTTGGAGTTAAAAATAAGAAAGTGTGGCAGGGGACACTGCAAATTCAAGAAGCATCCTGTTTTAAAAATAACAAAAAAAGTCAAGTCTAATGAATTCACGAGGCCATTTTAAAGAAACAGGTTTCTGCCTTAAATGAGGGGAAAAAACAGTCCAAAGACTCTACTTGAGAGAAAGCATGTTTACTCAGACCAGCTCGGTCTGTTAAGAGGTACTGGGCAGGAGTCTAGCTTTCTTCCCCTGAAGTGTGGTATAATATAATTGTGCTGAAGGGCTGCACGCCACAGGAGGAGAGTTTTATATCGAAGCCTGCCTGCTGTAACGGTGTCAGGTGGTATTTATGAGACTTGTAATGGCGCTGAAGCCTAGGCACACCTGCCATGCTGGGAAGGGTACACACACACGCACACACAAAAGCACACATACACGTTCACTGGCAGCAAATCCTTCAGTTTCCTTGTTTCCGCTTGTTTTTAGCTGTTGTTTGGATGCATATCGGTGCTCGGTTGCTTGACGAATCTGAGGGTTTTATGTACACAAATAAAAACAGAACATGTCTTCACGTGGATTCAGTCTGAGAGAAAGCAGTGTGACATAAACAGTTTTCCCTTTTTCAATAGAGCAGCGTTTTTCAAGTCAAATCATCATCCAGCCGAAAATGAAACCAGTGTTTAAAGTAATAATTTTTATTAATCTGCCGATAATTTTCTCAAACTTTAATGCCTGAAAAACCGGCTTAACATTGATCAGTGAACACGGTGACACATCTGAACTGTTGTTTTGTCAGAGTAAAAGTAAAATACATATATAAATATATTTAAGCATAGTAAAGATAATGGAGCTCAATAAAATAAACTAATAATGGCTTCCTATAAAAGTGGTATTTGGGTTTCTCCTAAGGCTTTTCTGCCTCTTCAAATTAGAGAAGGCAGACTAACTAAAGGTTGGTGAGATTAACTCAAAGCACCTCTGAGCTCACATTAAGATGGCTGCTGCATGAGACTAGAGAGGAAAAACAAACCGTGTTGATGAAATCAAGTCAAGACGTGAAAGCTGCAGCCTCTGAGCTGCACCTGTGCCAAATCTCTCGTACCTCTAACCCAAAAAGGGAAACTGCAGCTCAGACAGACTTGTGCTTAAGTTTCGTACATGATGAAAGCAGGAAATTAAACTTTTTACCCATTGACTAGAGGGGCTGAGTTTCCAAAAGCCAGCAGCTAATCTGGTATCAGAAGTGTCGACTTATTTTGCTGTCAGTTTGATATTCCCGTAACAGTCTGTATGAGGAAACCCATCATTTAAAGCACAGTTTCTGTTCAAGCCCAGCAGCTCGCCAGGCTTTGGGAGAATTTTTAAAATGATTTTCTTAAACAAAACAACTCTCAAGTTAGCAAAAGTATATTATTTACCTATTGTCACTTTTGTTAGGGTTGGAATGAAAGAGGTTAACCACCATCAGATGTCCTCTGGCTGGTAGAGGCTGTGTTACTTGCTCTTCATGCTGGAAATGGGAAATAACCTCTCTTCTTTTAACAGCGGGAGAGTCTCCCTAAAGTCTGATGTGGAGCCATCCCAACATACTGGTTTTACTAGAGCAAGATGGGAACATACATTTGAATCCTGTAACAAGTGCATCAACCTTGACATGTCAGTTATTGAGACCTCTACATTTTTTATCTGCATGATTTTCTTTTTTCCTGAAAAACCTGATTCCTACAATCACACACATGCAGTGCACAGATAATCCACCAGGGATCAGTAATTCATGCAGAGGGTCTATTGAGTCATCCAAAATGGCTGCTGTCAGTCAGTGACCCACAAGTGACTTTTCAAGAATATCTTTGCCAGAGTAAGAAAGATTGTTACTGATACTTCAATAGGAATATTTAATGGATTAACGCAATGTAAAACTGCTTACTTTTAAAATCGCCAGATGCCAGATGTAGCAAAAGTTGATACAAGTTAAAACTCACATATCGTTAGCTTCATAGCATAAGTGCCTAAGTCATTGACTTAGTCAAATGACTTAGGCAATTATGCTATGAAGCTAACGATATGTAAATTGATATTATATTTCTTTTTTTTTTTATTCAGAAGGTTCAATAAACACTGTAGTTTCAAAAAATGTGAATTTTCTGGTAATTAATTCATAGTTCAGGCTTTACAGGGGCAAGTATTCCTGTAATGGTGCACTGCTTTCCCACACAGCTGCTTGACAATATAAGTCCTCCCACCTCATTCACTGGACTAATGTCACAATGCTTGAATTAGTAAACACGGTGTACATATACATGGACCCAAACCAGCTAATCTGAAGCAATATGGCCTATTTTTAAGATTAATTTTAAAATCGTATACTTTTAATGCAAAAAAAAGAAATGTTTTACATAGTCTACAAACTTGATCCAAAAACTAAATATCGCCTCATTTTCCACCTAAAACTGTTGCTTTCGATAGACATTAATAGTGTTCGTATAAACTGCAACCTATTCTGAATGCTTTTGTGGTTTGACATCTGATATTTATACTTCACAGCGCACACTGAAAATTACACATGATCAACAGGTGTAAAGGTTACATCTTCCCAGCATTAAGAAGAGACACCTCTGCAAAAATAATCCTAGGCTCACTACAGTTTTATGCAATGAGCCCAATATATACTGCAGCAAAATTAGAGAGGAAACACTGGGAGGACACAGAGGTCCTGCTACAGTGACACATTTTTATAAGCAAACACCCCACAAAATCACACCTACGTGTATGTTTATGGCTAACAGCTTCCATCTTCAAAGCTATTTTCTAATGTTTGCACACAGAGTGCAGTGTACATATAGACTCTAAAGCCAATGAAGGTGGCCTTCTCAAACGTGTCTTCTTATGTGAACGCAAAGCAAGCCAAAATCCCACGGAGAGACAGCAACACAAACACGCAAACAAAAAGATGAGAAAGCCTGCGCTGTCGCTGCTCCACTCTCCACCTCTTGTCAACTCAACAGCTGACACCTCAGCAATCACGCTGCAACAGCAACACTGACACCAAAACTGCTTTGATCAACAGAAATATAAGTGCGTAAGCACAGCGGCGTTCTCAGCGGCACCGGAGAAGACTGTGTCCTATATATCCTGAATGCTCACCAAAAAAAACAAAGCGAACGGGAAATAACCATAAATCCAGCAAAGAATAAAAGCAGTAAAAACAGGAAGGAGACGATTTTTACTCCAATGACCTGTAGTTTTTTATGAATTAATATTCAACCATGAAACTAGACAACAGCTGCTGCTTTTGAATTGAATTTCTGAATCAATTTGATCAATAAAATGTCAAAAATGAATATCCTGTGAAACAAAGAAAAGCCTTACAGCTGAGCAGCTGAATATGCTCCATGTTAACCAACTGATGAACAAATTGTTTCAGCTCTACATCTACTAGGATATGAAATACAAAACATTTCAGCTGCTACTGCCTGGGACACAAATGAGGGACACAAAATCACACTTTAAGCACCGTTTGATTAAAAACTACTATCGCCAAATGTCCTCATCAAGTATGGATGCTGCACGAAGATATTCATGGCTTTTTTTTCTTGTCCATGTTTATTCTCTGTTCATTCCTGTAGCGCTCATTTCTGCTCCTGAAGGGTCCAATCACTGCAAAATTAGGATCCTTACCTTACAATATAATGCGCCTTGACACCAATGTTGTTGTGATTTAGCGCTATATAAATAAATTGAATTTTACTGATTGCATCTGGAGAGAGTTACTACTGCTTAAGCTGATCAAAAAAGCCCCTTAATGTTAAAAAGTGTCTTTGGTGACAACCTTCAATCCTAAACCCTAAATATATATATTTGAAAGTATTTTTACTCACTTCTACTCCACAAGGTCGAACCAGGAAATATTTTGCACATTTATCAACCATTCGATGAGTCATTTTTGCATTTTTTAAATTTTTTGTTTTTTCATCAGTCCGTTAAAACGATGACTACCACAATTGGTATGCTAGTGGAAAATCCCCTTGCTTTTATTTTGATCTTCGATATAACTTAGTCTCCTCCTCCAGATGAATTCCAGTTTTGGACTACACCTGGTGATGACAGTTCTTCTTTTGCTCTGACGAGCCAGGGAAGGGTCGCTCTTACCAGAAACGTCTGGAGGTGGCAAGCTGCTTCACGTGATACCACACCAAGCTCCCCAAGGCTTCAAAGTAGCACAAAAAAATAGCAGCTGCGGTCCAAGAGTGTGGAATTACAGTGTGCCTGTGTGACGAGAGGAAGTTCATTAAATTCCTCAATTATATTTGTCACAAAGCACTTGGAGATTAAGACACAAACACTGCTACTGCCAGGAATAGAATCCAAATCTGTGCAAAACTGTCACAGAGTCGCTATAGGCTGAGTCGCTATCACGGCGTGATTCAATAACAGCAGCAAAAACACATATTCAAATAAAATGCTTGCAGAGTATGACTTTCAGATAGTGCTGACACCCTGCCAAGAACCACTGTGGAGTGCTAATGTGGTTATTGTCACAGCTTCAGTACAAACGTGTTGCTTCTTGCCTACAGCCCATCAAAACCCGTGCGATCTTCTCACGCAGCAAGCCACCTCAATTACGGCAGCGTCACCTCCGGCTCCATCGGCCCTTCATCCTTCCAGTCTGGGAGTAATTCATGAGGGCTGTGTGGCCTCCATTAGCACTCCTCCGCAGGGACGGGACAGACTCTAAAGCACAGCATTCAGGAAGCACACAGGGGCCCCGCACTTTACCCTAACAGCTTCATCAACCCTCCATCCCTAGAGCCTCACACATACACACACACACAATCTCTGGAGGGCCCAATTAGCAGCCATCACCTGTAATTCAATAACAACACTCCCTTTCTTTCAGCCACTCCAGCTCTCTCTTTCTCTCGACTGTGAATTTGCTTGCATAATTTAAAAAGAACGGCGCTTAATGTTCTCCTGCATCAACAAACTAATCTAAATCTACAATGACAGTCTAATAGATTTGAATAGACTTTCAGATCATGTGTGCAAGCGAGGTGCGTTCCACCTTCTGGTGTTCGCTTTCACAAGCTTCATACATCATCCTGCTGGCTCCACGGACAGCAAATCAAGCCCACGGGATACAGAACAGATGAGAGACAGAGTTCACAATCCACGTCTCTAATCAAATCCTCTGTTCTCTCCTAACTTATTCAGCTTCTATGCCTCCTATGTGGCAAGTGAAGGAAGGGAGTGAACCCCACAATAAAGAGTAGCTTAACCACAAAAACTACAGGCAACAGAACCAATGAAAGATGTGTCCTGCAAGCAACTTCTTTTGTCCCAACAACAGATCAAAAGACACAAAAAGAGACATTTTCATTCTGGATTTGAGAAGTCTAAACTGTCAAATGCATTTTTGTTACAAAAAGAAAACAAACATGAGTCTTTTAGTTTCCAATTAACTTTCTGTTGATCGAGCAGACATGTGTTATATCAATAAACCTAAAAACACCCATTTCTACAAGAAGACTCAAAATTATGAGTCAACACAGCAAGTGTTCAAGCAGCAGTGTGAAAGGTGAGAATAAATCGCTCAGCTTTGCCTCCAATCTCTTCTCCAATCTTTCTTCCAGTCCCAGCAGCAGCACAGCAGGACTGCTGGGACACTCCTCTGAGTCTCAGGAGTGTCTTTAATGAGTCGGGCCATTCCTAACCCACCTGTCCACTGCTCTTGATTTATGTCTCCTGAGACCAGAAGCACTGCCAGGACGTCGCCCTCCTACTCCTACAGTTATTTTTTTTCATATTGTTTTCCTTTTTTGATTTGGATGGAAGTGGCTTACTATGAAGAATGAAAACAGAAATGGAATTAATCACAGTGACGTCAGACAGAAAGTAAAAAAATACTCACATTTGCTCTCAAATAAGCAAAGAAACACAAAGGGAAGCACATTTCAGATGCAAGAACTAAAGAATATGGTGTCTGAAAGGTTACTGTCAGACAGCACTAAAAAATTTAAAGTAGTTTATTTTGCAGAATATATATTTTTTCCACTTCTGGAGCAGAGATACATAATGCAAATCTGGCATTACAAAACCTGATTCATTGGTGTATGTCTAATGTTTAGTCAGCTGACCAGCTCATTACTCAAACAGTCACTACAGCTCAGCTTGCTGCTATGACTCAGTGGTAGTAAGAGAAGAAAAACTCTTTAGTTCTGTATTGTGTCAAATGTGGAGATCAGAAGTGAACTAAGGTTTTATTCTTTTAATGATTCCACTGCTGTGCACATTACTGCACTTTAGTTTATTCATTTCCACTTTTACTCTGCTCTCAGCTCTGCGTGCATTTTTTGCACCAGCCTCCCCACACCTGTCGCTTTTTGGTTTACCTTTGAGAAGTGTCCCAATTTTAAACAGTAAATCAAAGCGAGTATAGCCTATCACAGGCAGGTGGCACTCCACTTCAGTGACCAGCACACGCAAAAATTACAAATCAGCTTAATCTCTACTGTACGGCGCCCTCGCCCTCGGATCGGCACTTTGCCTGGAGGCGGCGTTCACTGATTTCCTCTGTTCTCCTTTTCCGCCGGCAGAAGAAGAAAAGAGAATGGAGGATGGCAGGGTATGCAAATTGTACCACCGCCAAAGAAGAAGGAGAGGAGTTTCCCACCGGCTGAGTGCGAAACGAGTGGTCCCCCTCTCCCAGGACTTTGAATGGGACTCTTTCTTTTTGAACACACTTGCCTGCACGCGCACACACACACACACACACACACACACACACAAACATAACCCACAAAATCTCACAAAAGAGTTAATGCATTCAATATCTGAGTGCATTAAAGCGCTCTTATAAATGAACACGTATGCATTATTTTAAGGCGGTGGTCAGCGGCAGCAGATCGGCCTCCCTCCCACCGTACAGATTAAAGTCTTAGCTGCTAGGGGAACCTCTCGAATGCATGAATATTCAGGTGGCAGAAAGGGAACAAAAAAAGGCAACAGCAAAGCGTGTTAATTGTGAAAACGGGTTAGACCACCTGTAAGACGTTTGGCAGTTCCTCCGAGATTTTATGCACTGGTGGCGCTGGAGGTAATTTTCAGTTCTGGTTCCACATTTGGCTTTGTTTAGAGCGTAGGTGGCAGAGAGCAAACTTTGTATTCAAAACATCGATTTTTAACGGCGCTGTAAAGTCAGAAGGATTTGGCCTAACGATAATCTTATTTTAATATGACACGGCAGAAAATGAGCTTTCTGGTGCCTCTCAAAACATTTTGTTTTCTGGGAAGAATAATGACTACAGTCTTGCTTTTTTTCAGCAGCATGAAGCACAGGATGACTGAAAGAAATATAGAATCTGCTAAAGTAAATGCAGCTTTTACAGTAGCAACTAACAGAACAAAGGTATTATTTAGTGCTAATGCAGAAACGCAGTGGTGATGATGATGGACACCTACAAAACAACATGTTTTAATGGACAAAGACGTCATCACATTTTAAAGCGAGCTCTTTTAAAATGACATTAGTAAACAGGCACAGTTTAGTTTTCACAGCCTTTTATTTGACTACTTCCTTGTAATCTTCATGCAGAACAGAAAGAAATTAACACCGAAACTCTGAGCATCCTCATTCTGGTCACCGCTGCACAGTTTCTCTCAGCATACGGCATCTTGTACTGTACCTTCTGCTATAACACAGCTTGAGGGCTGCTCCACTGACCTCTGACCTCGCCGTGAAGGACACAGAATTTGCCTGCATCTTTTTTTTTAAAAATCTTTATTTAGACAACTCTGCTCTTTGCAGCCTGAATGACACAATTAGTTGCTCTCAGTTTCATGTTAAATCAGAGGGCGCCGCACCATTTCCTTTTCACCTTGACTAAAAATAAGTCTCACGTTGAGTGTTCACGAGCTGCAGGGGCAAAGCGCTCACACCTGCATGACAACAGGCACGGCTGGGCTGGGTCATGTTTTTAGTCATCTGTCAAGCCAGCACAGCTAATAAGTTGATTGTGATTGTTGCTGCTATATTGGGTTTACCTCAGAGCCTTCACACATGTACAGTAAGGCAACATGAATGCGACGCATCAAAAGAAGCTGCTACATAAGAAAATGTTTCTTATGTTGGTCACACACAAATGTAGAGGATGAGGTAATAACGTCCGCTGAAAGGTGGAGAAGCTGCTCTGCTTTTCGATAAGGTCGTGGTGCACTACTTCAACAGATTTCTGTGTTGACTTTACAAATCTAAGTGGAGCACATGAGTCACTGCTGGATATCTATCAAAAAGGACTCGTGTTTTATTAACCTGATCACGGATAGACAGCATTAAAAACTATCAGCTTTCCAATACTCCCTGTTTGGGCCATTCGTTCAAATATAGTATCTGATCAGCTTTTTAATGTGCATAAAACATGAATACAACCAAAGCAATAAATGTAACAGTGACTTGAAATGAAGAAAACTGACAGTATAGCTATCAAATACCTGACTGTGTTACCGTTTTTGTTGTTGTTTGATTGTTTTATATTTACCAATTCATAGAAAGAGCTACGTTCAGCAGCTCTCTTGTTCAGAAAGGTTCACCAAAGATGGTAACCCCACATGATTTGGCAGCTTTTAGTCCCGACGTCCTTCATGATGTGATTTGTGTTTCCTCCTGCTGACTGTGATAAACTCATCGACGTATTCACATTTAACTTTGATGTTTACATTTGTTACCAACAGATACACCATACAAACTTCAACCTAATGAACTGTCTGACTCTTTTATCTGATTTAAAGCTAGCACTACAGAAACACTGTACAATTCAGAAAGCTTAAAAGCTTAAACAGCCATTCAAATCTAATCCACACGCCTCGATTAGGCCACAATGAGTCGGCTGCCTTCACTTTCCGTGCCTGATCTGTCAAGGTGCCTTTATCAGCACACGTCATCTAATTGAAGCAACAGCATTCAGCGGGAACCGCTGATGTTCCCTCACAGGCACTTTGTTAATGCATGTAAATCCAAACAAGCAAGTCTGTGTTGTCATGCAAAGCCTGGAGGAAAGTAGCAGCTTCCCACCTTGATGCTAACATCCCCACAATACACAATGCACACACACACAGAGCTCAATTAGTCACAGCAGCAGCATCAGTTAGCCCTGATGCACCTCCCCCTCTGGACCATAAAAAGCGATAGGGAGGGGCTAAAGCTGAGCGGCTAAAGACATCCTGTAGTGCTTTGTCATTCCATAGCCCCATTTGTGCAAAGGAAACACACACACACACACACACACACACACAGCTTCAGGCTTTTTAGCACAAGGAGAAAGTAACTTCAATGATCACTGGCCATAGATCAATTAACAGCTAATGTTGACCACAACCACTTCTAATACCAGTCAGACCACTTCCCTCTGAAGCGCTCATCTCCCTCACAAACAGCAGAGGCGGCTGTGCGAGTAAGTGTTCACATAACACTCAAGTAATATTAAAAATAATAGCCTTACATGCAACAACTGCATTGGCTAGAGCATGTCCAGATAAAAATACAGGGTTGCATTACAGAAACAACTTGGATTTTGTGTAATTCCATTTGCTAAATGCAATTATAAGCCATTATAACGTCAATCATTTGATACCCAGCTAATCTAATGAGTGTAACAGCCAGTGTTAGCTTGCAAATAAATGTTCAGCATTACCTCTGAGGCCTCACATGACTCTGTGGGACTGTGTGAAAGACAGCTGCAACTGGAGCACCTGAGGGTGACCTCAAGAATATAGTTCAGACATAAAGATAAAAGAGACCTATTAAACAGGCTGCCACTTTTATATGCAACCCATCTTCCCGTAACGAAAGTATGTGTGCAGCTTTTCTGTGTTGCTTTGCACCAAAAATACAGTCCTGCACAGTGAAATATCAAGCAGTGATTTCAGATAATAAGCTCAATTAAATAGCAGCTATGGTCCTTTCACAATCAGGCGAAGCTTGGTGGTACAACATGCAAGACATTAACAGTGCAATACGGCAACTAGAGAGGAGTGCTCATAAATACGAGGGAGAAGGAAAATGCCATTCATCCACACATCAAACAACAGCAGCCTGATCAAAGAGGCCCAGCATTCACTGATTCACACCAAGAAATGTCTGTTTTGTTGACCTGATATTAAAGAGCAGTCACTGAGAAGAGTCACTGAAAGCTGTCTGTCACTGCAGCAGCATTGATTCTACTGGCAATGCTGCATGTCATTTCTCCAAATGCACATCTGCCAGTTAAATATTGATTATGAATAAGAATATTTGCATTAGCACAACATCAATTATAGAGGTACAGCTGAAATCAAAATGGCAACCTAAACAAAAACAACCCCATCAGCAATCACTCCGAGAACAACTCTCACTTCCAGAGTACAGACGGTGGTGACGGCAGAGTCCTGGCTCGCTTTTACGTACAGTATGAGTATCCAAGCCTGGGAGTAGGCCGCTGTGTTTATCCTGTCAAGGTATGTTAACACCAAGCTGCATTCCTGTAGTCCCTAAATTGCAGTGTTAGATTACAGCCCAGCTGAGAGTGCAGCACTTTAAAGGCGCTGGATGATGAAGCCGTGACCAAAGCAGCGGCAGCAACAGGCAGGGCACATGGAGGGCACACACCTGCCATTTACAGTTGTACTGCAGACAGTTAGCATGGCAAAAACAACTTCACACTTTAGCTTGAGCTCTTTTTCCTGCCAGACATCTGTATTATATACTTCAAAAATAGTATATTTGTTTTATGTGCACTAAATGTACAGATTAACTTCATCTTGGAAAAAAATGAGGGTTACTGGAGGTCTTTGCTTGGCTTTTGCATCGACATGTTCACAGGAAAATCATTTATGTTGAGAGCCAGAGGAAGGCAAGCTCTCTGCCAGCTATCATTAAAACCAGACAGGTTGGGTTTAGTTTGTTTAGATAGGCGAGAACAATGCTATTTGAAGTTGGGTGGCACAATATCACAGCACAGAGACAAGTGGAAATGAGACCCAGTGCTCTTTCAAGAAAACTGCCATGTGGCTTGTTATTAATGGATAAAGGCACAACTCCAGAAAATGACAAAAACCAGACGTGAAGATGTTAAACCTGACATTCTGTGCTGCTCATACATAAATAATATGAGTCAAAGACAAATCAAATTATGTAGTTTTTTTATCTTTTGGTTCCTAACTAGCTCCAGAGGAGGCACTGCAGCAAAGACCACAGTCAATGATTAGCTTAAATTACAAGGTCTGGAAGCAGATCGCTATCATCGCCAACTTGACTTCTATCAGTGACAGATTACCTGCTCCATCTGATAACGATCTGCTAATGTTTTTGTTAAGTGCTCTGGTTCAGTAAAACCTAATTGTCCAAAGTAAAGAAATGCAAAAAATCAAACTGGAGATTTTGAGCAAGAGGAAGACAAATGAAGTCATAAATGGGCCCTTAGAACATAAACAAAGCAGATATTAGGCTAATAATGTACAATACAGCTATCAGTGATTTCAGTCATTCTTCTAACGTGTAACTGTAAAATGTGCTATGATTCATTATAAAAACTTAATTAAAGGGAACAAGGCAGACTGGACCCAGGCAAATGTGAGTTGTTAGGAGCAGAGCTATAAACAATTACCTGATTGTTCTACTGACAGAAGATTAATTGAAGAACCATTCTCATATTCTTTTAGTTGATTAGGTAATATTATTAATAAAAAAGTAAACAGCCTCTATTTCCAGCATCTGAAATGACTGCTTTTGCTTTTTAAGCTTAATCTAGGTTCTCTCTCTACTGTTTGTGGAGCACAGCAATAGGGCTGCAGTAGTATAGAGACCGTGTGCTTTACCAAAAATTGACAGATTGTTATTATTTTTAAGCATTTGCTGATCTACAGCGTTTAAAAAAAAATTAACAAGCTAGTGATGGGATTGGAAAGCTGTAGCAAATTGTTTAATGTGTCAGAAACACACACAAACTTACAGCTTACAGCTTTTCTGGCAGTTTATTGCAAAACAGAGACATCAAACTTGTGGCAGTGGAGCTTTGGTACACCTGAGTCACACACAATGCTCTGTCCTACTCTGATTCTGCACTAGAATCAGACTAAGTGATAACAAAGCAGTTGCACAGATGCTAAAAATCTACTTGTCTTCCCAAACATAAAGTAGACCGGGACTTAATAAAGCAATCAGAACCCAATCGATCAAATAAATACAGCTGATGATGTAAGTGACATCTAATGGACATTCATAACAGACAGAATCTGACAGGTGTATCATCTCCTTGCTTCCTCAAAAACCTGTACATACATATTTGACCGATCAACAACGTGCTTCTGTTTTCATTCTTACCTGATGCAATAACTGTAGAAGGCCACATATATTTCTGATATGTACACAACATAAAAAAAAAACATAAACCACTGCAATTCTACAAAGTCAGCAACTTGAAAATGTTATCTGGGGATTAGTGAAATTCTAACAAGCATCTTTGGTAAATATGTGATAATTTATAGGGAAAATATACAAGCATTTAATCACAAAATGAATCAGCATATACCTAATTAAGATGTCATCCTCCTTAATGAGTAAAATCTAAAAGGTGAAATCTAGCTAAAATTACCTAAGCAACCTGAGTATTCACCTGCAAGACCAAGGATGAGGAAGTAATCCAGCTTTATTTAATTATAAAGGGTCCATTTATATGAGTATCAGGTAAGGTGAGCATTTTAACGTGACAAAGAAAGAAGCTTTTCAGGGACTTTAGTTGATTAAATCAGCAGCTGGTTGCCACATCACGGTGACGACGACTGGTTGGAGGTCATGGTACATTAGCACAG
This sequence comes from Rhamphochromis sp. 'chilingali', assembly GCF_963969265.1. Lineage (NCBI taxonomy): Eukaryota > Metazoa > Chordata > Actinopteri > Cichliformes > Cichlidae > Rhamphochromis > Rhamphochromis sp. 'chilingali'. Next base: position 28,447,885 of record NC_137943.1, on the reverse strand, counting down.
GCTAATATTTGGTACATCAGCTCTTTTAAAAATCGAAGAGGTAGCTGAGGACAAACATCGTGTGTGCCACCTGGATCAAAAGGTAACAGGAAACGAAAAAGAAAACACACACGTGTAAAGAGGAAGGGTGGAAACGAACCGAAAGGCAGAAGGCGGATGAGTTTCACCTGCAGCACATGAAAGCGCTGCGCACTGAATCACAACACCTTTTGCCATCTTGATTGTGCGCCCCATTACACGGACCGGGATGCGCTCCTTTCCCGTTACAGGCTCGTTTCACCTCAAATTTTAGAGGATGTACAGAAATGAGGAGCTAAGAAGCATTCCCATCAAGAAACCGTGGCTTAAACGCCGAGATCGCCACGAGAAAATCGGTGAAAATACACCTTTATAGGTGTTGCATCACCTTGCGTACCTGGCTGTCTCCGGTCCAGAAAAAAGCAGCAACCCCGCCTTCACTGCAGTAATGGTACTGACCGCCATTCCCTTCCGCACACTGCTCGGGAAATTGTATAACGAACTATCAGCACAATGGATGGACACGGGAGGTTTGACGGTGAGCCACATAATCAACACTGTTATCGCACATGGTGAGGAATAGGGGAAGAATAGCCACCTTATGCCCCGCTCATTTTCCAGAGCAGACACACACACGGAGAGCTGTGGGGGTGCACTCGAACAAACGAGGCAACCGGTCCCACAAAAAATACATAAAAGGGGGATAAATCATGTTCAAGTGGGTCAGAAAAACGTGTCGATGCCATAAACACCGCCAGAATAAAGAGGGGTTGTTTAAAAAAAATGGGAGACGAGCAACCATTCGAAGCTGGCATGGTGCACACGGTGAGAAGTACCAGAAATAAATATTTAAATAATCACGTCTACCTGCACAAGTTGACATTTGGAGCGGTTTTTCTGGCTCCTCACGACACGCAGAGCTTTTAGGAAACGGCGAGCAGATCCTGTTCCGTGAACGTTCGAGAGCCGCAGGTGTTATTTGTGTTTATTTATAGGCCATTGGTCAGCCCCGTTATCCGCGTTCAGGTAAACATGATGATGATGATGATGGTGATGATGATGATGGCTCCCGTGTAGACGCGCAGAGTCACCGTCGTGTCGTCAGCAGGAGGGGGAAAAAGGTGCTTTCCAGCCCCTCGGCTCACAGACACACCATGCCTCATAACGGTACCCAAAAATATATATATTTATGGGTTTACTTTTTTTATTGGTGGATGCAACGAAAGAGGGGGAGAGTACAGGTAAGGAACTGGCCAATGAGGGAGTCCGGATGTAGGTGGGTGTAATAACGTTAAATTTAGACAGTCCTTTGGAGCCAAACTCTATTTACACTTTCTTTACTTCGTAAAAAGAATGAGATCGTTTTCATAATGAGATATGTGAGATAAATCCCAGCGATCCTGTATAAACACCACTAAGCAGCTAACCGGTAATTACGTATTATTTCCTTTTAATACATAAAAAGCAGCAAAAACAATATATATTTCCAGTATTGTGGCATGTAAACAAACCCGAATTTACCAGTAAAAGAAGCAAAAGTCGAAAACGTGTAATTGAAGCAATCTGCGAGGGAATCGAGAAAAAGCACGCCGAATAAGGAGAAAATGCTAAATGAATAAAGGTACGCTGGTTCAAACGGAGACTAAATGCATGCACGCGTGAAAATAAACTCGCGAAACCTACCTACTTCTGCAGAGTAAACAATACAATATACACGCTTACCTTAAGTAAGACAGCATGTGTACTTGCAGTTGGAGCAGGGAGGGGTAAAGTGGACTTGAAATAAACATCCCATGTCTTTGCCATCACCGGAGCAGCACAAAAATAAATAAATAAATAAGTCCACCACAACAGCGTGATCCACCATCCGGCCATCAAAACAACACCCATAAAGTAAAGTTATCTTCAACAGAGAGCGACCACCAGCTCCGTCAGGGGGGCCGAGCAAGCAGCAAGTTAGCATGAAACTAACTAACACCGCAACAACCTCGCCCTAAAAGCTCACACTCTCAACTACAAGCTGCGCTCAGCGGGCCACGTTGTTATGCGAAAGCCCCGCAACCTGCCGCCAAGTGCTGCCGTCGTTACAAAACTGACCAAAAAAAAAAGAAAAGTGGAAAAAACAAAGAGCAAAGTGGAAAATGCAAACAAGTCTAAAAGCGCTCCTCGGGTTATTCTAGCAGGCAGATAACGGTTCACTCAGTCGGGTTTGCCCCATGCACCGCTAGGCGGAGAGAGAGAAGCCAGCCAGGTATAACGGTACACCACCACACTGGGATATGAACGCACTAATACGGACCAAAACTCCCTAAAATGTGCTCCAACTAACTTCCAAAAGTCCCCAGAAGAGGTGGACAGCTCATCGACAGCCCGCCTGCCTCGACCAGCAGCGGTTACGGCAGAGTTTGGACTTACCGCTGCTCCTCCTCGGGTTCGCCTGTTTTCTGCGCTTACACCTGGGGCCATCCGCCATGATCCTCTCGCTGAGTCTGAAACGCAGCGGCTCGCAAGTCACCTCCCTCCCTCCTCCTCCTCCTGTCTCTCCCGCCTCCCCCCACCTCCTCTCTTCCTCACCCCTCCCATCCACTTTACGACATCACCTTCTTCCTCGCAGAAACACCTGGTTTGCGACAGACTGCCCGCTTTTACGGCATCACCTTCTCAAACACCTCAGCACATGGCCCCTCCTACTGGCCGCACATGGGCGAGCTGGGAGCTCAGCTGCTGCTGCTGGTAACACTGCTGCTGTGTCAGAGTGGGTCCTGCTCGCACGCTGGCTGTGCCACCCACCTGACTGCTGAGTGGGAGATTGAAAAGTGTAGCAGTAAGGTGTTTCTCTGCAGGTGGAAAAGTAGAAACGTGGCGACACAGAAGAGCTAAGGGGGGTGTCAATAAGTCACTGATAAGAAGTGCTGGAGGAACACTGGGAAACATACAAGTCAAAGCCATGAACTAATTGATTAATTAAGAAGTCAGCTGGGTTTCAGTTTTCACACTTTATCAGCAAAGTGGCAAATTTGTTGTTGATTAGTTACAATTGATAGTTACACTGGAGTAGGTGATAATGGAAATACTCAAGTTCAAATTAGTACTCAAAGTTCCTGAGTGTTTCAAATTCAGCTTTAGTAGTCAGTGTTATCAGAGACACACAGAAGCCATAATTTACTGTATATTACATTGTTGTGTCATTATAAATAGTCTACAGTGTTGTTGAGGTGAAGCTAATTTACCTTTTTAATTTTAACTGTAACAGTGTAGTTTGCGTGTGTGTTTTTAAAGCGTGTTCTTAAAGTCCTTAAATAGATGTGATGTGGTTGAAGTGTGATGTATAAAGTAGCCGAGTGGTAAATATTGTACTTTTTAGCTCATTGCATGTGCTTGATACCTGTACTTACACTGCAGATTTAGATAATAAAGCAAACTATAGTCTAATCAATAAATGAAGCATGTTGTAAGTGCATGTGTTATATGTTAGAATATAGTAGACTGAGACTTTTTCAGTAATGTCATTTGCATGTGGATATTTATATATAAACAGTAATGTGCTGTGGGATGATGGGAAATAAGTGCAATAAAACATTGAAATATCTGCAAACATACATTGGAATACAGTATATAAGATGAAAACTGAGTTTTTACAATTCTAACAAGCACCTTTATCTTCAGTGGTGCCTGAACTTTCACAGCTAAGCTTTCTTGTAATTTCCTAAAGTGGTCTTTAAAATCAGTTCTTCAGGGTTCTTGAAGGACATCCAGAGTTCTTCTCTGTCGGCTGCCTTTTGTTTCATTCTGTGCTTCTGTAATATTGAGATTCAGGATAGTGTTCCACTGTGTATTTTTCTATCCAGGTATACTTTTAGTGCATTGACAGTGTGTTTGGGATTATTTTCATGCTGAAATTGCTGTTTTATGGTATTGCAGAGCATTTCTCATGATGCTTCAGAGAAAAGTAGATGGATCAAATGAAGGACCAGATTTAACTCTGAGGTTCCATGTGAGGTCTTTGCTGTATTTTTCATCTTTTTTCAGATTTTCAAATGAAGACAACTTTCAGATACTGTTCATCTGCTATGGGTAGTTGTTTAGACTTTCAATTTTTCTTATGTCTTCCAGTTGTGCAATTTCTAATGATTTTTTTAAGGACAAACTTCTTACCATGTCGGGATATGCCAATTTTTCCATTGATAGCTCTCTGGAAATCACCTTGTTGCTGTAGGTATACTATTTTATGTCTGCCAAACTGTGTTATCGTTGACATTTCTTTACATTCAACTACATGAAACGGGGACAAGTCTGATAATAAAAAAATTGCTAAAGATAGAATTTAAAATTGGCTATTTGCTATATTTTCTGTTATTTGTAGACACTACACTGATTCATCCCACAGGTTAAGTGCTTTACATACAAAAACAGAGATTCCTCTGAAAACAGTCAGGTGCAAGGACTGAACTAAAAATGGCAGCCAATGAGGAAAGAAAAACTATTCTAGTGAGCTTTTGTTCAAGACCACCTAAAAATAGAAGGATAGAAAAGACTGGCTGCATGGTAACAAAATATAAAAAATGAGGGAATATATTTTTATTTTGATATTTTGATTATTTGACTTTGGGATGAACACATAACTATTAGGCAAAGGTTTATTTATTTATTGTATTTATTTAGTACTACTACTAAGGAAAGCATAGGCCAGCAAAGTTAATCTGATCTCAGTGCCAGCCCATATCATGAATTAATCATCTCATACCCTTCTACACAAAGTCACAAAGGACCTGCCAATTAACCTGCTTCACCAGGCTTGCAGTTGCTATGCACCTGCAAGCCCCTTTGCAACCCACCAAGCTTCACTCCAAATGTTTAATGTAGATTTAAAATGTCCCTAACAAATAAAAATAATAATATTTTTTTTGAATATTATTCTTGAAAGACAAATGATTATCACCTAAAGGCAGCAAGTTAATACCTCATAGGAAGAAGCACTCTTGCACTTTGATTTAATCTCTTCTGATTTTCTTGCTCCTGTCAGCCTATGACAAGTGCATGAAGAGAGGCGAAGGGAGGACACTCATGGGGTTTTACTCCGTTGCATCACCTCTTGTGACCACTTCTTGTATCTTATTTATATAAACTCAAATACACTTCCATATTTATTTACACTAAAAGAAGACTCTCCTCTCACTGTCTTGTGTGTCTGTGGAAATGACAGACCCGACACCAACAGTATTTACAGTTGTACACGCTTTTTTTGCTCTGTTTTTCACTGTGCAACTTTCCAGCTGCCCTGTTTGTAGCACACACACTCTTGTCCACCTCAGGTCCCGGCACATCTTTTATAGAAGAGCCTTGATCAGTTGATGGAGCTCAGGTGTGTGTCAGCCTCCTCTGACACCGCACCCTGAACCCACTGCTCCAGCCCTCCCCTGCAGCTGAGCCACAAACCACACCCTGGCACAGTGTCATAGTAATCTTCTTTCAAGACATGTAGAGTAAAATACTATGTAAACATAACCCAAATTAATGTGCTTGTTATTTATTTATTTAATTAATTATAACATCTTATAGTTAAAAACAACTAGTTATTAAAATCAAAACCTGTGAGCTAAGAAAAAGAAATATTATGGCTGAATGCAAGTAGAGCAAGGTTTTCCTCTGCAGAGACAGAAGTTCATAGACAGTTTGCAGCAGGTCAGAGGAATGACCTTTAAGGTCCACTCGAGCTATTCTTGTACCTGGTGACGATCAGGTTTCCAGTTCATACATACCAGGTGCTGCTGAACACCGAGACTTTCTCAACTAGTCAGGTTCCTCTGGATGTACCGACAGCGTGTGAAGAACGGTGGATCAAGTTAGACTGAAGGAGAATAACAGGGAAACAGCGATTACAAACAATATTTAAACACGAGAACAATCAAAACAGAACAATACAGAGTTGATATGCAGTTGCAACAGACCACAGTTACTTGATAGTCTGAAGTCTTAACCTTCAGTGCTCACAGCAACATCTTCTATGTGCTATAATAAAGTAGAATCTTTGCTTGTTTGTTTGTTTTAATGAAGGTTTCTTGTAAATTAGTTGCCTGAAGATAAGGAAAGGATTTCCATTTCCATAAACTTATTTTATTTTAATTTGGCCTGATATGTTTGTAAATGTCGAGATTTTGCCCTGAATGCAAAATACAATTCAGTACTTGACAACCCTGCAGCAGATAAAGAGGCAGGGCTATTATAGTGGTCGAGAATGACTGCGGAGTATGAAAGTCATACTTTTTCATCTGTTAAATAACTCAATTTGCTTCTATGTCTGTATTTATTTGATGAACCACTACTTAAAGCATCACTTGAGTAAAATATGAAAAGCTGTATTGTAAAGACTGTAGAAAAGTGTTCAGGTGTGCCCTGGGGTCCTTGTGTAAAAATAAACCTCCTCAGATTACATAAGCAAAATTCAGTGCAATAATAAAGACTTGTTTATTAGTGGAACGTATTTAGTGTTGGAAATCTCACGTGACTACAAATCCCCTTTTAAAGTGCCCCTTTCTGTCATGCACTGCATATTTTTACTAGATGGGTGCGTAATACATTTTACTTTTTTTTATTGTTTGTCAGAACGTGTAGGATTGAGTTTGCGATTACAAATTTGTGATCAGTCTTTGTATCATTTCCTTTTGTTCATTTTACAGACTAAATGTGTCTCAATAGCTTTAGTTTCCTGCTGAAGTGCCTTAATCTCCTCAAACTGGAAATTAAGCAACTACCAGTGAAATTGGGAGGCAATATGAGCCTTTGGACAGTGGACAGTGTGACTAGTCATAGTGGGAAAACCACACTAGCAGCATTAACAATGGATGGGGTCAATCTGAGTGTTCCAGTAAAGCATGTTAGTATAACCATGAGCTAAAAACTCAGAAGCACCTAAAGGAAAATGTAGTTTTTACATGTTTTACTGTTGTGTATCAAAATGTCTGCATTACATCAGTTTTGCTGTCATAACCCTGAACAATACATCATAATAGACTCTGTATAAAAGATGGAAGTAGCCACCATCACATCAGTTTTCTCGAGTGAAGCCTCAATTTAATGGCACTTGTCATATTGGGTTTTTGTAAAGCCAGAAGTCACTACACTTAGAGTAGATGGTAAAATGCTAAGGTATGAGATAATGGAAGCTGCATAAAGTATACAAGTGCCATAAATGGACACACACGCCTGCTAATTTTTGAAGTAACAGACCAATTGCATGCTATGTTATATCTTTCCACAAAACTGATGGTAGACATAATATTTGTCTTAGACTTCCATGCTCCAAAATGCACCAAGAGAACAGGGTAAAAAGATCCATTCCAGTGTATTTAATTAGCAGAGGTGAAGCTCGGCAGACAACAATCAGCTGCAGACACCAATATCAGCATGCGCTGTATGTCAAAGAAAGTGACCATGTCTCTGATTTAAGCCTTAATATTATCCAAATGGATTTGTAATAATTAAAAAACAGTATACTTGTGCCTTTCAAACATTTTAGATTCATGGCCAAAGATAAATACAGTGGGGCAAAAAAGTATTTAGTCAGCCACCGATTGTGCAAGTTCCCCCACTTAAAATGATGACAGAGGTCAGTAATTTGCACCAGAGGTACACTTCAACTGTGAGAGACAGAATGTGAAAAAAAAATCCATGAATCCACATGGTAGGATTTGTAAAGAATTTATTCGTAAACTAGGGTGGAAAATAAGTATTTGGTCACCTCAAACAAGGAAAATCTCTGGCTCTCACAGACCTGTAACGTCTTCTGTAAGAAGCTTTTCTGTCCCCCACTCGTTACCTGTATGAATGGGACCTGTTTGAACTCATCATCTGTATAAAAGACACCTGTCCACAGCCTCAAACAGTCAGACTCCAAACTCCGCCATGGCCAAGACCAAAGAGCTTTCGAAGGACACCAGGAAAAGTATTGTAGACCTGCACCAGACTGGGAAGAGTGAATCTACAATAGGCAAGCAGCTTGGTGTGAAAAAATCAACTGTGGGAGCAATCATCAGAAAATGGAAGACATACAAGACCACTGATAATCTCCCTCGATCTGGGGCTCCACGCAAGATCTCATCCCGTGGGGTCACAATGATCATGAGAACGGTGAGCAAAGATCCCAGAACCACACGGGGGGACCTGGTGAATGACCTGCAGAGAGCTGGGACCAAAGTAACAAAGGTCACCATCAGTAACACACTACAACGGCAGGGAATCAAATCCCGCAGTGCCAGACGTGTTCCGCTGCTGAAGCCAGTGCATGTCCAGGCCTGTCTGAAGTTTGCCAGAGAGCACATGGATGATACAGCAGAGGATTGGGAGAATGTCATGTGGTCAGATGGAACCAAAGTAGAACTTTTTGGTATAAACTCAACTCGTCGTGTTTGGAGGAAGAAGAATACTGAGTTGCATCCCAAGAACACCATACCTACTGTGAAGCATGGGGGTGGAAACATCATGCTATGGGGCTGTTTTTCTGCCAAGGGGACAGGACGACTGATCCGTGTTAAGGACAGAATGAATGGGGCCATGTATCGTGAGATTTTGAGCCAAAACCTCCTTCCATCAGTGAGAACTTTGAAGATGAAACGAGGCTGGGTCTTCCAACATGACAATGATCCAAAACACACCGCCCTGGCAACAAAGGAGTGGCTCCGTAAGAAGCATTTGAAAGTCCTGGAGTGGCCTAGCCAGTCTCCAGACCTCAACCCCATAGAAAATCTGTGGCGGGAGTTGAAAGTCCGTGTTGCTCGGCGACAGCCCCAAAACATCACTGCTCTCGAGAAGATCTGCATGGAGGAATGTGCCAAAATACCAGCTACTGTGTGTGCAAACCTGGTAAAGACCTATAGTAAACGTTTGACCTCTGTTATTGCCAACAAAGGTTATGTTACAAAGTATTGAGTTGTATTTTTGTTATTGACCAAATACTTATTTTCCACCCTGATTTACGAATAAATTCTTTACAAATCCTACCATGTGGATTCATGGATTTTTTTTTTTCACATTCTGTCTCTCACAGTTGAAGTGTACCTCTGGTGCAAATTACTGACCTCTGTCATCATTTTAGGTGGGGGAACTTGCACAATCGGTGGCTGACTAAATACTTTTTTGCCCCACTGTATGCATAGGAAGATTAGCAGGCAGGGGATAGCTCAGTAGGTAGAGTGGTCGCCCCATGATCGGAAGGTTGGGGGTTCGAATCCACTGAACGGCTACCCTGAGATACCCCTGAGCAAGGTACCGTCCCTACACACTGCTTCCCAGGCGCCTGCTTAGTGGCTGCCCACTGCTTCACTGAGTGAATGGGTCAAATGCAGAGAAAAACAAGTGATTTCCCCACGGGGATCAATAAAGTGTACTTTATTATCAAGATGAAATACCCTCTGGGGGGAGAACTGCAAAGTCCAAAAAAGCCTCCTAAATTTCTTCAGACCTTTGTTTAAAACTTGGGTTGTTGAGATTGAAGGAGGTGATTCTTTACCTGACATGAATTCTTAAAAGAAAGAAAGTCAGATGTGTAAGATCTGTGCCTCATATTGAAAATTTTAAGTCAGAATATCACTACTTACTGTATGAGGAACTAGACACCAAGTTTTGATGGAACGCTGATCTGCTAACGAATTTGAACTCAACCTTTTAACAGTTTAAAACACCCTTTACCACATCAGCAACAGAATGTCCCACTAGCGGGATGTGAATTGGTATAGAGTTGTCTGCTATCCAGGAAGTCCTGCCCTGCTACATCATAATGTCTCTGCAGGCCACTGATGTCCTGCTGCCTGAAAAATAAAAGAGAATATGGATGCCATTATTCAATGTTAATTTGGGACTGGCATGAATATTGGGCTCAAAGGGATTTTGAGCTTTTCTTCTTCTCATCTTCATGTATATATTGCTGGAAAATCCTTCTCAACGCGAAGTCAGCCAGTGAACTAGTGAGCATCGTTCTTTGAAGAATATTTCACCCTTCAGGCTAAACTTCTCTTTATTCCTTCCTCAGCAGTTTCCTTTGTCAGGTTGCAGGTAGGCTAAAGGTTAACGAGGCTGTGGATCTCACTGAGATATACAAGGAATTTAAGGCCTAAACCTGTTAGCACTTATAGTACTAACCATCTGTTTGCACATGGACAATTTTCTGCACTGAGGTAATAATATAGATTAGGAATATTTGCCCTTTAGCTGGTATAGTCAGGGGGAAAAGATTGTACACTCCAGGTATGAATAAAGTCATAAGTATACTTTAAATAAAAATATTAGAAGTTCATTCAGTCCTGATGTTTTGCTTATTCATAGTCAGATTTGGAGGTAGCAGGCAAAAAACCTAATAAAGGAGAAAATGACATGTTTACCTCACCTGTAAGATGGATTTTTTGAAGCATGAATAGTTGGTATAGGTTTAAAGTGGACCTGTTTTGCTCATTTCCACCTCCATATTTTTATTCTTTGATTTTATTAGAGTACATTTGAATCATGCAAAGTTTTTTTTTTTTTTTTTTTTTAAATCCTTATCAGTGTTATAGCCGGCCCTCACGGAGCGCCTCAATGTATCCACCATCTGAATCAAAACAAACTTTTTCTGTTTGACTGCTGCTTGCAAAAAGAAAGTCTGAAGATGCATCTTCTCTGATCAGTGTGATGAGCTTAAATGTACAAATAAACTACCAGAAAGTGTGAATGAAGTGTTTAGAGAGGTCTGAATCCAGAGCCTGGATCACCTGCATCCATCATTTTAACAGTAATTATATATATACCACACAACCTTAATGGTTTTAATGGTGAATAATGGAAACATGTGAAGTGAGGTTAAAAGTTGTGGAGCACTTTTGAAATGCTAATGCAATGGTAATGTTAAAAGCTGACACCAACACAACGGGGGCTAAAATTGTGCAATAAACCTACATTGGTGCCTTTGATGCCAGATCTATTTTATTCTAATGTCACGTGTTGGTCCTCTTAGGGTTCATCTTTGAAGCAGGTCTGTTGTTCACTACTTGATGTTTTATTTTAATGTGTGGTACATAGGTTAGTGTAAGAAAAGACAAAGGTTTGCCATAGCTCTGTCTTTGATATGTTAATCGACCCAAACATGTAGCATTTCCTCAGAAGAAATCAATTAACTTCGACTCTACTGTCCTCCAGTCCAGGACTGTTGAGGGGGTTTCATGCCCAAAAGATGAATAATGTAATTTTTCTGTCATGATGAGTGATGTGAGTAAAAATCACTCGTCTCGATGAGTGGCTGGGGAGATGATAATGGTAAGTCCTCACACAGAGTTTATATGGCAGGAGGAGAGACAAAGATTATTCATCCTCTCTCTTGGTCACTCTTTCCATTTAGGATAAGCTGTAAAGACTACAAAGCTGCATTACATTATGAATGAAGAGTAGGGCATGAACGTGAAATAAAGGGAACTAGCTGCTGAGAAACGTTAACTTTATGACAAGGTTAATTAAAGGCTTCCTCTTGAAGCCTCGGTGGAGATATAACCTTGTAATAAATGTCTTTACTGAGCGATATGGCTATAATGGTGGTCGTTTTCAGTGATTCATTAATCTGTTGAAGGGAACCTGGGGTATTTCTAAAGCTTCATTACTTGCTTTCCATGAAATAGAAAACATCATTTTATTGATCATTCATTGACTGAAACAGTTAAGAGTTTCAAATTTTTTCTCCCCCGCATGTCAGATTTCCTCATGTTACCTGAGATAAGGGCTTGTTTGACAAGCCAAAGTCTGAGGGGCGTTTTGGCAACAGACAGGTAAACCAGGGTCAGTTTACTGAGTGCTCTCCCAGGTGTGTGTGTGTGCATGTGTAGAGTTTATGTTTGTGCTATTGTATATTTTCCATCAATGTCACAACTGTTTAAACATCATCAGGAAAACAAGTAATGGGTTCAGATGCCACAATATCTTGAAACACACAAACACAGTTTATTCAAACACAAATACATAAAAATGAAGATGTTTGCATTAATTTCTCCAAGTAAAAATTGAATTTAGACCTTTAATCCACTTGTAGGTCTTTTTCCATTTTGTTTTATAGGCTGCATATTAGCAGGCTTAGCAGGTCCTGTTTTCCATTTCAACAAGATAGCTCGAATAATGATGTATTATACAAATGTTATTATTGGGAGCATAACTGGGAGTGTCTAATGGCCAATTCTGTCAGTCTGCTCCAGGGCAGCTGTGGCTACAACTGTAGCTTGCCTCCACCAGTGTGTGAATGTGAGAGTGAATGAATAGTGGAATTGTAAAGTGCTTTGGGTGCCTTGACAAGCGCTATATAAATGCAATCCATTATTATTATTATTATTATTCATTATCATTTACTTATTAAAATGCCCCAAATATTAGATAACAACAATGCCATCATTACCTGCACAACAATACAAATAAAATCTTAACATATGCTTAAATTCAGTCATTAATGCTTTTAAAATTGAATGATTCACTGTTTTTTTTGCTATTAAAGACTCTACCATCTCCTTAGTAGCTCATATAATTTACATAATTTACACTCATCTGGTCAGCAGCAGAAAATTAGTGGTTGGATGAATTAGCAAGGGTTTGGTGCTTTCAGTTCTGCAAACAATGCGTGTTAGGTGGCATTGCTATAAAACCACTGTGCACCCACACTGAAGATTTACTGGTAAGGCCTACCAGACACAAGCCTCTGTTTAAAATTAGCATTTCTTATTGTAAAACCAATCAAGCAAACAGAAATAGACACAAAATGACTCCAAAGATATTGCAAAAACAATCAGAAAGAGAAAAGAAGGCACCAAGGACTCCAAATGACCACAGAGCAGCAGGAAAAAAAAACTAGTGTGAGATACAGAATAACCACAAACGATGAAAGACGCAGGCAGATCACAGGGAGATTAAAAGCTTTAAGACAAAGACACTAAACAAACCCAAATATACAGCTACATCCTTGTTGCTCATTCTCACCTTCTCTCTAGTTTCAGAGTCCAGCTTCTGTGTAGGAAGGTGGGGAATCTTTTACAAGCCCATGAGGAGGAGCCTGCTGTCTTATAATTTGCTCATTGTACATGGACTTGTGCAGCACTGCACAAGTAGACCAGCAGAGTTCAAAGCTATAGTTGGTGATATTCAGATAATTTTCTCAGGAGTAAGGGAGCAAAAATTAAAATTATAACTAAGACTAAAGCTCCATGTCTGCAGTGAAAAGAGCTGATTGTTTGCTAACACATTAGCTAAGACCTTTAAAACTTGCTCATATTTGTTTATGCTGTGTTGGGGTTGTGCTCTTCTTGTGCTTTTCTGCCCTCTGGCAGCGAAAAATGGATCAGTGCAGCTTTGTGGTTACAAATACACACAGCTGCTCAAACACACACACACACACACACACACACACACACACACACACACACACACACACACAATACATCAACACCACAACATTCATTTCCTGTCCTCCTCACATCACACTGGTGATCAATAGACTCATGTGCACTTCAGGTGATGTGTGTGGTGATAACCTGGCCTGTTTTCTTGCTCTCAGCAGAGATAATGGTGAATCTTTAGAGCCAGTGTAATGAGTCACATGCGGAAGCGGGAGCGACTCGTGTCATTTTGCATCACTTCATTTTCTTTGGGGCCAGACAGTCTGTGTTTTTTGTGCACGTATTAGCGTGCCACTGTGTGGGCCTTTACATGTGCATTAGTTTGCGTTCATTGCATGTGTGTGTGTAAAGCAGTGCTCATCCTGAGGCTCTGCCTGCTGTTCAAGCCCATACCTGGAGGCTGACCTCATTTATTGTAGCACGCATCTCTGGACACATGGAAATCATGTGATTAAGCCCTTCTGACTCCATATGGAGCAAAAGGCTCTTGCTGAATGTCCTGCCCACCCTATTATGAAAGTGGCCATTTTGAGCTTTGTGCAGGGAAACCTAAGCTCCTCTACACTTTCTCTGTCTCTCTATAATTATCAGGTTTACCAATTACCATTACCAATAAATAATAAAATAAAAAGCCTACATGCACAAACCATGTGTTTAGAAACATCTCTATAGAAAAACACTCAATAGATCACAGTCAGCGGTACAAGCTGTCATTGTACAGATAAATTCTGATGTTCTGATCAATGGAAAAACATCCTGCTAGGGAGTCAGGAGAGCAACCCAGGTGATATAATAAAATGTGACCCTTTATTTGACTGTTATTCAGAAATAAAGTAGAAACATTAAACGTAAGAAAAGGAATCTGATCTGAAACAACCACAGACCACAAGCAGGAGTAAACGGAGACACAGGTGCGAATGGGCAACAAGTGAATGAATGAATCAAATACAGTTGAAATTACTGAAGCAAAGGAATAAAGCAGCAACAAGTAAAACTGTGGTAAGACACACAAGAATCTTTCAAAATAAAACAGGAAGTGACCAGGTGGGAAATAAACAATGATGCATGTAGTCCAAATCTAAAAATGATTATGAAGACACGGCAACAGAGGAAACAGGAGAAAGTAGAAACACAAAAACTTTGCTTGTGACTGTAGTTTTCAACCAGGTGAAGATATCAGCAGGTGGTTTCCAACCTTAATTGGATGTTTCGACCATGAACCGCAATGTCCTTCAACTAATGGCCAGTCATTGCCCACCATTCGGCCGGCTTAGAGGTCAACTCCTCCCACTTATTTTAGAGCTAGCAAGATTCTCGCATCCCCCCAATCTGCATGCTGCTATCATAAAAGACACCATAAAAATAAAATGCCAAAAAGTTAAAAAAAACTTTGTTGTCATTGCTTAGAACGATATTAATCTTTTAATTGCATGCGAATTATATATTAATTTCCATCTGTCATCCATTTTTAACCACTTGTCCAATGAGGTGTTGTGTTACAGGCCGTTTAGAAATTAACCAAGTTGATACTGGGAGTGAAATGGGGCACATCTGGACAGGTTGTCAGTCCATTGCAGAGCTAACTACAAGAGCCAGACAGTCAGTCAAATTCACATGCAGATTTACAGCTAATTTAGGATCAGTAATTAACCTTAATGTGCATGTCTTCGGAGTCAGAAGCACCCAGAGGAAACAAAAAGGCCCCAGCCAACCTGGTGTGCAATAATTTATAAAGTATAGAATGTCCAAAAAAGGACTATTTGATGGTTAAAAGTGAAACAAACAAGAAAAACCACTCATGTGTTCAAACAGATTGATGACCTTTTACACCTGACAAAACGCTTTGGAACCTTAACAGTTAATAACAGTGATTTTTTGGGAGGGGGCTCTATTTTCCAGCTGTTTCCCAGTGTGATATACAAGGCACACTGTCAACGCTTGGCTATGTGATTTTCAATCTAATTGTAAAGTCTTTACCGAGTCCAAATGCGCAATGTCCCATATCAATGAATGTACACAAAGACACCTGTGCCAGCATTTTAATCACACCCTATGTTAGACCTTTTGCCGCAGCTGCACTGCAGTAGCTTGCATTAACACTGAGTATAAGCTCAGTGGGCATATGCGTGGGAAGATGAAATACTCTTTGCACACAGGCATGAAAACTATGTCAAATTAAACCACTTACTCTGGTGAAATGCACTCATATCTATGAAATTTCCATAGAAATGAATTACAGCTGTGACATCTTTACCCTGACTTCGGTTCTTCACGTTTCACTGACACATTAAATTATTATTTTTTTGTACATTTGTTTGTGCTTCTGTGTATTTGTTCCTTTTAATTTTTTCTCCCAGAATTCAGGAGGTTAATATATTATTCCAAAGTCATCCCTTAGGGTCCCAGCAATGATCTCACCCTGCCTCTGCCTCAGTCTATGACGGTACAGAAAGCAGCGCTCAGTGTCTGAGCAGATAAGTCACTGCTCAGACACACTCTGTGACTCATCCCACTTGATATTATTGAAGATGAAAGTCAGACTTTCTGCTTGTCACACTTTCACATTTACTGGAAGGAAAGGAAAGGGTTCAAAGAAAGGAAAGAACATCCTGATTTATTATTGATGCAGTAAATAGAATTACTGGCTGACTTCAGCGGTGTAACCTCACTTGTTGCAAGATGAATAAACATCAAGTGCCTGTAATCTTTTATGGCTTAGTTTTAGTCTAATGTCAATGATTAGATTTTTTCTACAAATCTGAATTGTGAAAAAAAAAAATCCAGTCATCTTTTCAGTCTCACTTTCTACCTAGATGTTAACAAATTATTCAGCTACAGGCTAATCCAACTGTGTTATTAACTGAGGATTGTTTATGGTGATATCTGTTAAATTTTTGCACTTTTTTTCCTTTTTATTAATTTGAATGACTATTTACAATACACATGTTTAACTCACTAGCTCACTCATTAGGTGCTCTTCACCAGTTGGGGCCTTTTTGCCTTTAGAATAGATTTACTTATTTCTGGCAAAGAAGCATTTCTCAGAGATTTTGGTCTGTATAGACATGAAAGCTTGAAAGGTGCTCTACTGGATTGAGATCTGGTGGCTGGAGAGTGTATTTGAGTTGGAGGCAGTCATCAGAAGATGGTACACTGTGGTCAAAAAGGGAAGGACATGGTCACCAACAATACCGAGGTAGGCTGTGGCATTTAAACAATGCTCAGTTGGTACCAAGGGGCCCAAAATGTGCCAAGAATACATCCCCCCCACACCATCACACCACCACCAGGCACCAGTCTCAATCATTGATACAAGGCAGGAGGAATCCATGCTGTCACGTTGTTTATGCCAAATTCTGACATTAGCACGAATGTCAGCAGAAATCGAGACTCTTCAGACACAGCAAAGTTTGCTAACCATCTATTGTTCTGAAAACGTATGGAAGCTAACTCAAAATGGACAATACATAATTTGCATATTCAAACATATTGTCAATGTAAATAATCTTTCATTACATGTCAGCTGATCGTGTTGCTATGACTCACAAGGAACAATATTTAGGAGCAATTAATGTTTGCACTAAATCTCGTGAAAGTCTATCTCATAGTTCTTGAGATAATTCAGTGTGGACTGAAGTGTGGGACGAGCTGTACATGGCGATGAATTATATGCTGAAAGCTAAAATGTCACAAAATAACACACAACTTGTCCAAGACTGTTATAGAAGAAGTACAGCTCTATAAAGGAAGTGTTTATATCTGTCAGTACAAACTAAGCTAAGACAGTTTTGACATTGCTTTCACCAACAGAGAGTCAGCTTGGGTCATTTCCATTACCTCCACCCATTAGATCTTGATAGGTACCTGTAAACACACTTAAATTGCTGTATTTGAATCCACTGAGCACGATTCATCAGCACAGAGGTAACACCCCCCCCCCTGCTCTCAGCTTCGCCCTGCCATCACCCTCAGATCAGCAGACGCCATCTAGCCTCCACTCCTCACTGTTTTGACACTAATTGCACTTTGTCGAGATCAAACTGACTCACTGTGTTTTCTCCACTCAGCCCAAAATTCATTCTGACACTTGATAGTCAGTGAAAGGGGCTTCATATCTCACACATCAGACAGGTATGTAGCGTGATGTGATAAAGGCTGACTTTAATATTCAAACCTCTTAACCCCCCCCCCCCCCCCCCCCCCCCCACACACACACACACACACACACTACACTCAACAGCTCCTCTCAAGTTTAGAACAGCACTTTAATCTTCCAGGTCACGTTCAAAGTGGGTGAAAGCACCAGCAGTGTGTGATGAACTCTTACTGCAGATGAAGATTTACTTTCAGAAAATAATCTGGAACATGACTCCAGATCTAAAATGCAGAGGAAGCTAAATATAAAAGCTGACCCTCACACAAGCTTCTCTGTTGTGTTGATTTTCTGCACTTCCGAGTAAAAAAAGTATTCAAAAGATTTATTATGACTTAGAATTCAAATTCAAAGTGGTCATGAGGAGCTCTTAGTGAATCTTTCACCAGGAGCTTTGAGGAAGTCCTCTGTGTTTGCAGTGTTTTCGCTCTACTAGTGAAGTGCTCTCCAATGGTTCATTAGTGCACACACACCGAAGCAAAATACAGGAAATTGAATCTTAAACACACAGAACTTGTTTAGATTAAAAAACAACAACAACAAAAAAACAAAACAAAAAACAAATTTCACTTAATGCAAAAAGAGCAAGATCAGATGTTAGCGGTGGTCCCCAACCCCCGGGCCATGGACCAGTACTGGTCCGTGAGTCGTTTGGTACCAGGCCACGAGAGTTGAGGCTCGGGTGTGAAATTTATGGTTTTCAGGGTTTTTATCTTCTTCTTTTTTTAAATTTTTATCGCAATCTCAGTTTCCCTGGGTCTTTTACTGTGTGCTATGAATAAATCTTCTTTGTTTTGGTACCGGTACTGTTTTTATCTTGTTGTATTTATCCGCGACACATTAAAGGCCGGTCCGTGAAAATATTGCCCGACATAAACCGGTCCGTGGCGCAAAAAAGGTTGGGGACCGCTGTCCTACAGAACTGCAGTCAGTCTTAATAAATGCTCTAACACACAGTCTTCTACATGTGGACACAGTGCAGTCATATTTCAGAATAAGTTTGGAAATGAGCTTCTTACCAATAAAGTCACATGAACACTCCCAGAAGATGTAACTCAGAAGACAGAAACATTGTAAATGGATGTAAATGTGTGGTTTGCATCTCTAACATTATTTATTTGCTAACATTTAATTGGAAATATAGTGCTTTCTAGTCATCTGTCGTAATAAAGTGTTTAATAAGAATACAACAAAGTTGAAAATATGACTGACTATATGACGATATGAATAAGAACAATACTGTCATTGGAGTGGCAGAGACACCTCTGACTTCTAAATAGTTTTACCCCAGGGGCAAATCACCGTGGACCCAAATTGTTTAGCACTGTATTTGGCCTCTGCAGTTATCGCTGCCAGGTAGGTACACTTTGTAGGCTCATATAATAGCTGAAAAGGCAATTGGAGATTATGCATCAGAATTTCAGGAGCGGTACCACGCCTCCAAACACGCTCCTTCCGGTTGTCATCTACATAGGCTCCCCCAGTTCTGCAAGCTGTTTTCAGTTCTTTAACTTCTTCACTTCTATTTAGTACACGGAGATCTGCCAGGTGTGGGAGCCGCCGCCAGTCCCCTTCGAGGCCTTCCCCAAACCACAGCTCAATTCATGTCCATGCATTCACCTTTACCTACTAAAACACTGTCAAACCTAAATTGAGGATGTGGGCCCAGCTAGTGAAATGCTAATAAAATGTAAGCTGATGCTGTTGTATCTGTCTGGTTGTAGAGAAATAATTCTATAAAGTTCAGCTGGAAAGACAGTAATGCTTGCAAGTCCTCCTTTGCTCTTTGTGTTTTGTTTCATCCAGCTTTTTTCTCTAGTTTCAGTCTCAACCCACATGTAAACAGCACCAGAAGACCAACAACCTCTTTAATTCATAATTAACCCAAAATATTGCCAGACACCATCTCCGGGCCTGCAGGATGTCTCCTGGCTTTGTTTTGCCCTTCTCTGTCTACCTTGCCAGGAGTGCTGGTGTGGTGTTTCGACAGAAGAACGGAGACGGCTTGGTTTGTAATGGAACGTATATATTCAGCAGTAGTTCGCCATTTTACATCTCACCATACACTTCACTTCTTCTCTCCTTCCATCATCCTTAGTCACAGAGCCCCCTACTGGTAACTGAGTATATGTTCATATTCAGTCCCCCTTGTAAGCAACCCTTCACCATCTTAGCAGTGTATGTAAACACAACATCTCTCCTCATTCTCACAGAATTCTACTACCTCAGTATTACTTACTTAGCATGGCAACATTACTATTTGCACAGAACATTATCAGTAGTAAACTTTGCAACCAGACAGCATTTTCAATACCTATTTCACTTATAACATTACTGGGTGTTTGAACTATACCCGTGATCTTAACATACAATCTTGTTATGGTGCCTAAATCGTCCTTTATAATGAATACTTGTACCGTTAAGGTTACTGTAGTAACTTAACAACCTTAAGTCACAAAACTCACAAATAAATCACAGTAAATCAATCCTCTATTATACTTGGACCTCAAAACTAGCAGTATGGAACTTAACATTAGCACCCAACAGCTCAAGCGTGTTTTTTTCACTTTTTTTTCTTTTCATTTTTTTTTTTTTAAAACTCATTTCATAACATAATCCTTGGTCCAAGCTGGTAACTGTCTCGGTCTGTTAGGAACAGAAGGTCTTTTAGGAGTTTCTCTTGTGTTATTTTCAACCTCGTCACCAGCCTACAACGGCTCAGCATTCTCTGCGCGGCAGAGTGAGAGACGGGCTGCATTCCATCTCTTTCCATCACTCAAGATGAAGGTGCTCAGTCCAGTCTGTTGCTGCACTGACAGTGGATCAGTGAACTGTCTCTCTCCCTTCCCCACTCGAAAAGGTTTACGTATCCGCACCCTGTCACAGACCACAAGCTGGGGAGGTTTTGCCCCCCTCTTTGCATCAGTGTAGCGTTTACTCTTACGTTGCTGGTGAGAGACTCTGGCCCTGCATTGGTCATACTGTCCTGTGTCTTTGGGAAACGGCAGGACATTTAGCTTTGTTCTCATGGGTCTCCCTCTGAGAAGCTGGAACGGAGCTGCTCCAGTCGTTGCATGAGCTGTAGCACGGTAATTCTGTAGCATCTCTGTCACGGCGGGCTTCCACAGCTTCTGGGACACCTGTGCAGCCTGAACACAGTCCTTCAGCACTCTGTTGAATCTTTCAACACACCCGTTCGCTTGAGGGTGATACACACTTGTTCTGATGTGCTTGATGCCCCTTTCCGTCAGGAAATCAGCAAAGGCAGATGAAGTGAATTGTGGTCCATTATCTGTGGTAAGCTCACAAGGGTTTCCCTCCCGTGCAAAAACTGAAGACAAGAACCTAATCACAGTGTCTGTAGTAGCTGATGAAGTAAAGGCTACTTCTGGCCATTTGCTGAAGTAATCGACCAGTGTGATGGCAAACCTGCAGTCCTGCGACCCGCGGTCAAAAGGTCCAACAATGTCAACGGCCACATGCTGAAAGGGACCATCTGGAAACTGAACCGGCTGTAAGGGAGTAGGAGCAGTTTTGGCCGTTTTGTCACACAATTGACAGACTGAGCACGATGACAGAATCGCATGGACTTGAGTATCCATGCATGGCCACCAGTAAAGCTCTCTGAGCCGCTGCTTTGTGCGAACTATGCCCTGGTGACCTTCGTGTGCGAGGCATATCACCTTTTCCCGCAGGGACCTTGGGACCACCAGACGTGTCCCCCGGAAAACCAACGGTGATTCCACAGCAAGTTCATGTCGCACCAGGAAATACGGCTGTATCTCAGGTGAGAGAGACCTTTTCACCTTAGGCCAGCCTGAGCGGATAACCTATTGGAGCAGAGAAAGGTCAGGGCAGTCCTCACATTCAGCTTTAAAATCCGTCAACGGTGTCGCTGTCAAGAGAGGAGAAACTTCAGCTATCTCCAAGAGAAGGTCTTTTTCAGCATCAATGTCAGTGCTGGAGTACATCAGGGGAACCCGTGAGAGGCAGTCTGCAATGACATTCTGAACACCAGGACGGTACTGCACATCATACTGAAAACACATCAGCCTTGCAGACCATCGTGCGATTCTCATGCCCGCTCTGTTCATACCTTTGGTGCTGAGAAGGGTAGTAAGAGCTTGGTGGTCAGTACGAAGTGTGAATCTGCGGCCCCATACATATGTACGCCATCTTTCCACCGCCCAGACACAGGCTAACGCCTCCTTTTCTGTGGTGGAGTACTTTCTTTCAGCAGGAGACAGTGTTCGGGAGGCGAACGCCACAACCCGCTCCACTTGATCTGGATGTAACTGTGTCAACACAGCGCCTAGCCCATAGTCTGATGCGTCTGTGGTGATAAAAGCAGGTAAGTCAGGGTCATAGACGGCAAGTGCGGGACTTTCCAGAAGGAGTTTTTTCAGGTTACTGAAGCTCTCATGTGCTGCCTCGTTCCACTGGAGTTCGACTTTCATGTCTGTTTTCAGCAACTGTCGCAGTGGTTCCACCAGTGTAGCATAATCTGGAATAAATTTACTGAACCAGGATGACAAACCCAGGAACGAGCGCAATGCAGCCATATCCTTTGGAGCAGGAGCCTCAGCAATAGCAGTAAGGTGATGTTGGCTTGGACGTAGGCCTTCCTTTGAGATTACATGGCCCAGGAATGTGATGTGTGACTGGCAGAAGGAACTTTTCCCAGCATTAATCTGCAGGCCGACATCTCTGAGACGTTGGAGAACAGCTTGCAGGCGTGTATCATGCACCTCCTTTGATGTTCCGTAGACGATGATGTCATCCAAGTAGTTGCGAACACCAGGCAGATCTTTCAGGACCGTTTGCATCATTTTCTGGAACGCCGAAGGTGCTGATGCTAGGCCAAATGGGACACGTGTGAACTGGAACAGTCCCTCATGAGTGATGAAAGCAGTCAGCTTGCGGCTCTCCGGATGCAAAGGTAATTGGTGGTATGCTGAGCTGAGGTCAATCTGGCTGTAGTGAGTGGCACCTGCCAAGTCAGAAAACAGATCCTCCATATGAGGAAGAGGATGGCAGTCAGCAATAATGCTCTTATTGGGTTCACGAAGGTCAACACACAGTCTCAACTCCTTTTTTCGCTTTCTGGCCACGACCAAAGGACTCACCCACTCAGCTGCATCGATCCTTTCAATTATGCCAGCTTTGAGTAAGCGAGAGAGTTCTGCTGACACCTCTGTACGTACACTTAATGGCAGGCGTCTCAGCTTTTGGCGTACAGGCCGCACATTGTTGTTTACCTGTACTTTATGGATGAACCCTTTAACACATCCAAGTTGAGCTGGTGGAATAGGATCAACATTGTACACAGCAGACTTCTGGTTAGACGAATCCGGCTCATCTGCAGTTTCATCCTGAATACGGTCCACTTTGCCTCCGACGATGCAGACGTTCAGTGCTCTAATGAGGTCGAGGCCTAATAGTGGGGAACCAGCTTTGACAATGTAGAAGGAAGCAGGAACTTTCTCATTCTGTGCATGCAGTGCAACTGATGCAGGCAGACAACCCATCACAGCCAACTCATCTTTAGCATAAGTAACTAGTTTGACTTTAGGTCGCACCAGTGAACAGTCTGCAAAATACTGTCTGTAGATAGTTTCTGGCAGAATAGACACAGAAGCTCCAGTGTCTACTATCAGCTCTACTGTCTTAGAGCCACCTTGTACAGTTTCAATGTCGACAGTGCAGGTAAGCTTATCTTGAATAGCTGCCATCATTTTAGCATCTTGCACGCACAGTACTGCCAATTCTGGAACCACTACTTCTCTCACTTCACTGACTGACGACTTACATACCTTGGCAAAATGTCCTTTTTTCCCGCAGTTATTGCATTTTGAAGAAGCAGCCGGGCAGTTTTTATCATTAGCTAAGTGCTTGTGAGAACCACACCTGAAGCACTTCCGCTGCTGCTGCTTTGAACCTCCCCGTTTGCGTTGGTCTGGAGTGCAGCCTTTAGCGGGGCGAGGTCCTCTCCTCTGGTGAGAGTGGGAATTTGCCGCGTCGACTGTCTGAACAGGCGCGGTCGGACACGAGCCGGGTGTGGAGAGTAGAGTAGCGTTTTTGACTGCTGCTTCTACCTGGCTCGCAATAGTTAGAGCCTTATCCAGTGTGAGTTCATCCTCCAGTAACAGTTTGTCTTTCACAGCGCTGAGATGAGCATTGGAGATCAACTGATCTCTTATCATTTCACTTTCCATTTGTCCAAAGTTACAAGATGAAGCTAATGCTCTCAGAGCCACCACATACTGAGAAACAGTCTCATCCGCTCGTTGCATACGCTGTCTGAATGTATGACGGCACGCCACGACATTCACTTTCGGCACAAAGTGCTTCCCCAGTGTGCTCATGGCGTCAGCATATGTATCACCTTGCTCCGGTAACGTGTAGAATAACCGCTGTCCCTCCGGGCCCAAGCAGTGTAGCAAAACAGCGCGTTTCCTAGCATCCGGCCATGCGTCTCCCGTGGCATTGATTACTAGCATGTAATTGTCGAATATTTTCCGCCATGTAGTAAATGGAATCGGCGGCTCACCCACATGTGGAAGAAAAGATGGTGGACTCGGAACTGATGCACTCATCCTCGTCGCCAATTTGTGGTGTTTCGACAGAAGAACGGAGACGGCTTGGTTTGTAATGGAACGTATATATTCAGCAGTAGTTCGCCATTTTACATCTCACCATACACTTCACTTCTTCTCTCCTTCCATCATCCTTAGTCACAGAGCCCCCTACTGGTAACTGAGTATATGTTCATATTCAGTCCCCCTTGTAAGCAACCCTTCACCATCTTAGCAGTGTATGTAAACACAACAGCTGGCAACACCTAGAACAGGGGAAGTGCATAAAGGATTAAATTATGAATGGAGATGCAGAGAGGCAGAAGAAATGGCTGTGATAATAGCACGACAGCATATTTAATTTGCAGATAATTGCACTTTGGGGGCTTTTAAGAGGCTCGTCTCACACTGGCATTTTTAATGAAATAGGCAAATGATGGCTTACAGGACAGAAAAAAACACAGAGTCATAAAAGAACCATGGCTAGGATTGGGTCAGCCGTTTTAATCATTCAGATTGTGGTGAAAAGGGAAACCGGGCCTTTGCAAACCAAAAATGTTGCATGTGACTTTAGCATTATAAGGGACAGTGATGTGTAAATGTTTAGGTGACGGTGGGTAAATGAGAAAATTGTATTTTTTTAATGAAAAGAAGTCAATGTCATGATTGCAGTGAAACACACAGAGTTTGCTGCTCTTCCATGTAATCTCTGCAAGGTTTTTATAGTGTAATATTTTCCAGTACTTCTTTTTAATATTACAATTTACTTTTAAATTTCATTTTCATTTCAGTTTAGTTTTGGTTAGTTTCTAGACCTGGTTTCAGAATTCATTTTAGCTTTCGTTATTATGATACGTGTGGTATTTGTCACATTTCAGCAGTTTAGAAAAACACATTCAACACAACAACTTACTGTAATGACTCGACACTTCGTCGGAAATCCCGGTGCTATTAAACACAGTCATCTCTTCTTCAGGCTGTTTGTATTAACAGACTTGACAAAAGTGTTTTCCAGTATGTTGTATTTTACCCCAGTTAGTTCATTCAGTCATTCAGTGCATTTTCATTTTGGTTAATTAAAGTGTTTATTTGAAAATTTGGATTTAGTTTATTTAGTTAACTAAAATAAGTAAAGCCAATTTATTAAATTAAATTGTTATCATAGCCTGTTTAAATCTAACTATGGGTTTTCAGACTTTCTAAATCGACTCCAAAAGCTTGTGTTTCTGAAAAAGTTCATGGAGGATTGAGAGGTCTGCTTTGGATCAGCATCCTGTTGTTAAAGTCAAAATCTTATCAGTTTCACTTTTGTGACTGTTTGACATTTACATCCAAAATGTGATATTTAATGGAATTCACTTTTCTCTTTACAGGTGCAATGTTCCCTGTGACCACAAAGAAGAAAATTTTCCCCCACCCACCCATTCACAGAGTGGAACCGTCAGTCCCGTATCAGATAAACCTTCCTGTGACTCTTTGTAGTCATATCTGAATATTTTAATTCACCTCCTCCACAGATTTCACCTCCACCGATCCCATTAACTGTCATTTCTTTACACAGTGGACACTGCAAGCTGGAAGTACGCTTGTGTTACTTTTATAACAGGTGCTGGTTCACAGGCAATAGTTGGCTCTTTCACTTGCTTCACTGGAGTCCATAGCTGACTGTTACCACAAGTTAACAATCACATTAATGCTTTAGCTGCCCTATGATCCTGAGTGGAGGCCCAGTGAGTCACAGTTAGAAATGTGCGCATGCCACAAGCACTTGTGTAATTTTCTTTTTAGTTCTAACCAAAATTGGCATATCATTAAAAAATTGAAGAACTTTATTTTCTGTGTTTAGTTGTATTTTGTAGAGAAATAGAAGACATAACCATAATCAGCTTTTAAACAGAAGACTTTTTTTTTCTACACATCCAATTCAGTTACACTAGCAGCTTTTCAAATCCTGCCCTGAATTTGAGACTCAAATCAGATCTCTTTAAGACTTAGTTTGTTTTTTGAGGGATTATATTATCATATATAACAATTAATTTTGGATTAGGAAATTGCTCTCAACCTTAGTCTAAAATCCTGATTGCAGCTAAATGCTGTCATTGTCATGGTAACAAGCTTACAATGTGAACACAAAATTTTTAATTTTTGAAAGGTTTTGAAGATGGAGCTGCTGGGCAGGAAGAAAAGAGGAAGACCACAGGGAAGATTCATGGATGTAGTGAAGCGGGACAGAGGATTGGTGTGACAGAGGCAGGATGCTAGGGATAGAGCAAGATGGATGCCACTGTGGTAACCCCTAAAGGGAACGGTCGAAGAAGAAAAAGAAGAAAGAGACGGAGAAGAAGGATAAACTGATTACCTTTAAGTTTATGAAAGGTGACATATTTTATAGGATTAATTATATATTTCACCAAAATCATTGAGATTCATCCTTTGTTGTCGATTATTCATCTGCACTGAATTTCATGACAATCAATCAAATGCCTGACAAGACAGGTGACTGAAGGCCAAAAACATCAGTCTGGTGGTGACAATGGAGGAAAAGTGTGGTCATAATGTGGAAACCCTGAAGGTCAGCAGTGACCTGCCCTTGTCATGGTCCCTGTGCCTCCCCGGCCAGCCCAGTGTGGCCACAAGTGTTTGTTGTTTTTCTCTCACTCTGTCTCTCCTACCTGTCTGCCTGGGCGGAGCTCTGATTGGGCTCCTGCCCTTGGCCCACGCACCTGCAGCTGATCTCGAGCGGATTGCAGTTCTCTGGCTCTTAAGGCTGGGGCTCTGAGCTGTTCGTCGCTGGAATATTGAGTAACTCTCGTTAGTATTGCCTGGCTTCCTTGCGATTCTACTGTTCCCGTGTTTGCCTTCGACTTACCCTCGTCTGTGTAAACAGGTTTACCTGGATCAGCCCTTTTGTGACCCCTGGACCCCGTGAGTAGGAGAGTGAGCTGAGCTGCTTGTGTGGAGACTGTTTGGACGAGGAGCAGAGCGAGTGCGAAGAAGTGTGTCTCCCCAGCCAAGTGATCCCCGGGACCCTGGTGTTTCCCCCCCCTTCACGTGTATATAGTGCACCAGTGTGATTAATAAAGTGTCGTTGAACTGTGCTACCTCAGTCTGCGCCTGAGTCCGTTCCACTCCCGTGACAGCCCTAGTAGTTGTTAGGCTATACAACTCTGAAATAAGGTACAGTGTTTTTTGGTTCAGATTTGGTTCATGATTTTAAAGCCTTTTTCCTGAGTTTCCAGCTGATGATGTGGCTGTTTCTCCGTCTGCAAAACAGAAAGCTGATGTTTGTTTTCAGATTTTATTCAGTCTCTAGTACACCTCATGTTTTCCACCACAGTTGCATGTGGTGTCAGCACTGTCTGGGCAGAGGATGCATTTAATTTATGAGCTGAATCCTCTGGCACTGTGGACACTGTGGATTTAGCACAGAAACAGAAAAACACCTTTATGTCATCATCCAAAGACAACTCTGTTACACCAGCTCGTCCAATTCTGGCCTACATACTGTAAATGTAATTCTCACATTTTTTAAGTAATAACCTCACTGAATGTGGAGCGAATCTTGCACGTATGAGACATGTTTGGTCAAAAGCAGCATTTGCATGAGTGTGGGATAGCTTATGTATTTATGAAATGAGAGTAGCTAAAACACGTTTAACCCATTTCTGCTTATTTTGCAGACAAGTGCTTTGTAGAAACTTAAATCTGCAGATATATAAATGTATTTTATATAACATTTACATTTATATTGTATATAACATTTATATAGCACATATGATGAGATGATCAATGTCATTCACTTCTCCTGGCAGTGGTTTTAGTTAATCACGTGTTGTGCAGCACTGCAGCAGTCCCACTAAAGGGTCGGGTATATATTTGATTTTCGCACCAGCATCTTCATCTGTGAACACTGTGACATTGTTATGAAGCTGATGGTGCCTTAAAATATCATTAGCTACACTTTAACACACTGAGAGCCTGTGTCCTCTACATATAACGCAGCACTCCTCCACCTGCGACAGTTGTCTGCAGCAGACATTTGTAATATCTCCTCCTTCTGACTGCTTTCTTGCTGGTCAGTTTGCCACTTTGAGTCTTGTGAGCACAGAAGTGGAAAAAGGTAATCTGTGTCTGTGAGGAAGAAGTGCACACGCTTGACAGCTCACGAGTGCCCAAACAAACTGTAGGTGGAGATTCCCATTTTGCAGATTAATGAGGTAATTCACGCAAATGGTTTGGTTTCTAATTAGCATACTGTAATGAAGGGAGCAGCCCACTTCATTCTTTTACTTCTATCTTCTGCCTTAGGTTTGTTGTATCTTACACTGGCATTCACGGGCAAATTAATACAAAGAGACAACTGTGACCTCCTGAAGAGGATGTGCGCGTGAGTGTGTGTGCACCACCTGTTTTTTTCAGCCATCTGTGGTGTCAGATGTTTGGAAGGAAGCTAGAAGTTGCTTAACCCGGTGTGACAAACATTATTTGGCGTTTACACTGCACACACACACACACACACACACGCACCCACTGCTCATCTTTGCTAAATGACTCGTTCTGCTTGTTCATGATTTTTTTTTCTATGTCCTCTCCCTCTTTCTCCTTTCTGTTCAGCTCTGTTATATTTTTTATCTTAATGACATTGCCTAATGGCCACAGGAGTGTCTGTGACAAAATTAATGATTACAGAACAACAACTAAACTGCAGAAGTAATATTATATGTGTCAACATGTTGCTGCAGATCAGTTCATTTACATGAAGAAGAGCTTTTAGGAGAATGGATTAGATTCATAAACCTATATTTCAACATTACATTACAAAGTGAGCAACTGGCTGTGTTTAAAAAATGAGCTCTGAGTTATTAATACTGATGTTTTACTTCATATCTTCCGCTATATAAGTTATGATAACATTGTACTCAGTGAGTTAATTTGCCTTTTTTTAAATTAAGCTTCACTCTGTAGAATACAAACACACTGAACTACTGACCCAAACAGTCAAGAGTGTCCCGAACTGTCAAAATAATCATGCAGTTACTAATGTAACTATTTTAGTTCCTTGATCAAAGAAATGTAACTTGTGAAATATGATAACTTTTGAGGATTTATGTGGTTTGTCTTATAAACAATATGAACAATATTGTCCTCATGACATCTGAGAAGAGTTTGAATATCATATTACAAGGAAATACTGGCAATCCCTGCAAGACTGATTGATAAAATGTCAAACCTGAGGACAAACTTAAAGCCTGTATAGGACACTTCTGGGCTTATTTGAACAGTTAGAAACACTTCACGTTACAGACTCGGGTTGCTTAGAGCAACGCAATGTTACTGGCAGATGAGCCGAGGTGCAAATTAAAACAGGTAAACTAAATGGATCCTGCGTAGCCAAAGGAAAACCTCCTTCAAGCCATTGTACTCTTGCACTGCCTTTGAAGAATTGCTTTTCATCCAATCATCATATTTACATTGATATGTGTCCATTAATATGGTCTGTTCCTTTTAGATAAATAAATTGAAATTTATTTGAGAGACTGAATATTACTGCATTATAACTGCATGTCCAAAAATGTAACCAGTATTTTGATTATTGCCTTAAATTACTTTCGTAGTAACTATACCTGATTCAAATTGCATTGGTCATTGTGATGTTAATTCAGTTAAGTAACTTTTACAGCAGTATTAACAAAAGCTCCTCCTCAGCACTTCTACAGAGTGATTTTGTTACCTTAATTTGTATTTGTATTTTGCTCTCGGGACATGAATGCTTTGACTTTCTAAGAAGTGGAGCCACACAGCAGTAAGTACAAAATAAGACTCAAGCCCAGACTTTTTAATGACTTTAGTTTGTGTGGGTTTTGGATACTGAGGGATTACATTAACATATACAATAATTTATGTAATTACAATAAGTAATTTTCCATAATAAGATAACATAAAAATATATATTAACCCAAAAGCAAAAAGTAAAAAACAGCTTAATAAAATCAATATAACAAAATATCTAAAGGAGGAGTTTAGGTACATAGAAAATATGAATGACTGAATCATTGAGATTCATCCTCTGGTGCTCATTGGCTGTGCTGGATTTAATGACACTGAAGGCCAAATATATTCATCTGTTTGCAATACTGTAGGAAACATGTAGAGTAAAGTAAGAATCTGTGTACCATGAGTGTGAGAGGCAAAGCGTGAATCTGTGTGAAGAAGTATCTGTACAAAAGGTGTCTGATATCTGTTTCCAGTGTTCATTTAGTTTCTTGTATGTCTCTATATTTCCTGCAGCAATTGCATGCGTGTCAGTGTTCTAGTTTTACTATTTGGGCATGTTCTAGCTTTAATTTATGATGTTATGTGAACTAAATCCATTGTCCTGATGGAACAATGTGTGGAAAAGTTAGGCTATAACCCCTGACTGCTTCACTGACAGAGCAGCAAAAGATTATGTTTTACTGGCATGTGGGGATCTGGATGGATGTAAAACTTGGCAATTGTGAGTGAACTGCTCAGATAAATGTGTTTAAAAAAAGGCTACTTCAGCTGGACTACATCCTATCTTCTCAGAAATGACTCCATAAAGCAAGCCGTTCTCCTTTAGCTGATCACCCATGTGATCAGCGTCAATGCCAGGATGCTGTAAAGAATTAAAGACCTGATGTCCGAACAGGACGGCAGAGCAGAGAGCTGCGAGATCCTTCCATGTACCTGTCAGCCTGAAATGATGGCTCACTTCCTGCTGGCTGGAGAAACACTAATCATCTCCATCTGGATGGAGAGAAATCTTCAATGTGTGTGTGTGTGTGTGTTTGCTTCAAACAGCAGGAAACCTTACACCTACGTTAGGTCAGTGGATGACTTGAACATATGTGTTCACCTGATGCCGTACTTTCTGGAAAGAGGAAGAAACGATTGGTCAAACTCCAAGAGCTTGAGAATAAAATCGGAGGTGACTTCATGATTACTACACTTTCTCACATGCTGGGGATTTCTCCCCTGCTGTCAGGTTGATAAGACTGTGGAGGTTTGGCTAAACCGTATCTTATTTTTTACAGACTGCCAAAGCTGTCTACTACTATTATAGAGCCAGCTATGAGATGAGCAAATAATAGGGCGGGTATATTGTGAAAAAGTCGGCCAAGATACCTGAAAAGATGTGTTCACACAGCTGTATGAAACAGTCTTACAGGGTAGATTTAACAGTTTAACTGCTCGGTTGCTGCTATTAAAAAATACAAATGTAAAAAAAATTCTAGCATTAGCTGAACCAACACAGGAAAAACGGTGAGGCGCAATCAGAGTATCTGAAGGCAAGACAAGTTTATTTATGTAGCACAATTCAACAGCAAGGTGATTCAAAGTGCTTTACAGAGACATTAAAAAACAGAAACAAATAAAAAGCATGATTTAAAATGGAAAAAAAAGAGTAAGTTTCAAAATTCAAGCTTAAAAGTAAAACAGTGCGGATTTGGTGCTTTATTCAAATGCAGCTGAGAACAGGTGAGTCTTCAACCCGGATTTAAATAAACTGAGTGTTTCAGCTGATCTGAGGCTTTCTGGGAGTTTGTTCCAGATATATGGAGCATAATAGCTGAATGCAGCTTCTCCGTGTCTGGTTCTGACTCTGGGAACTGATAAAAAAACAGATCCAGATGACCTGAGGGATCTGGAAGGTTCATACTGGGTCAGGAGGTCACTGATGTATTTTGGTCCTAAACCATTCAGAGCTTTATAGACCAGCATCAGAATGATCTTCTGACGGACAGGCAGCCAGTGTAAAGACCTCAGAACTGGACTGATGTGGTCCACTTTTTTGGTCTTAGTGAGGACTCGAGCAGCAGAGTTGAACTTTTTTATCAAACTGAATCTCTTATAGGCTTTAAACATCGACCACATTAACAGGAAAAAAAAAAGGCGTCATTCGTCAGTCGGTGAAGAATTCCAGTCTCGACCAGCTTGTTTTTTTTAAACAGGACATGCTGAGCAAAGGGAGTATCTGGCGGAGAAACTAAGGGACGATGGACACTAATAGTAGGGAGGCTTTTTAACCAAAAACATAATGCAACAATCAGCGACCTGTCAGAGAACTGAAAACAAAACACTGTCACAAGAAATTTGTGTATGACAACACACTTTATTTCACAACTGTCACACTTTAAACTGGAGACGTTAGATAGCGGTTGGGGAGGATGGACATGTTGCCTGCCTGGTTAAATGCAAGACCTCGCCCCCAGGTTTTTAGCATTTTCTAGCATTACTAAAAAATGGTCAGAGATATGAATTCCCACATAAAAAAAGTGTTGAGTGCTAATGCATAAGGACAGCATTTTGGAAGCAGCAGACGAGGCCTAGTAAGGAGCATTGATGATGGTATCTTGCATTTATGGGGCGCCGTTTTCATATTTAAAACACGATTTTAAATGTTAAATCTAAATGTTAAATGTTAAATCTAAATATTATATTTAAATCTAAATGTTACAGGAAACTAAAGCTAACATGCAAATTGATTTCATGTTAGCAATCAATTTGCCGCTGGACATGTGCTGCAGCAATAGTGAAGTGGAGACTGCAGCTGCTGAGAGTGCACTACTGCTGAACCTTTGAATGGCTGACAAAACGGATCTTCTGATGTTTTAGCTAAATCGCTGGACGTGCTGG
The DNA here is from genome assembly GCF_963969265.1 of Rhamphochromis sp. 'chilingali'. Taxonomy (NCBI): domain Eukaryota; kingdom Metazoa; phylum Chordata; class Actinopteri; order Cichliformes; family Cichlidae; genus Rhamphochromis; species Rhamphochromis sp. 'chilingali'. The sequence continues at coordinate 28,415,090 of NC_137943.1, read as the reverse complement.
TAGGCAAGAAGTGAAGCAGCTCATGGTGGTGAGAAGTGACCATCATTGGAGAGCAGACACAATCTGACCACTACCGGCACACTTTTCCACTGGAGGTTTTTGTAAAGCTTTTATTTTGGTATTTCCGTTGAGCCGTACAGTAAATTTGCATGTTAGCTAAATATTTAGTTTCCTGTAACATTTAGATTTAACAATTAACATGTAGTTTTAAATACAATATTATATTTAGATTTAAATATATTTAGATTTAACATTTAAAATTGTGTTTTAAATATGAAAAGTTACAAATATTTTACTAAATAATGTAAAAAATGACTTGAAAAAACATGTTTTTGTAAGGTTTTGAGCTAATTGTGGAAAAATGTTGCCGTTAATTTCAGCATGTTTCACTTTACAAACGGCGCCCCATATGCATTACTACCCGGAGCCCTACATTAACTAAGCAAGGCAACAAGCCTCCCATCCTAATACAGGAACACTGACCCCTTCATTATCTGCCTTCATTCACAGCAGCCCTAACCAGCTGCGAACGACACCCTCCTCTAAGGTGAATGCAGTCCCACCATGTAGCTTCCTGCTCCTTCTTACACACACACTTCCCAAATGCCCTTTTAATCAAATCCTACAATCCCAAACACTGTGCAGTTAACCACACCTGATATCAATCAGTCATTCCTGTTGGACCAATGATAAGTTCAAAGTTCATCTCAGTCACATTATAATCATTTGCCCTATTGATAGTGTCTGTCTGCTAAGGGGGCAGTGTGTCGCTAGATTAACCACATAGAATCAAATCTGAGTGATTGTGACCTTCTCAGGTCAATATTTAAGATATTATAGGAGCACAGGTGCCTCATTAACTGTCTTTGCAGCCAGCAAAATGGCATTAGCAGCTGCACTTTTCACCACTGGAGCTTCTTTGATAACTAACAAAGAATGAGACTCTACAATGTGAAAACTTTTAATTATAGCTCTGCAAAGATGCATATTAAGGTTGGACTGAAGATGTTTTGAAGACTCAAGGAAAAATTTAAGAGGTAAGACAGAGCGCATGCTGTAAAAGTTAAGTGTAGGTTGTTCCCGTTATACGAGGCACACTCACCTTTAGTCACAGTGACCTTTCCTTGATGTCATCCTAAACTTGTAACAAACTTCTTACGGCCAACTTCCACTCATCAAACTTTGGTTCTTTTTGTTTTTTGAAGCTTTTTTCTGGTCATTATTTTGTAATTGACTGCATGCACTTATTGCTGTATCACACTTAATCCCTGAATATAACGAAACCTGCTGTAAATTGGACAAACTTTTCTTTCTGTAGAAAAAGACCATGTCTCTTATTTCTGGGTCAAAGCATCTACTGCACTGGATATTTGGATGGATTTATATGGATTTTTAATGTGCTGCAGCACTTTGTCCCTTGCTGTTGAAGGGACACAGGTCATAAAATGATTCAGTCATTCCAGCCTTCTGGAGCATTTTATTAGTATTTTCCAAGTGTAGCATGCCTTTAAGCTAAGGTTTTTAAAAGAAACTCTCTGTGTATGCAACACTTGGTTTCCTGGACACCAAAACTAAAATTATGGTATGGAGATTCAGCTGAAGACCACAATTCTTAATATATTAATGCCTAACCTTGTGTTGTGTACTTATAGCAACAACTGTATCCATTCTCAGTGTCTTTTTGTTATATTCCACATTTGCCAGTCAGATGCAGGTGCTGCACCATCTCTAACTGACTCAAAACAATCTAATGCTTATCCTTAAACTTTTAGATGTTGTAGCCCGTACTGACCTGATTACATTTTGATTAGCTATGAAATAAAGGAGTGTGTCTTCCATTAAATTCTAATATATTCTCCTCACTTAATGATTATGGATCAGCTGCACTGCATCACAAACATTTTAACTTCAAAGTGATGCACAAGTTGTTATATGTTGAGGTGCAACATGAACTTATTGTGTGGCAGATTCAATTTATTTTTAGCATCCTTTTACTGAATTTTTATTACATTTTATTCTCTCGTTTGGAGCACTGGGTGGGCATTAGGGGCACAGCACTGGAGTGGTTCAGGTCCTACTTGACGGGGCGAACTTTTTGTGTCAGCCTTGTGACTGTGTCGTCCTCCGCTCCCCTCTTGTGTGGTGTCCCACAGGGCTCAGTTCTAGGCCCCCTCCTCTTCTCTTTATATTTGCTTCCTCTTGGTTCTGTACTGAGAAAGCACGGCATTGCTTACCACTTTTATGCTGATGACTGTCAGATCTATGTCCCTCTAAAGAAAAAAGGCAGATACCTTACACAGCCATTACTTCAGTGTCTCGATGACATTAAGGCTTGGATGTCTGTTAACTTTTTAAAATTCAATGATAAAAAGACAGAGGTGATGGTTTTTGGTAGCTCCACTGAGACCCCCAATGTGTATGTAGATTCCCTGGCACAGTATGTTAAGCCAACTGTCACAAACCTGGGGGTCAAAGTGGACTGTGATCTGAAGTTTGATAATCAAATTAAGGCAGTGGTAAAATCTAGCTTCTTTCACCTCAGGCAGCTGGCAAAAATAAAGCCAATTCTTTCACGGCAGCACTTTGAGACAGTGATCCACGCCTTTGTTAGCACTCGGCTGGATTACTGTAATGCACTTTATATTGGGGTCAGTGCATTATATATTAGTCATCTACAGAGGGTGCAAAATGCTGCAGCTCGTCTTTTAACAGGCACTCGAAAGTTTGAGCACATTTCCCCTGTTTTAGCTTCACTTCACTGGCTGCCCATTTCTTTTAGGATTCATTTTAAAATTCTTTTATTTACTTTTAAAGCTCTCCATGGCCTAGCTCCATCTTATCTCTCTGAGCTGCTACAGCCTTATACACCCACCCGCTCTCTCAGGTCAGCTGATCAGCTGCTCCTGAAGATACCCAGGACTGGGCGTAAACTTAGAGGAGATCGTGCTTTTGCTGTAGCAGCTCCAAAACTGTGGAACGAGCTTCCTTTAGAGATCAGACAGGCCACTTCTTTATCTGTTTTTAAGTCACTCTTGAAAACCCACCTCTTTACCCTGGCCTTTGACACCACGTGAGATGTTGGTTTTTTATTTTAGTTGTTTTTAGGTGATTTGATGCCGTTTTATCTTGTTTTTGTTTTAACATAGGGCTGTTTTAATTTTGTTTTATGTGTTTTATTTATTTATTTTGCTGTTTTCTGTTATTCTATTGTTTTAACTTATTTTCTGTACAGCACTTTGTTCCTGTGCTGGGTATTTTAAAGTGCTTTATAAATAAAATTGGATTGGATTATCTCACTTTACTTTGACCATAAGCAATCTGTCACATCCACCAACTCAGCTCTAGTCAGAGTATTTCAGAAACTGCAGATATGCTGGCATTTGAAGATGTCAGAAAAAGAAAATATCCAGTGAGTGGCAAAAATGCTTTGTTGATACTAGAGGTCAAAAGAGAAAGGCCACACTGCTTTAAGCTATCAGGAAGGAAAAGTAACTTAAGTAACCACTCATTACAAAAAAGCTATGCACGAGAGTCTCTGAATGCACAATAGGTTGAACCTTGAAACAGATGGAGTACATCTACGCAAGACCGGGTGTCAATCGTGTAAGAACAGGATATTAAGAGCTCGATTCACATGGGGTAACCAAAATTGGACAACAGAAAATAAAGTTGGGGGGGGAAATGGCCTTGTCTGATATATCTCAAATTCTATTGCAATGTTCAGATGGTACGATCAGAATTTGGAGTAATCAACATGAAAGCATGGATCCTTCCTCGCTATCAGTGGGATTAGAGTTGGGGCTGTTTTTGTTTTTTTTGTTTTTTTTTCCCTTGGGAAATATCTTCTCACAGTCTTTGAGCTTAGTACCAGCTGACCACAGGCTACATGATTACTGCTGCTGATCATGTCCTTCATGACCTTAAACATGACGATGAGTTCCATGTACTCAAATTGCTTTCACAGTTACCAGATCTCAGTCCAGTAGAGCGACCACGGAATGTAGCAGAACAGGAGATTCCCATCATTGATGTGTAGCCAACAGATCTATGTGATGCTGTCATGTTATCATTTTGTTGAATCCTTGATCCAGAACAATCTCAGTCTCATCAAAGTTTTTTTTTTTTCTATTCAAGTGAGAACTTCCTCTTGTAATCCTGTTGTGTATGTTTCACAGCACAGACATCCATGGAGTCCTGTCACTTCTTAAATTACTGTTTTGATCAGACAAGGAAAAACTGCAGATCTCTCTCGGGACAGAGACAAACATTTCTCTTTCAAACATGCATCCTAGTGTTCCTCGGGACGAACAGATGGAAATAATTCCTTGTATTCATTTTAAAGTGTTGGGTTAGCACACAATCGCGCATCTTGATGTAGACTTTTAGATATTTTGCTCCTATTGCTTGAATTCCTGTTCATTGCCCTACAAGGTCTGCAAAAACAATTTTCCCTGGTCAGATCTACTCAAAGAGTGGGAATGAAACCATATTGAAATCATTAAAGGACCTGTGCACTGTTGGCTGCATTTCCCAGCCTCTTGCAGGTAAGAGCTGAAGTCAAACCACAATGCATATCTGAAATATCTGGCTGGAGGAATGTGTGTGTGCCATGCTGATTTCTATCATGAGGTGTGTTTTCAAGGTCTCAGGCTGCATGGAGGTCCCTGCTCCGGGCCTGCTCCACATTAAAGCCACATGTCTATGTTTTTCTTTCCTACAGGCATGTGATACCTGCAGCTCTCATACTGGCACATGTGCACAATGCTGTCTTAGGATGGAAACCTCATGAGTCCATATGATCTTACTCAGTGTAAAAGATTAGATGACTCACAGAGGTTTTATAAACATTTATAGGTGCGTGAAGCCTGTTTGAAATGTATAATCTTTGATGACTCCAAAGAACAGGTGAGGTAAATGGTAATTGTTGGAAAAAATTACCAAATGCACCAGTTACATTGCATGTATTTATTAGGGAACATACACTTAAAGAAACTGGCAATAAAAGTCTTCACTAGTGCCTATAAAATATTGCAATGTTTCATAACGCAAAATTAAATCATAAAGCTGCAAAAACGGATATTTTTGCCCATTAGCGGACAGAAAAGTTTGCAAACGAATGTATGGGGTTGGGGGTGTGTTACGGTACCTTTTTTACGCCTCAGTGTGAGCAGGCACCTGTGAAACTGAAGGATGATGCACCCTCATACAGTAACTTTTCCATCATAAGGTAGGCCCAACCATATTCATCTACCTTTTTGACTCTAATGAGGACCATCATTTACAAAATGAACATAATATTTTATTAAATAACACCCTTGAACTTCCGAGGAAAGAATTTATTGAGGTCATAGTTCAAACGGACCAAAGGGGGTATTTCCATCCAACTCTACATAAGCAGGTTTGCTTTTGCAACCAGAACAGCTCCCTCTCCAGGTCATTAGAAAGATGCAGCTGTGTGCTGTAGATTAAATGGCCCGTTATACCTGCCTCTGTTGCCCTTGTGAATGGTGAATGAAATATGAGCGTGCAACCATGTTGGTTCTTATTTTTTGGTGAAAACATTAAAAAAAGAAAAGAACTCTGTTTTTGCACAGATGTGTTTAAAATGTATGTCGTAGTCATACAGTTTATTCACACAAAGACCCAGAAATGTGATGGTTATGATATAATCTTGTTCGCCCTTACTTGCACACACTAACACACACTCAGAGTTGGACAGGAAGGGGTTGAGTTTTGCGTTTCCTGTGCTGTATTCCCCACTCTCGGCTCATGCCTTGATGTGAAACGTTCCCCATTTCCTGCAGCTCCCAGGTGAGTGTGTGGCTGGAAACTAATGTTTTCACTGGGAAATTGAAAATCTCCTATATTCACCTTCTTTCCAGCAGTTATTTTCAATGTTTTTCCACTACCTTTCTCTATTGCAAAGACAGGTATGTGGGCCTTTTTTTTTTCTTTTTTTTTTTTGCAAACTTGCTGCAAATTTACAGATTAATTTGGGGATATAGTTGAGTAATCAGAACTAACAATGAAATGAAATGTATCCAGCAACCTATCATGTAATTAAATTCTGTCTGGCCGTGTCGACAACAGTTTCTCAAAGCCAATTAAAAAAAACCATATAGGGCTGTAATGGGCCTTGGAAAGAGGTCCTGACCTTTTTCTCATTCATTAGCTGGTAAAAATTCATGTCTGCAAATCAATGATTTTGAAAACATAATCTAACTATTATTGTTTCTGTATATTGTTCTTTATACCGTAGAAACACTAAAATTCTTCCCAGATGGAAAACACATGAACTCTACCTGGATTTGGTGTTGAGCTGCAGCCTGTCTGCATTTTTTTTCTGCCTCTGTCTGTTTTCCCCTTCTTCCTTCAAGCTCTACCTGTCTTCTTGTCTTCCCATCTTTTCCATAACCTCTTTCTGTTTACTTCATCTTCTCCCTGTTCACTCAGTTTCTTTTATATTCAGTTTCAACGCTGCTGAGGCGGAGTTGTCTGTCTTTACGATGTGCCGGTTATGATGCCTTAGGGCGCTCCATTTCCATGTTGATCCGCTCCTCAAAACAGACTCAGACATGCTTTGCTGTGCACAATATCTGATAGCAATGATGTATTACAATACCTGCAACCTCTTTTTAAAAAAGACCAGAATTGTGCTGAATTAGGTAGAAAAGAGTCCCTACAGTTTATAGGGACACTCAGGAGTGAACTCAGCATGCCTGCAGCAAACTACTTGGAGGGGGCGGAAGACTGGACTGGGAATGTAGGAGCTAAACATTTTAGTCCAAGTTTCAGTAAAATACTGTTGGGATGGAACTACACAAATCATTTTACAGTAGCTGTGTTGATGTTCAGCGTAGCAGCTGCAGGCTTACTCTTTTAAGGTTTAAATGAGTGAGAGGAAGAGCCACCAGGGCTGACAGCAGCAACTGCGGTGCAGTTCAACATCAATGTTTTTTAATTAGAGGTGAGAATTTAAACCTTCTGAAGCAGTGTGGCTATTATAATGAAAGACTCTACCTACTCTATAAAATGTCTTCTTAAACCCCCCCCCCCCCCCCCCCCCCCCCCCCCAAAAAAAAAACAATCATATAAGAACACATCCACCCATCCACATTAAGGGGACGGCTGTGGAGCGTGTGAGCAGCTTCAAGTTCCTGGGAGTCCACATCTCCGAGGATCTCATCTGGACGACCAACTGCTCCAAGCTGGTCAAGAAGGCTCACCAGCGCCTCCTCTTCTTGAGGACTCTGAGGAAGAACCACCTGTCCTCAGACATCCTGGTGAACTTCTATCGCTGCACCATCGAGAGCATCCTGACCAACTGTATAACAGTCTGGTACGGGAACTGCTCTGCCTCAGACCGGAAGGCGTTGCAGAGGGTCATGAAAATTGCCCAGCGCATCGCCGGAGCACCACTTCCTGCCATAAAAGACATCTACAGGAAGCGGTGTCTGAAAAGGGCTGGGAAAATCATCAAAGACCCCAGTCACCCATCACATGGACTCTTCACCCTCCTGCCCTCTGGGAGGCGCTACAGGAGCCTCCGGACTAAGACCACCAGGTACCGGAACAGCTTCTTCCCCACAGCTGTCACACTCCTGAACTCTGCCTCCTGACATCTGACCCACGTTAACACATGGACTGAACATACACACACCCACAATGGACAACTGTACCCTCAAACACACAATAATAACATGGACTGAACCACCACTCACAACCACTAGCACTTTATATAGCCTCTGTAGGAATTATATCTCACTTATCTTAACTGCACTACTGTATAGCTCTGTGTAAATAATCATTCTGTACATTCGATAATTTTTAATCCTACAACTGTTTACAACTTGCATAGTTCCCATTTCTGTATAACTGTATATCTCAGATTTCTGTAAAGTTATTTAGTTCATATTCTGTATAGTTTTTCATATTTATATCCTGTTCATATCCTGTACATAGCTTGTACTCACTACAGCCTGTACATACCTATAGTTATAGAATATTCACAACATACTTCATACCGTGTACATTATAACATACCATAATAGACCCATTTCTGTAATATACTTACATATCTATATTATTGCTAATATATATTGTAATATATCTATATCACTAAAGCACTTCTGGATGGATGCAAACTGCATTTCTTTGCCCTGTACCTGTGCATGTGCAATGACAATAAAGTTGAATTCTATTCTATTCTATTCTATTCTATTCTATTCTATTCTATTCATGCTAAACAAAGAGTCCTGAATGGTCCAGTCAGGACTTGACAGTTTTGTAGAGTGTAAATGTTTCAGAGGAGGAGGGCTACATTTTTGGGCTTTTCACTATGACATTATCTATGGCTTACCATAACACATGGTGGTTAAGCCAAGTAACCTTTCCAGTAAATAAAATAGAACAGATTTGTCAAAAATAGCTGGAGGAAGGACACAAATGCAAAGCAGAGAGGCAAAAATGATCTTTAATACAAATGAATAAAGAAAAAATACATAAAGTGCAACAATTAAAGCAAAAACAGAAATGCAAAAACCCAAGAGAGTATTGAAACTTTCTCCTTGAACTTTTTTTCAGGCTGTTGGTCACTGGTTTTGTTGTAAATGTTTTCAGAATATATATGCACTTTTTCTTACACAAAAGAAGCCACAAGTTACCATGTTTTTAACATACAAATAAAATGAGAATACGTTTAATCACACAACAATGTGTGTTAGACTGGTAGGGCCCTGTGGCTGTCTATCAAAGAGCTGATGCCCCTATTAATACACACCTTTACTTTGGGGATACTTTTTAAGCTCTTCAGGTCGTATCAGAGGGTAACGTTTGAGCTCATCTGCTCATTTGTTTAATGCAGGAGTCTGTGGGAACCTGTATTCCCTATGTGCGATGATGGAAACTCTATTGAATCACTTCAGGTACAGTTGTTGATACAGTTGGTAGAGAGAGAAAAAAATCACCTCAGCAGCAACAGAAGAAGTGACTTGTCTCTGAATACCTCACTCAGCTAAATATAGCAAAGAGATTCTTGTCTGTCAGCCTCCCCCCCCCCCCCCCGCCCTTATCTTAATTATTTCCAGACCTCTCAGTCTACACCCAAACATTCACAAACACACGCATATGCACACAAGGCTGATGGAGAAGAAAATGCCAGTGTTGTATTGATTGGCTTTTCCTGTTAAAGCCAGCCTGGGGTGTGACCCTGTGTGTGTGTGTGTGTGTGTGTGTGTGTGTGTGTGTGTGTGTGTGTGTGTGTGTGTGTGTGTGTGGAGGGGGGGGCATCTGTGTGCCTATGTAGGATATATTGTTTTAGTGCATGATCTTTGATCTTTTCAGACAAATAAGGAGCTGGAACAGAAATACAATTCTTTTAATTGTTAATTGGGATTCTTCTGAAAAACATTCAATCAGTTTACAGTAACTATCTAATAATTTCACATGATTACCATAAGATAATCTAGCATAGAAAGTTCAGCAGTGGTTAAATATGCCACAATGGGTTTTTTTTCTTTTCACACATGCAATCCTGTGTCACTGGTGCAGTGATTAGAACTGTCGTCTCGGAGCAAGAACGTTCAGGTTTAAAATCATCTGATTGGCTGGTGCATTAACCTGTTCTCCCTGGACCTGCATGCTTTTATCTCCAGGTGATCCAGCGAGAGGTTAATTGCTACTTGGCTGTAAGTGCTGTTGTTATCATGTCTGAGACTTCAACAGACTCAACAGAAACATCTTGGGTGTAATGTGCTCCCTTGCCATCATCAGCTGGGGTAGGTTTAGTCTCCTATAAACATTTAGAGCGGTCATTCCCAACGGCAAGAGTGCTGCGGCCCCTTAAAAACCAGAAAATCCCACAAGGCCCAGCCAATCCTAAATATTCACTTTAATTAAAATACAAGAAAAAGTGATGTATTTCCTTGAAAGGTTTATCCAAAAAACCTAACCTACATTCGTTGTTGGCTATAAATTGCTAATTCTATCCACTCATATGCCAAATATTGAGGCCTGAGGGTGACACACCGGCCACTGGGACACAAACTTTAATAAAAAGCCAGCAAATTTCGATCAGAGTAATTAATAATATCACAAACTAACAACCTTCTATTTCCACTTTTATTTAACTCTTTATATAAAGAGATACATTTATATAGATATGCAACTGTACATACTTCTCTATGTACTATACATCTGTTATTACTGCGGACCACCTGGAATACCTTTGTGACCCACATTTTAGGAATGACTGATTTAACGGCTGTAGCATGAACCTAGCTTTACTAGCTTTAATGTAGCTTTGATACCAATGACTGTATTGGATGATACATAACTTGACATTTTGGTTTGTTTTGTAGACATAGATACAACAGAGTTTTCTAGGGAAAAAAAATAAAAATCCCTCAAAATTTTAAGATGCAGCTAGTTGCGATGTGACGTGTGCATAACACATAGTTAAAACCTGTGAAGACTATTGCATATTCTTTAAATAGCTCAGGTATTTTGGCTCAGCATTATCGACTGCAGCTCCAGGGTAACAAGTGTGTGGAGACGGCCATGTGTTGGCATAGATTATTAGATTATGCCCATTTTCTGGCGTCTCCTGTGCACCCCAGTCTTTTAAAGCTCCACCTATCAAACCTGGTTGTGAAACAGTCCACATAATGTTCCTGCGCAGACAGCATTATTGCTCCTCATGGATCCAAACCTCATATCTGCAATACGAAGAACATCAGCCTTTATTAACCCAAGTGCCTTCCAGCAGCAGGGGTGCATATTTCAGGTAATTGTTGACTCATATAATCTGAATGCCTGATGATTTTTTTAATGATAAAAGGATTTTAAATGGCTATCATCAGGGCTGTGTGTGTTTGAGAAATAACATTAGATGAAACTTTACTGATCTCAGTAGGCAAATTGGGCAGCAGCAGCAGCAACAGCAAGGAATAAAATGGCAAAAAAAAAGAAGACAAAATTGAGGTTTAGTACATATGTATGAAATAAACAGCTGTGAACACTGCAGGAATTATAAGCATCAGATATGTTTTACTGAGATAAATTACCTAATGGCATGGCTATCCGTCCATCAGTTATTAATAATGTCATTTGGCTAATGAGCTCGTCCTCCAGAAAACCCTTTAAATCTCAAACACACTAAGAACAAGCATGGATGGTTTGTTTCTGTCAGAGGCGATAATCATATGAGCGGATTTTGACACTGAAAAGTGAAAATGCCACTGAAATAATTGAGGTACATACGTCAAACTGGTGTGGTTGTCTCTAAACTCAGAGACGCAGGCTCTGATTAAAACACATCAGTGAGCAGCTCAGTCACATTATCCTAAGCACAAACAAATAGGTTGTTTATTTTTATTTAGTCACATGCTGCATTATCATGCTCAAGGAAATTCTCCCCAGATGTGTGTTTATCCGCTACTGAAAATAGTCCCCAGCAAATAAACTGTTTGCATACAGATTTTTTTTATTTAGTGCTTTTATTTTTCTTTAATGAGTTTAATCTTCCAGATGATGCAAAAAGCACCATTTTATTTGTTTGTTTTATAGTTTCATTATCATTTCCAGTTTATCAATATTGTTAATTCCTTCTGGTTTCACATCTGTGATTGGATCAGTTTGGGCTTTCCGGTTGTTTAAAATAATGTATTTTTAAAGATAAATGTGGCAACAGGAAGTCAAAAATCAAAAAGAATCCCCACTGCAGAAAAACTTTGATGTTTGGGTGATCGGCCTGATTCAGAAAGGAAAGGTTGAGAGAAAGGACATTAAAAACAAGTGTGTGTGTGTGTGTGTGTGTGTGTGTGTGTGTGTGTGTGTGTGTGTGTGTGTGTGTGTGTGTGTGTGTGCGTGTGCATAATAAGCAGGTACCAGTCTATTGGTGGGGTGCCTCCCTGCAGTAAGGAAGCTGTGTCTGTGTTTAGTTGTGTTTAATATGGATATTTGTGCATTTGAAAATGAATGTGTGTGTCATGTGTGTCTCCATTTATTTTACATCATATTAATCTCTGTCTCTAGTTGCAGTCTTTTCAGGTTGTGTGTATGTTTTTCAAACAGGAAGTAATCCGTCTTTTCAAATATAATATAATATTTTAATATATATGCAGTACTTTGGATAGTTAGGGGTTCTTTACTTGCTTACATTTAGTATTTAGATTATTTAAATGCTTTTATTCCAAGCAACTGTGCAAAATGACTCCTCACAACCACTAGGGGGCAGACAGGCAAAATCATTTATTCACTTTTCAGAAACTAAATCACTGAAAAGTGGGTGTAAGTGGCTGAAAAGTTACTTTCCCTTAAGAGAAAACGGAAGTTGTTGTTGGGGACTGAAAGTTAATGACACACTGAAATCCCTAAAGTTTATGGAATTTTGGTTAATTGTATGGATTAAACAAATGACACTAATGGCTCTTGGCTCTGGAGTAATCGCTGAAATTACTCCAGAGATCTAAAGCGTATCTTATATGAATATTTCCCATAATGCTGAAATGCCAAGTGTATCATATTTAATACATTAGTTTTTATGACTTTTTTGAGACTTCCACATTATTAGTGTGAATTTTCCCCCTGAGAAATCTGAAGAAATTGCACAATAAAATTTCAAGCAATAAATTGCACAAAAATGCCAGCTAAAGTAAAAAAAATAAAAAAAATTAATTAAATTAAGACTCATACATGCACATTGATATTTAATTTTTTTTATGGGTCTAAAGTTAAAAAAATACCTGTGTCAAAAAGATGAACCATTTTGTAGTTATTTCATGGTTCAGGCTTTACAGGGTTAAAAACGAGTTCAACTGTTGTTTCATTCTTTTATTCTGAAGCACATTTGAATTCATGGGATTAATTTCTTCTTTTCTTATGTATGTGTACTTTTGATATTTGTTTTGTTTTCTGTTCATTATTAATCATACTGTCTGTGTAAAACACCAGCTTCTAATCTAGGCATGGGGATATCTTTAGAGTCCTGCATATGCAAACCATGCATATGTCACAGAGGGACAACACAACAATAAACAAGGGGAGACTGAGACAACATGAAGACAATATAGATACAGTATAATGAGACGGGGGAAGTTAGCTCAACACAAAACACATTACATATCCATTACCAAAATAAAACAGGAAATGTGACACAACATGAATCCATCCATCTTCTTCTGCTTATGTAATCCAGGGTCACAGCGAGAACATAAATCATTTGACAAAATGAGCTCTTAAGACACCGAGACCATGACAGCTGTATATAGATTCAAGGACTCAAGAGATTTTTCAAATTAGCAAAGAAAAAAAATATATCAACATTTTTCTGGAAATGTATGTTTCCATTAAAATAGTAAATGGCCTTTATTTGTATAGCGCTTTACTAGTCCCTAAGGACCCCAAAGCGCTTTACACAACCAGTCATCCACCCATTCACATTCACACACCGGTAATGGAAAACTACATCGTAGCCACAGCCACCCTGGGGCGCACTTCGTAATCCATTTAAAAATTCATCTTAAGTCACTGTCTGCTTATTCAGAAAAGTCCTGTTTAATTTTTTATAGGAGATGTACTCCAGAGAAGCTCCTCACTGTACAGGTGAGACGCTCGTGACTGACTCGCAACACAAAAGCTGCCAAAATAAGTGAAAAGCAAGGATTCTGGTATCTTACTGCCCCTGAGGATTTTTATCCCTTTCCAAATTTATTTAACAACACAAATTCAAAACAGATGATTATTCAGCTTCATTATATGATATAAACCCTGTATTCTCTCTCCCCTTGAGCTTTTCTCTCTTAACTGTCACCAGATTTTTGTTATCTTGTCCACACAAACAGTTTTATTTGAATGTAGTTTGCAATTTTTCTTGCACAGAATTTATGCAGATAAAGTTATCACATCATTCCACCAAATGTTACAGTTTATGGCAATAAGACATGGAAGAAAAGCACAAAACTGCATAAAAGGTCAACCTAAACCTCCAGACATTTGAACACTTTTACTAATTTGTAATCCATGATCATTTCTGCACTAACATCTGAATGTGAAATAAAGCTTCACTCTGCTGATCTGTTACTTACAATCATCTAAAAGCCTTTATGTCCCATTAATTTATTTTACTTGTAATGTGACAGATGGACGGTGGGAGTATGTAAATAATCATAACAACAGCAAAAATGTACTGACAAGGTGAAAGTGAGGGTCTAGAATCTAGTTATAGTTCAATCACTATATCAAGCTAAATGAAAAGGCTTTAAGCTGAATTCATACTGATGTAGATGTAAACTTTACATAAACTGATTTTTGTGCTCTGAGGCTGAAAAGTATGCCAAAAACTGCCATTCTTTTAACGGGCACCTGAGGCTATATCCAAAGAAGTGAGTAACTCTCAGCAGTAGGAATACACTTGTTTACAGCTTGGACCAAAGCCGTTTTTTGTATCTATGGCTAATTTTCTACTTGTAACAGCTTCATGCAGGGTGGAATTTTATATAACTTACCCATTTAAATTGTGTGCAAGTGGATGTAGCCACATTTAGTGACAGGTGCGTGGAAACTAGGTCAGTACTGTTTTAGTGGGCCTCACCGAAATTGACCTCTCAGCCACGTAACTGGGTAAGTTTTGTATTATTTAAAAATGCAAATCATCAGCTAGTCCAAGAACTTTGTGCTCCAATTCTAGTGTGTGATGTTCAAGTATTTAGTTTGTTACACCAATATATTGTATTGATATAGTTTGCTTACCAAGCTTGGAAGCATTGGGTGATAACTACATCCTCTTGCTAACGCACTGCTTACACCAGGCTGTTTTTCTGTTTGTTTGTTTTTCATTGTTATTTTTAAGTATGAGTGATAGAGTGAAATAACATGTTTTAATTCAAGTTTATTATTTATTACATCAACGCTAAAAAGAGTTTAGTATTGATTGCTTAACTACAAAGGATTGGAAACAAATCTTTCATCCATTCTGTTTGGGAAATCTATCCATTCATTTACTTCCACTTACCTAATTCCGGGTCACAGGGGGCGGGGGGAGCCTATGCCACCTGTCATAGGGAAAGCTGGGTTCCACCATGGACAGGTTGCCAATCTCTCACAGGGCAACACATCCATTCACACTCACATTCACACCTACAGTCAATTTAGCATGACTAATTAACCTAATTGCATGCATGTTTTTGGGCTGTCCAAAGAAGCCAGAAAGGCAAAGAACATGCACACACAAACTGGGTTGAGACTCAGAACCTTGTTGCTTTGATATTCAGTACAAATCACTGGTCCACTCTGCTTGACACTCAGGAAGCTTTAGGTTTTAAATGTGGTGCCTAAAGTTAGATATTTGGGTCACATCATGACTGATCTCTGCAATGATGATGTGCAGCACCACTGCTGCACAGTATATGCACAAGCAAATATGCAAGTCTTTAAATTCTACATGTGTACAGATGATGTTAAAAGCTCCTTTTAGATGGCTTTTTTTTATTGTACTCCATCTTAAACCACAATTATGGCACAAAAATAAAAGAAAAAAGCTTTAGGATGTTGCTCAAGCTTGTGCAAGTGCAACACTAAATGTGTATTGTTTTAAGTTTTGATTGAGTAGTGTTAGTTTGTTCTTTTCCTTTGTTTGATGACTTCATTTACTTTTGTTTGAGCAACCAAAAAAAAAGTCAAGTGGATTTCATAATGGTTTTGAACACACTAACAATAAAAAGCCCATTTAAGCCTCTCAGAAAATTCCTAATAGAACATCTCAGCTTTTCATTAGTTATCTATTGTTTTACAGAGTTTTTCAAATCCTGCAGGAGGCATTACTCTCAAAACAGAAATAGTAACACCCATGATGTTAACCTATTGCTCCCTCTTGATGCAGTGTAACCACTGCACTGTTAAGCCAGGGGGCTTTTTTTTTTAAATCTACATAAATATACACGGTACGGTATCATATACCAAACATTAAATGTATTTTTTTTCCTAAAAACTATGAAAATACAGATTTCCATGCAGTAGTGTTGCAACACAGAATCTGACATGATGTCTATGCCTATTCAGGCCTCACTGGGAACAATGTAAAGCACAAAATGTGTGGGATAAACATGTAATTGTTATACTTTTACCAGAAACGTGGAAATCTTTGATCATCTGTTTTCAAAAGCAGGCCAACACGTTCGCTGTCTGCATGTTGGCAAGAGCCCGAGGACCACTGCCAAACACAAGGGCCGCAGAGGGATTTGAATAAATGTTTCTACAATCACTGTTTCCTCGTGTCCTTTTTAGATGAATTAAAAGGAGATGATATGGTGGCTCTGCTTGTTTTGGATGCACTGTGCAAGGAATGAGACAAAGACTAAAGAAAAGCGCTCTTGCGTAAATCAAAAGTTGTTTGACTTTGGAGACCAACTTTTTCCTTTGTGTGTTGATAAAATCAAGAACTACACAAAAAGTGTACAAGAACTAAGGAATTTTCTACACCAGTCATTGCAGTTAATCAAATCGCAATCACTATTGCTAGGATTTAGTTTCCCGTGAAAGCTCCAAGAGCAAGGCAGCTCTCAGATTGTGGTTTTTGATTGTTTTGCCAGTTTCATAAAAAAATTATAGTATGAGACATGTGCTACAGATATATATATATAAAAAAATTATTTACTGACCTCTTACAGCTACAATCAATAAGATTTATTAATAACATAATGTAGGGTGCGATCGTGGCTCAAGAGTTCGTCTTGTAATCGGAAGGTTGCCGGTTTGAGCCCCGGCTCCGACAGTCTTGGTCGTTGTGTCCTTGGGAAGACACTTCACCCATTGCCTACTGGTGGTGGTCAGAGGGCCCGGTGGCGCCTGTGTCCGGCAGCCTCGCCTCTGTCAGTGCGCCCCAGGGCAGCTGTGGCTACAATGTAGCTTGCCATCACCAGTGTGTGAATGTGTATGTGAATGGGTGGATGACTGAATGTAGTGTAAAGTGCTTTGGGGTCCATAGGGACTAAGTAAAGCACTATACAAATACAGACCATTTACCATTATGTTTAGAAACAGAGTGGACCTTTCAAATTATTTCACACATTTCCTCTAGGTTCAAATTTGTAGCTCTTTCTCAAAAAATTTGAGTGATTTCATTATTGTAAACCCAGTAAATGTGCTTTTAAAGTGCAATCAACACTTTGAAACGGTTCAAACACTGGATAATATCTCATTATGGCTTCCAGATGGACTAAATAAATAAAAAGAAGCTTGCAGCTAGCAGCATGAAATAGTGAAGAAAGGGGAGCCGATATCATGTGATGCATTATTGAGCAAAGTGTAAGAATAGTCTAAGAAGAATTTTGGCTTTCAAGTTTTCTTCAACTGACTTTAAAACAGTCTTTGTCTCTGTCCTTTGTTACTAAAGTCCTAAAGATACAACACAGTCTTAAAAATAAATACATCTGCACCACATGGGACAGAGATCTTGGCTCCTCTTGTCAGCAGCCTGCTGAGATAATTACACGGTGCAGACTACATGAACATGGCCTAATAATACACAGTGCAGACATGGCAGGCTTGTAATGTTCACCAGATCAGCAGCTTGGCCCAAAACCATTCTCGTTCTTACTGTTTTTTAATCATTTGGAAGAAAAAGGTGAACACCTGAAACAGACAGTATTATTTGTAATTGTTACTGTACGGGGGACTTCTTGAAGAAAGAAATCAGCTGCTAATCTGACCGAAAGCTTGTTTGTGTCAATGAAACTTTGAACTTTATAAGCCGATCTTTTAAACTATTCACTGAATTCTCAGCGTCACAAATTACCAACATGATGTTAACAACAATCCAAGGGAGAGCAGCAGCTCCAGTCCTTCATTAAATACCACAAGCGATTAGATGATGAGAGAGAAACTACAGGAAAAGGAAACTCCATCCACAGGTGGACCCACAAGGAAGCGTCACAGAAGAATGAAAGGGACAGAAGGACTGAGAGAGAGAGTGAGTGAGAGGGAAAAAAACAGGGAAAATCCCAAAAAGTTATTGTTAGAGGCCAAAAACCAGGGGTATTAATATCCAGGTAAAATACCCCAGCTTGCTCCAGATCCTTTAAATCACCTTCAATTAATTCAGTGAGATTTTTTAGGTGTAACTGATTTTGCAGAAATGGAAATGTTTTCCAAATTCAATGTTTTTTAATGTGACATAAACAAAAGTACAAATGTTGGACTAGAGTAGGATTAACCTCTTCAAATCTTATGTTATTTAGTTCCATTTAGTTTGATTAAATCTTCTTTAAATAGCACCAAAACAATACAATTATTCAGCAAAGAATTCAACCCCAGCAGTTTTTATGGGTTGTTTTGAGTTAACTCTAGTATTCAGTGAGGTTTCACGGAGTCCTGAAAACTTCACCCCTGATAAAGTCTTTTGGAGCATCATGACCTGCCTCCTGTCTGTTTTGGCTCCACAATGGGCCACAACAAACAGCTCACCATTAACAACAGCAAGTTAATGTCAAGTGGACATTGGATAGTGTTCAGAACCCAGCCTTAACTTCTCTGATCACCTATTCTGCTTGTCTCTAAAGCCTGTATGTTTTATACCTTGTACTTGTGAAATACTTTTAACATCTCAGTTACAGTTCTGGTATCTGCTGGTATCTGCATGCAGTTTAAATTTGAATGGCTATACACAAATGAATTAATCATCATTTACTCATAAACACAGAAGCATAAAGTCAATCTCAAGTTCCCACAGAACATACATCCCTTAGTGCAGGTATAATGCCTTTCAAAGGCCAGAAGCTGACGTGAGCTCCACTGAGCTGAAATGACAGAAAGGGAGCAGTCAGATACAGAAACACAAAGAACAGGAGAGATAGAGAAGGAGCTTTTCAACAATGCTGCTTAATAAATCAAACAGGCAGATGAAGGTTCTGCAGTCTTCATGAACTCCCTGCACTGTAGCAAGCATGTTATCTCCCATCTCAGAGGTGAAAAATGAGGTTGAGGTAGGTACTAGTACGTCAGGTTTTGTTCCCCGCTTCCCATTTCTTGTTTAAATTCCTCTTCCGCTCTGCCAAAGTTGCTTTGAGGTGATTAGTTTGGTTGAGTTTTATGGTGAGTTATTATATTTTTTCAAGACTTTAGTGTAATGTTGCCCAAAACTCTGTTCACTTAACAGTAATCTCCAACACTCGGTCTTCCTCCCACAGCCCAGCACCATGCAGGTTGGGATAGATGGTGCTCTAAATTCGTTGTAGATGTGATTCTGTTTCTTTCTGTGTGGGAGCACTAGCCAGAGCACGACTGTTTATTTAGAGGCTTATACTGCCATCTTGTGGCAGTAGTGAAGACTGACAGGCTCACTTGTTTCATTCATATAGTACCATTTCACAATAGTTCATCCCAAACTATCTTATAATGGGAGGCAAAGACTGCGTAATATTAAAGAGGAAACACCAAGTTCACAATCCCCTATTAGCAGAACTTCCTTTTCTGGAGGGTCGTCTGGTAGAACAAGGACTAAGAGAGACACAGGCGTGTTCCACTGGTTTGGGAGTTCATTGAGAAACCATGAACAACAAACACAAGACCAAATTCGTTGCCTTTGAATACACGTCTATTGTAACAGTTGCAACAACAATTTTAAGGAAAAACAAAATTCAGTTAACATTAGCTTGTAAGGTAATAGGCACCAGTCTGTCTAGTTTGCTGTGTGAAGATGGGATGTGTCAGTATGCCTCAAGGTAATTTGTGAGCCACAGATGCCAGTTTATGATAAATCACAATCTTTCATTACATTAAATAATATATCAGAAATCAACACTTAAGAACATTTATTCTAGAGTTAAACGGCAGTCAATACGTCTTGTCTTTTTGGTTTTGATGAATTAATAAGTTGACTTTAGAGTGTCCAGCAGCAAAAGTAACTTTAATTTTAATAGATATTTTAATAGACATGAGACAAAGTCTGCAGCAACATCACCCTGTGACAACTGGATCGTCTCGCAACATCAAAGTACCTCAGTGTGACAGAAGGACTGAATCTACATCGTGTCAAGAATTCAGGATACGCTTTTTAAGTTTTATACAAATAAACCTTTTTCAAATTTTACCAACTTTAATGATGAAAACAGAAAACTTACAAGCATTTACATGACACTATGGAGTATTAACACAAAATTATAGCTATACCTTGAGGGTAAGGAGGATCCCGTTCTACCTGTTGTGATAAATTACAGACTTTAAATGTTTAAAATAGTGAATCATTAATCAACACATTTAACAGGTCAGACATGATTATCACAGTTTTATGGCAGTCGTGACTTTAATTTTTGTTATTCATTGTCTAGTTTGAAACTATAACTTGGCCCTATTCTGTGCAGCATCAGAGCTCAGATGATTTCTGAGGAAATCTTGGATCTTCTTCCACATGTGGACCTCAGCTGCTGCGTGGGACTTGGGCTCACCTCCCCACAAGACTGGCTTGCCTAAAACCCCATGGAAGCTGGAAGGGCAGTAGGGTCCATAAGGTGGCTCTAAGTAGTGTCCAGCTCCAGGGTATGACACACTCTCAAACTTCTCCTTCCCGTGACGCTTCAGTCTCTCCACCATCTCATCCACGTAAGCCTTGCTGTCCCAGTTAAGGTCATCCTCAGAGGCCACAAAGAGGAAATGTCCTTTGGCTCGTTCAATGGGAATCAGGCTGCCCTTGTTCTCCTCCGCCAGAGGATTGTTTAAAACGTATTTGGTGTTGAAGGCCCCTGACTCAGTGGGAATCACTTTCTTTAAATCAAACATTAATGCAGAATGTATTTGTCTTTTCTTATAGTAGAGAGGCAAAGCTACATTGGCAGAGCAGCCATTGATCCACACTGTGGCCTCAACATCTGGTAGGTAAGAAGCAACTGATAAGGCAAGATCTCCACTTTTGGAAAGGGATATTACACCAACTTTTTTACTGGAACCCTGTGGAAAAACATGTCAATGAACAGCCATCAAAGTTGTCTTCAACAACTATGAGTCTTCCAGAATAAATTAACTCACCTTAGTTAGTTTTTTTAGAAACTCGACAGCTTCTTCCAAATAATCCAGGTGGATCTCCTTAATGTTTTTAGGCAGGTCATCGTGGCCATACAGGGCAACAGTCAGAACCAAAAATCCTCTGCTGGCCAACAGAGAGGCTCTTTTCTCTGACAGACCTCCACCAAAAGTGTACAAATCTAACACAGCTGGGAAGGGACCCCTGCCTGGAATGAAACATACATGCAAAGCAAGCATATTTTTGTATGGAGCTAAAATTATGAGTAACTGTAACTAGGACATTTTCAAGTATGTACTTTTTTTCCTAAATGATGCTGACAAACCTGGAGGAGTAAACAGGACTCCTCGAATGTTCCCCTCTTTGATGGGGACCCGAATGACCCCATCTCCCATTAGAATCCTCTCATTAGTCGCCTCTGCCAGAATCCGGCCCTCACCTGCCTCCTCGTGCACTGAGAACTTTACCATGGATGGATTAAGGGCATTTATCTTCTGAAGTCTTTTATGCAAAGAGTCCGGTGTCATTGACCAAAGCAGACCCATCGGTTCAACCCCAACGTAGCTCCCACTGAGTGAGGGGTCTCTCTTCAAGTCAATCTCCCCGTTGCCATTGGCTCTGTAGGTGGCCGCAGAGCTGAACACAGTTCCCTTGTCGTCGGTTGAGCTGGCTCTCAGGGAGACCACCTGCCTCGACCTCAGCCCGGCCACCTTCACCTGAATAGGCTCATCAAACAGACACCTGGCACTCGGGAGCAGCCTCAGCCTGACTTGGGAAGCCATGTCTTCAGCAACTTTCCTTTAAGTTACACGTTTAGACTTTGCCCTATAGAAAAATAAACAAAATAGTGCTACTGCACACGTTATTTTTATTACTCTAAGAGGTGCTGTGAACTTTAGCCTTTTAGAGTACACACTGGCCTTGTGGTAAAGTTAAAGAGTCCTATTGTATTTCACTCCAACTCTAGCATCCAAAGTGGATGTAAACGACGATGTGATATACGTCTTCCAGCTTTGTTTGGCTCAACAGAACTGTTAAGTTTCAAGGGTCCTGTGCGCTTTTATTTTGAGTCCTTCCTTCCTACTTCCCTAACCCTCTCAGACCTGCAGTAACAGAACTACAGAAGCATTAGCGCTAGCTAAAAATCTTTTCTTCCCCCCACCAAGGGTAAAAGAGCAGGAAATATTTTTACATTTCTGTAAAAGCCTGAAGCCTCACCACCTAGACTTTTGTCGAGGATCAAGGGAAGACAGAGTACAAGAAAAGCTTCGTAAAGACTTTGGCTTCACTAACTAGTACATTTAAGCATTATACATACGACTTAAGCCTGAAAACAAAAGCTTTACCTGACGCTTAACCCTCCAAATGTGGAGGCATACACTCACGAAATCTCCCACCACTACTGGCAAACGAGCAAAAAGTGTGCAGAGAGCCACGACAAACTCGAGCGCTTATCAAAACAGGAAGTTATCACTAATCCCTTCACAATAAGAGCCTGAACTGCAAACAAACGCAGAGCTGCTCGGTACCGATTATAGCCCCCCAACCCCCCTTCCCCTCTCTCTCTTCCTCTCCACTGCATGGCTTTGGAAAATGTGAATGCGTGCACAAAATTCAGACTTTTAATTGTATTTTCTTAAGTTTTAAAGCTTTATCTGCAATCATACTACATCAAAGTAATTAAGTAATAGAAAAACAACTAAATTAAAACTGAACAGTTAAACAAAAAATTCAATGTTTTTCATTGTCTACAGTACCTTAGAAATTTCAGTATGTGTTTTTTTATGTAGAAAAAAGGAAACTGCTTGAAGATAATAATAATAATGATGGATTGGATTTATGTAGCGCTTTTCAAGGCACCCAATGCCACTATTCATTCACTCTCGCATTCTCACTGGTGGAGGCAAGCTACGGTTGTAGCCAGCCACAGCTGCCCTGGGGCAGACTGACAGAAGCGAGGCCGCCTACTGGTGTTGGCCCCTCTGGCCAACACCACAGATACGCTTCCCAACCCCCTGAGCCACGGTCGCCGTAATAACAACCTTTTGTTTAATAAATGCTGAAAAGCCTGGGAAATCGCACATTGACTACAATGAGACTACAATATGACTACAATAAGATTATAACACAGTATCCAACATCAGGATTTAAGGGCAGAACCAGAAATAGAAGAAAATTTTAGAAGTACTTACAAGAAGCATTAACAGAAGCTTGCCGGAAAATAAACAAAAAGTTGTTGGAGAGTCCAGGGCTTTTTCCAGAAACCACGTTAAGAAAAGATGCGGAATTTGTTAATCGTGAGATGAGGGAAATTCCACGTTTTGTGTTATACATAGAGGGCTAGCTTACCAAGTTACCAGGATTAAAAAAAAAACCTACCTAAATGGCTGGCAGGTTTTCTTCAACACACCTTAAGTTTTTGTTTGACTCCTCCCCTCATGCTGCATCTGTCTGAAACTGTTCCTCATTTCCACATTTATGTAATCATCAAAGCACATAGTGATTTGAAAATTGCAGCTTTTCTGGTATTAAGAGATGACCACCTTACTACTTAGTAACATATTCAATAGAACATGTTGGATTTGTTGGAGGTAGTTACCAGTATGTCAGGTTTTGTTCCCGGCTTCCTGTTTAATTCGTCTTCTTGCCAAAGTTACTTTGAGGTGACTAGCTTTGTTGAGTTTTATGGTCAGTTATAATATTTATATATATATATATATATATATATATTTTTTTTTTTTTTATAAAACAGGCCCTGGGACAAAGGGGGTAAGGTCAAGAACTGGTCTAGGATCACACAACAAACACTCAATAATAGATCACAGATAAAAGACCACCCCCACAGGACTACTGGTAGTGGCCATGTCCTTTCCCCAACATATATATTCATTTCACCTAGTAATAACCTCCAACAGGTGCTCTCCAGGTACTCTATCTTCCTCCCACAGCGAAGCAACATGAAGTTTGGGATAGATGGTGCTCTAAATTGGTTGTAGATGTGATTCTGTGTCTTTTTGTGCTTTAATATCAGGAATTATTTTGTCTAATTAAATATTGACTGGCAGCTTTTCTGGGGTGTACCCTGCCTCTCTCTAAATGTCGGACAGGATAGGCTCCAGCCCCCTTAATTATTGGGTAAGTGTTAAGTGAATTGGATAAGTGGTTAAGAAAAATTTAGGGATATTTTGGCTGGGGATCGTAAGCATATTTATAAACTGAAGGAGTAAGTTTAATATTAATAATATAAATGTACTACATTTGACAGATGTACAGATAAGAGCTAGAAGCTCCATTAACAGAAAAAGAATTAACCATGTAATATTTCTTATACCAAACAATATAGTGCCAGGGCTGGATGGCTTCCCGGCTGAGTTCTATAAGCTTTTCTGGGATATGCTCAGCCCAATATATTTAAAATGTATCCAAGGAATAAAACAAACTGGTATTATTCCCTGTGATTTAAACACAGCTGCTATCACAGTTCTTCTTAAACCTTGCAGGGATCCCACTGTCACATGTAGTTATTGATCACTCTCACTAATTAATACAGATATGAAAATTATAACCAAGGCAGTAACAATCAGAATTGAGAAAGTCATCTCATCCATAATTCACCTGGATCAAACTGGTTTTATCAAACACAGACACTCCCCAAACAATACACCTAGACTTTTGGATTTAACGGCTTCAACAGGAAGCCGTTAGGAAAAGCTTTGTAAAGACATTTGTGCAGAGAGCCATGACAGACTGGAGTGCTTACCAAAACAAAAAGTTACCACTGATCCCTTTGGAATAAGAACCTGAGTTGCAAACAAATGCAGAGCTGCTGGATATGTTTTTTTAATAATCTCTCTTTTGAATTTAACCTTTTGGATTTAATGTCAACTTAAATACAGTTTCAGTCAGTGGCAGACCTGTAATATTTGACCTGTACTAAATGAGTATAATAGTATTTGCCAGTGTGGCAAGCACGTCCCATTTTACTTAGAGGTTAACTCTAATGGAGCCAATGTTGCTATGTGAACTTTGCTCCAGATACCATTCCTGCTATCCAGAAAGTACATCATGAAAAGCTATTCGTGTACACGCAGAACACCCAAAACAACGCTTAACAACAGTGCAATCCTCTATGCCAGGGGTCTCAAACTCGCGGCCCGCAGGACGATAGTTTTTGGCCCCCACCTTAATATGAAAATTTAATGTTAGTGCGACCCGCGAGTTTGATAATGTATTTTAATGTATGACGTATGGAGTGTTTCTTTCTTTTCTGTACCTGGCTGGCTTCCTCCTTTGGGCAAACGCGGACATTCGCCCCAGCGCGCTGCGTTCACAACACTTCAAAAAAAGTTGTTTTTTTTAAGTTGCTGACCAGCGGGACATTATACGTATATAGATTTATACACACGTCAGTGGGATTTTTAGTTATTTTTTCACAGAGAGAGATCTCATATTAACTCTCAAAGTGATGCGTAGGCGGCGGGATAAAAGAAAAGTAATGAACTCAATGCAGCCCAATTTAGTCTGCACGACACCTGTTCATCGGCAATAACAGTCCCCGGTAACCCGGACTAATTATAGAGTCGCACCGTAATTTGTCGGTCGATGTTTTTTATTTGCATCACTCCGTTTGCATTGCAGCATACATGAACATTACATATATTTCAATATAATGTAAAAGCAGTCAAAACAACTAACATCAGAAACAGGTGATGTTATTTGTTATATGTCACGGTGTCATTTCCGCTTCTTTCTCCTGTAACAACAGCCCGGCGGATAACAGTCCGTGAGCAGTCGCCTTTTTTGCGCTCCCTGTACTTTCTACCATCTGCAAATGCCACGGTGTTCGTGTCATCGTGAAAGACATGAACATCGAGCGTAAAAACAAAGGAGACTGCTACCGGCTTTTTATCTTCCGATCGCCGTGCTACGGTTGCAAGAAGAAGAAGGGGGAAATGACGTTCTCTATGCGTTGAGACGTTCTCCGTCCGTCGGCTAAATGCTTGATTGAAACTTCAATCCGACATTATTATTATTTATTAAACTTTATTAAGAAACAATATACAGAACATGTATACAACCAGAACAAAATTTACATATGCCAGGGGGTGTAATTCAAATAATTTGTAATTACTACAAATAGTAATAGTTTTCATAGCCTTTTTGTCAAGTGATCCACGAATCAATTTTATGTAACATAAAACATCATTATAGTAATGTTTAAAATTAGGCTTTTTGTTACTGTATTTGCATTTGTGAAAATAAAATTTTGCTAAGATAACTAACAAGTTTATTATAAAGTAAACATCTTCTTTTTTTTTGCCTTCGAAAGAAACAAAATACAACGTTTTCCCATTTCACAGTAAAGTCTTTATAGAGATGTCCAGCAATGAATCTACTGAAGTCTTTCCAAAATGTTCTAGTGTATGAACAGATCCAGAAGAGGTGTTGCACAGTCTCAGGATGGCTTCCACAAAATCCACAGTTCACATTTATGTCCCTTTTGAACTTTGTCATATAATTAGCAGGATAAAATTTATGCAGTATTTTAAATGAGACTTCCTTCACTTTATTCGTTACCAGATACTTGTTAGGAATTGTCCATACTCTTTTCCAGTTAATGTCACTGACAAAGAAATTCCAGTAAGAGACCACATGTGGAATAGTTAGAGATTCTGTCTGGAACAAAGCACGAATATTCTTATTACTTTTACTATGGTTTGTTAGACAGATTCTTCCTATGTGTGAATCTAAAGGGTTGGGGAGAGAAACAGATGATATGCAAGGTTGAATACCTTTAAAAAGCATTATAATACCCGTAGGTATTGCATCAAATAATATGGCATATTCTTTGGGTGTGGCTGGAAATTTATAGGTGTTTAAGAATTCTGAATAGGACATAAGCTGCCCATTAGGATTAAACAGCTAATTCACTAAAACAATCCATTTCTCAACCCACCTAGAAAAAAATAATGATCTATTTTTATAGGAAATGCAATATTTCTTTGTTGAGCACAGGGGCACCCCGATGTGTCTTATTTGCACAGAGAAAGTTGCGGTGCACAAGGAATACAATTTGAAACGTCATTACACAACTAGACATGCTGAGGTGTATGCAAAATACCAGGGAGATGAGAGAGCGAACCGGGTTGCCAGTCTTAAAACAGATCTACTGAGGCAGCAAGATTTCTTCAAGAAAGCAACCAAAGAGAATAATGCAGCAGTCGAAGCTAGCTACGTGGTTAGTGAGATGATTGCTAAAGCAGGGAAGCCATTCACAGAAGGTGAATTTGTCAAAAAGTCCATATTGCAGGCTGCAAATATAGTCTGTCCGGAAAAGAAAGGTCAGTTTAGCAACATCAGCCTTTCTGCCAACACCGTAGCAGATCGCATTTCTGACCTGTCAAGTGACATTTACGACCAACTGTGTGAGAAAGCCAAATGTTTCAGTGTATACTCAGTCGCTCTTGATGACACAACAGACATCACCGACACTGCCCAGCTCGCAATGTATGTCCGTGGTGTTGATGACAGTTTTGAAGCGATGGAGAAGCTGCTCACAGTAATTCCAATGCATGGCCAGACCACCACTCAGGAGATATTTCACAAGCTGTGTGATGCCATTGAGAATGTTGGTTTGCCATGGAAGAGGTTTGTTGAAATAACAACAGATGGAGCGCCATCAATGACAGGTAGGAAAAATGGACTGGTGGCACTTGTTCAAAAAAAACTGGAAGAGGAAGGCGTGGAGGAGGCCATTGCTCTGCACTGCATTATCCATCAGCAGGTCCTTTGCAGCAAATGCCTGAAGTTTGACAATGTGATGTCTATTGTTGTGAAATGCATCAACCAAATCAGATCCAGGGGCTTAAAGCACCGAAGGTTCCATGCTTTTTTAGAGGAAATGGAGTCAGAATATGGGGGTGTGCTCTACTTCACTGAGGTATGTTGGCTCAGCAGGGGAAATGTATTAAAGAGATTTTTTGAGTTGAGAACAGAAGTGAAAGCCTTCATGGAGAAGGATGGAGTAAGTGTTCCTGTGCTAACTGATCCCAAATTGCTCATGGACTTAGCTTTTCTTGTTGATATAACACATGAGCTTAATGTACTGAACAAGAAGTTACAAGGCCAGGGGCAACTTGTCAGTGCTGCCTATGACAACGTGAGAGCATTCTCCACAAAACTTGCGCTCTGGAAAGCTCAGCTCTCTCAGACAAACCTTTGCCATTTCCCAGCATGCAAGGCACTCGTGGATGCAGGCACACCATTCAGTGCTGACAAGTATGTTGATGTCATTTTGAGGCTACAGGAGGAATTTGATCACAGATTTGCTGACTTCAAGACACACAGAGCCACCTTTCAAATTTTTGCGGACCTCTTCTCCTTTGATGTGCAAGATGCCCCTTCTGTGCTTCAAATGGAGCTCATTGAGCTGCAGTGCAACTCTGAACTCAAAGCGAAGTTCAGGGAGGTGAGTGGAAAAGCAGAAAAGCTTGGACAATTTTTGAGAGAATTGAGCCCTAGTTTCCCTCGGCTTTCCCGAATGTTCAAGCGGACCATGTGCCTTTTTGGTAGCACATACTTGTGCGAAAAGCTCTTCTCCACTTTGAACTTCAATAAGTCCAAGTACAGGTCCAGACTTACGGATGATCATCTTCAAGACATACTGAGGGTCGCAACTGCTTCCTCCCTCAGGCCAAATCTGGCTCGGCTATGCGAGAGGAAACCCTGCCAGGTCTCTAGCAGCAAGGAGTAGGCAAGAGAAGCCATGTTCAGAAGAACAGTTCATTTTCTACAGTGTTCCATTCATGTTCAGAAGAAGGTTATAGAACTGTTAATACAGACATTTCAATCTAAATACAGCAGATATAGAAGACTGAAAAAAACACAAGTTCACTGACTAAAAATATCTTATTATTGTTTTATTTATGTAAGATAAGAGAGATAAGATAAGATAGAACTTTATTAATCCCTCGGGTGGGTTCCTCTGGGAAATTCGATTTCCAAAAAAGCACAGCACCGACAGAAGTTACAGAGTTATACACACACACATATATATATATAAATACAGAGACAATATAAATAAAATATACGAAGGGGATAAATAGAATAAATAGGAATAAAAATAAAAATACAAGTGAATTGCACATTTCAAGTATTGAGTCTATATCAATCTGTATTACAGATTGATTAATTTTCTTATTAATTCTTAATTTGCTTATTTATTTTTCATATTTTGTGTTAAAAAATAAAAATAAAGAGATTTGCGAAGATTGGAATTTTTTAACCATGCCTTTCTTGTGGAAAACCTAATGCGGCCCAGCCTCACCCAGACTCTGCCTCCAGTGGCCCCCAGCTAAATTGAGTTTGAGACCCCTGTTCTTATGCATTTCTGACTAGAGCTTTTTTCGTGTGTCTGACTCTCTTCTGACTACAAATATGTAGGACTGCTTTCTTTCATTTGCGCAAAATCTCTCAAATTAGAAACATCCTGTTTAAGAGTGATGTTGAAAAACTAGTTTATGCATTATTACTTCTAGGCAGAACTACTGTAATTCATTATTATCAGGCTGTCGTAAAAATTCCCTGAAACACCTTCAGGTGACCCAAAATGCTCCAGTAAGAGTACTGACAGGGAAAGAAGGACCATATTTAAGAAAAAAAAATCCAAAACAAAGAAGTGAGAGTTCAGGAGGCTAGCGGCAGAGACACAGCAGTTAAGAGGGCTGACCAGGAGGCTGGCAAAGAAAGACGGAGCAGATCTGGAGGCCGACCATGACCATAAAGATCCTCGGCTGACAAGACTAGAGACCGTTGTCAGTTTATACGTCAAGGACCTCTTCAATCACACTAACACTTCTTCTGTAGAGGAAATAGAGTCTGGGGATGAGGTATATGAGTCTGGGCACTGAGGCAGTCTTTGGTGGGAGGACCCCTAGGGAGGATTTTTATGAGAATCAGCACCCCCAAGTCTGAGGCCATGTTCCTCAGCTGGAAAAAAGTGGAGCGCCCACTCCGAGTTAGGGATGAGTTGCTGACCCAGGTGAAAGAGTTTATGTATCTCAGGGTCTTGTTCACGTATCATGAGAGAGGGGATTCCTTTTTTGATTCCTTTTGTCTGTACATTCATGTCCTTGGTTTCGGTCATCTCTCCTGATCTTGTCATTCTATAGGAATGTATTTAGGTTTAATGAGAGTAAAAGAATATTTAAGCGTTAACATGAAGTGGAAACTTGAACATTTAAGTAGTTGTTCATGCTTTGAAACAGCTAGAAAGAAGAATTAAACTGTCTAATCCAGGGAATAATTGTATTAAACATAAAAAACCTTTAATTTAAATCCATCCATCTAGAATTTACAAGTTTAAGGCTTGGTAATTTAGTAACATCACGTAAGATCATGAGATGAAATCTATTGGGCCGAGCTAACTGCGGTAACGCGTTGACGCCATGCAGCCCCATGCAGCGGGCGACCCGCATTAACTCGCTAACGGAGATTTGCCGAGTTAATGCGGTTATGGCGTTAACGTGATTTTAACGAGACTAACGCTGACAGCACTAGAAAATCTAGAATAGAAAATGAAATTATCATGGTTTTGGTAAGAGAAATTAAAATTACCAAACTGCATGAAACTGAACATTAAAACAAAACGTTAAAGGGAAATTTTCATTTGTATTTTTTTCTTCCACACAGTCTTTTTGGATAGCAAGGATTGGAGTGTGTCAAGGTTAATATATCACATTTATCTATACCAGAGTTGCAAATGTTTAACCGAAAACCAAAGGCACATTCTGTTCTTCTACAAATCCTTACCATATCCAAATTCAAACGTTTGAACTATCGACCCAAGCGACCCGCAGAAAATAACTGCTAAAGCACTTGCAGAGAAACTGGACAGACTGCAATGTGATAGAAAAGCTAAATTAAATAAAGCTAATCATCTACAAGAGAGTATATGAAAATAATATCTATATTGTAAGTACATCACTAGATATAGATAATAGTATCTATATCTATATGGTTCAAGCCTCAACTAATGATTCTGTTGCTTTGTGTAATGAAGCAAGAACTATTCATGGTTCTTTGATCTGTGTGTTACCAGATGATGAAAATGAAAAGCATGAAACATGGTTTAAAGCAAAAACAATGTGTTATGATGAGTTTATTTATGAAGTGAGTGAATGGTTATCTGGTTGCGAACATTTGCATTTAAAATATTGGTGTTGATGATGGTGTTAATCCAGAGGACAGTGTTTCAAATGTGGCTGGTAAGCCTTCCACCATTAAAAGGTCAACTAGTGGTAAAATAAGCACAACATCCTCTGCAAGAATAAAAGAAAAGCCAGAAAAAGCTCTGTAACACACATACAGTTTCTAGGTCTGACCAACAATCTCCATCACCAACCAGTGTTGCTTTCTACTTTTAAATATCCTATGAACCTCAAGTAAAGCAGCAATCTGAGAGCGAAATATACCGGCTCCATTCTTTTAGTACAGGTAAGCAGTAATATTCTATAATAACTTCTCACACCTTCTATTCGAGCGCCCTCTGTCAGACATCATTTACAGTTTCAATAAAGCTGCATTCACAAACACTGCAACCCAGTTTTACTGTTAAGCGACAATTACAGTTCACCGTTTTGAGTTGTTTGTATCCACTTATCAGGAACCCGACTATAGTTTGAAAGTCCAGGGCATGCAAAGTTCATTCTTGCACAATGCTCGACTTTAAAGGGACCATCAGTGTGAAGCACTCTGGAAAGACTGGAGCAAACGGTGGACTGACTTCTTAACAAATCAGTTGTTAAGAACTTCAGTGTGGTGACTGATTAGTCAATGACTGAACAATCAACAGACTTGTAACCTTTCAGTAACATGTGTGTGCTGTATGAACTATAATATTAAAAAATATTATGTTACTCTTGTACATGTATTCAAGGATCATGCTGCTAACTCAACAAAAACAATCAGGTCAGATGTTAAAATGACCTGTTTTCTGCATTCTAAAATAATCTACAAACTTACCTACAGACCGTTTGTTTTGAAAACAGCTGAAATATAATATGATCATTTCTGGGCCCTGTTTCAGGAAGCCGGTTTAGTGGAAAAACTGAGTAAGTATACCCTGAGTTAACGAAAACTCTGGGTTTTCGGTTTCACAAAGCGAGTTCAGCTGCAGCCTGAGTGAGTCACTATGACGACACACTCCGTGAAGCTAACCTGCCCCCTAGCAGGTTTACTACAACTAACCCTGACTGTCTCCGCCCCTTTGTCGGAAACCTGACAGTAGGAAGTGTCGGACATGGCGTGCCACTTCCTTGAAGAGCCAGTAGATCGTGAAGCCCAAATTCTCCGCAGAGCTCTCCGCCGGGAGAGAGTGATCAGAGCGCGTTTGGACATTTTATCATTTCCTGATGATTTTCTGTGCGAACGTTACCGTTTCTCAGCACAATCTATAATTTATTTGGATAACATCCTCAGGCCATATATTACGCATGTGACACATCGCGGACATGCTCTCAGTTCATTGCATATTATTTGTATTGCACTTCGGTTTCTTGCAAACGGGAGCTTTCTGTATAATATTGGTGACGCTGAGCACGTTTCCAAGGCTACCGTCTGTCGGGCAGTCAGGAATGTTACAGTTGCACTGAAACGTCTCCTGCACTCGTTTGTGGTGTTCCCCGGTCATAGACCCACAAGATTTATCAAAGAGGGATGCCACAAAATTGCAGGTATCAGGATGACCAAAACTTAATGTATGATGTGGTGATACTTGGACTACTACTTAAATTGCACATTTATTTTCAGGGTTCCCAGGCGTGATTGGCTGTACAGATGGCACTCACATTCCAATCATTGCTCCTTCAGTAAATGAAGGAGACTATGTGAACAGGAAGTCTTTCCACAGCATTAATGTGCAGGTACATAGTTCCCTGTAGCATGTCAAACTAACAAATTATTTCATTATAGTAATGGATGCTAATTTGTGTTCTCTGCACTGTGAAGATCATATGTGATGCTGCCAACATTATCACAAATGTGGAAGCCAAGTGGCCAGGCTCTGTCCATGACTCACAAATATTCCGTGAATGTACACTGAGCACAAAATTTGGACATGGTGAGTTGAGAATACTTTAAAATATATAAAGACCAATTGCTTCAGGGACATTTGAACTGAAGTGTACCCTTCTGTCTTAGGAGAGTTCACTGGCTACTTGCTTGGTGATAGGGGGTATCCATGTTTACCCTATTTGCTTACCCCTTACCCTGACCCTGAACCGGGCCCACAGCAGCGATATAATCTGGCTAATTGCAGGACAAGAGCCAGAATTGAAATGACTATCGGAATGCTTAAGGCCCGGTTCCAGTGCCTGCAAAGACTCAGGGTCACCCCAGAAAGGGCATGTGACATTATTGTGGCATGTGTGATTCTTCACAACATTGCCACAATTAGAGGAGAGCACTGTCCTTCTGGACCAAACATCAGCAGTGATCCAAACCATGAACATCCTGACCCTCCCACGGACATACAAGATGGAAGAGCAGTCAGAGACACCATATGTCACAATCATTTCCTTTGACCCATCACCTCAACATGTTGAAAGAAGAATAAACAGATTTTTTGTTCAACTGGCTTTATTGGTCGCCTGTATTTCCTGTACACAAAGTATTAAAAGATGTAAACCTCATAAAGTGTCTCTGTTGCTTCCTCCTCTGTAACAGCTGTCAATGTTTCTTCATTATTTTCCTGTAGTAAAGAAATAAACAACATTGCTGTTCTACTGTAAACTCATATAATCTGTGGAGTATTACTCACAACTGCATGTTGGTCTGGCTCAACAGGAGGCTGCACCAGATGCAGTACACCACCACCATCAACTGATAGAATATGAGGTTTATACAGGTCACTTATAACTTACAAGGGACCAAATGGCAATTAACAAACATACCAAGCACCTTACACTTCATTGTCATTATGCTCTCAAAGACAACCAAGGCTGAGGGAAGGCAAAATCAGTCGGAAAATAACTTCACTACAAAATAATTCATTATGGTAAAGAGTTTATCAAATGAATGTGTCGCACTGCAAAGGTGACTGTGAAGAAAGGATGTATGCACATCATGTATTATTTTGAATTTACCCCCTATGTAGGCACTTGTGTCTTGCGGGGTTATTGACTCAGAGGATGTCCCCGCAGAGATGCCTTCGGCCACAGGGCGCCCACTGTTTTGGCTGAGGGCCAACTGCTCAGCCTCTGTGAGTGGTGGTGGTGGAGGACCCCCACCTGTTTTTCGGGCCTCCGCTTTTTTTCTGTTGGCTATAACGGGCCACATTTGAGCATACAGAGTAAGCAAATATGTACTTGTAATGTGCTCAGATAATTTCAATAAGTGCTTACAGAAAGAAAATTAATGTAGCCTCTAACTGCAATTGATTTACATGGGACAAACAGACCAAGCACTATGGCTCATAATACAATTACACCTTACCTGTTTGGACTATATTTTTATATTTCATTTTTACTTGCTGCCAGGAACGTTTGGGGCCTGTTGGGTTGCACCTGCGCTCACATCACATCACAAAATAAAATGTATAAAATAACAAATAAAATAACATATGATAAAATAACGTGTTAAATGGGTGGAAATCCCTAGATCAATGTTTATATTAACACTCATGCATTGACTCTGTCGGCTATGTTTTGCCATGCATGCTCCCTTTCTTTTGCAGCTGTGGCTGTGTTACTTTTTTTCCGCGGAATTTGCATGTTATCGGCATATGCTGCCATCAGAATTTTGGCCTCAAGCGCTGTGAAATACATTGACCGCGCCTTCTTTCCCTCCGTCTCCATGGTGACTCGCTTAATCTGTGCTCCGCTTATCAGGGCTTTATGTATCCTCGTCCGCGCGCTTCACTTGGGGTTAAAGCAACTCAGCGTTGACTGAACTAATTGTTATCAGCCTTTCTGAAACGGAATATTCCGAGTTGGACAGTTCGGGGTTACTCAACCGTGAGTGTCGTTTTTCACTCTGAGTTTTCCAAACCGGCTTCCTGAAACAGGGCCCTGGCCTCAAGTGCCGGTGTCCTGCAGGTTTTAGCTCATTCAAATTGCTAAATTATCTCCTAAACGTGTCTTGACATTCTCCAGAAGACTGGTAATGAACTAATCATTTGATTCAGGTGCGAGACCCAGGGTGAGATCTAAACCCTGCAGGACACTGGCACTCGAGGCCTGGAGTTGCCTATCCCTGGTTTAACTGATTGCATGACAGAATATATATCAAATTCTGTGAACACATCATCCTGCCAGGCAGGACTGTATCACTGGATCACTTTTTCCTGATTATCCTGGACTCTTTGTGCCTCTGTTATTTCCAGTCAGCTTGTGTTACCACCTTGCAAGTCTTATTAACTTTTAATTAATTGTGACTATGCATTGATGGCATGGATTTGGGACCTTTTGTCCTAATCAACATCTATTCAAATTTTTTGTTTTTAAAAGTTTAATTGTAAACAATGGAAGAGAAATATCACTTTGAAGTTGGTGTTTACCTTTTGAAGTGGCTGTGTGATCATGAAAACGGGAATCAAAACTGCCTGAAGTGCAACGAGTGACTGAATAATTGTACTGAACATAAAAAAAACCTTTAATGGAAATCCATGCAAACCATTTACTTAACTAGAAAGAAGTCTTTACTGATGGGTGCATGGGAGGGTATCTGGTGCAAAGGTATCACACTAACAGTGGCTGTGCAAGAGCTGTTAAATATTAACAAAAAATAGTCAGAGTTTCTGTCTCGCTCTGGAAGATCCTGCTGTGCTGATTTGCTGCCCAGTGTAAAATATTACTGCCACTGTCTGAAATGGATCTAGTATTAACATTATTGACAGAGAGTACAGTGGGCACTTGTAATGTGGTTGCTTGCTAATGATACATATTTAAACTGGCACATTTTTTGAGTGGAGTTTGGATTTGGGTTTCCTGCACTCAGAGACCAAACTGGGACAGTGGGTTGTTGGTGTAATTAATAAACATAATGTAATGTACCGTATTTCCCGGACTACAGAGCGCACCTGAATATTAGCCGCACAAGCTAAAAGCAGGGGAAAATCCTGTTTTGTACATACATTAGCCGCACCTGACTAAAAGCCGCAGGTGTTTCAATGTTGACTTATCATATGTAAGAGAATATGCACAAATCGAATTGTCAGGAAAGAGATGGCTGTTTGGAGACACACCACTTTTATTAATATTTTGAAAAACAAGTTATGGGTACTGTTAGGTATTTTAGTACCATGGGAGCATTTACTGGATATTGTTTTATAGTGACATTATGCAGGAAAACTCTGTCATTCAATAAGGCCCCTTTGTTTTAGTTATTTTTCTCTTTGACCCAAGAATTGATGTGTGAGAATCACAGGCTGGTACAAGGTTGAAATACCACAGAGATCACTCCCTCAGCTACATTAGTTTCTTAATCTTTTAGACGCCTGTTGAAGGCCAGATGGTTTGTTTCAGATTTCACTAATGAAAGAACTCTTTGTTTTGTGCCTTGAAAATATGTCGCTGAGATAATCACAATTGTAGCTGAACTAATAAACTACACAAAGGATGCTTCTTCACCCAAGGGCAGGAAGACGCTCCCTTATCTTGGTCTGTACTGGTTTAAACTGATAATCTGCTGTCTCATGAATTTTACCCTCTATATAAACTGTTGTACTTGTGAATAAAGTTGAGTCAATTTGGGAAGACAACCTGAAGCAGTCTCTGTTTTCTTGTTCTCCCAAGCTGCTCCCGAGCTCGTACTAACACGCTGAATGGCATGCTTGAATATTACTTGAGAATATATTTGACTGTGTTACAGACTAAGGGACATTCTCTGCTGATAGGTGAAGGTACATTCTCTGCTGATAGACGTCCACGCCTCGAAGGAAGTCGATCCACGGATTAGGCCCTGGAAACCGTTTCCTTCAGGTACATATTTGCATAACCTTTTAGGGTATGTGTACAAGTAGTGGTAATTACAAGTACAAAACATGTACTGTGCTTCATAAATGAGTAACAAATGTAGTACATAACAATAACCTACAGCACACCAGAAAAATAGATTCAGACTACCTTTTAGGCTCAGGTGCAGTGACACGGCTTTAACAAGAAGAAAAGTCAGTCATTCACCACCATCTTTCTCTTCTTCCTGCGCACTAAAACCACCAAAGTCCTCTCCTCCAGTGTCGGAAACGAACAGGCTCAGGGTGGCTTCATCATCCACTCTCAGCTCCTTTCTTTCGTTGTCACTTTCAAAACCAAAGAAATCCTCATTGTCAGTGTCAGAGTCGAACACCTTCTGAAGAGCCTCCTCTCCATCAGGCAGCAGTCCAGCCCTTCGAAATCCGTTGGTGATCGTGGATGTTTTCACACTTTCCCACGCTGTCAGAATCCAGTGGTGGAGTTGGGCATAACTTGCTTTTTGCAAGTTTATCGCCGCTCATCATCCACGCCTCCAGCTGAACGCGTAGCGCTACTTTGAAGTTTGTTTTTCGCGCTACTTTGTACGGCACTACGTTGCCTGGCGGATGGACATGTGACTAACATACCACTCTTGAACTCCGATCCTTCCGCCAGGCAACGTAGTGCCGTACAACAGCGGAACAAACAAAACAAATCCGCTCATGGACAATCCATAGAAAAGCCGCACCTGACTAAAAGCCGCAGGGTTCAAAGCTTGTGCAAAAAGTAGCGGCTTATAGCCCGACAATTACGGTAATATGGATCGATCTGTCTCTGAAATTTCTTACAAAAAGTATTGTGTAAGGGGACTTTTTATCTTACATTCATAAAGTCCAATCTTTTTCTCTTTTTCAGAAAAGATGTCCTCTCAAGTGAGACTGAAGCTGCTGCCAAGCATCAAATGTATGTTTGATGAGCCCATTCAGGTGAAGGTGGCCGGGCTGAGGCCAAGGCAGGTTGTCAACATGAGAGCCAAATTAACTGATGACAAGGGAGTGGTGTTCAGCTCCTCGGCCACCTACAGGGCTGATGGCAGTGGGGAGGTCGACCTGAAAAGAGACCCCTCGCTAGGTGGGAGCTACGTTGGAGTAGAACCCATGGGTCTGCTGTGTTCCATGAGGCCACATACCATGCACAAAATATATCTAAAGACAAATGCCATAAACCCCCAGGTGGTGAAGTTTTCTGTGCATGAGGAGGAGGGCAGATTACTGGCAGAGATGATGAATGAGAGGCTTCTGATGAGAGATGGGGTCACCAGGGTTCCCGTCAATGAAGGGAACATCCGTGGAGTCCTTTTCACTCCTCCAGGTACTGGAGGTGGTTCCTAGGTTTCTATGTTCATTTTAGTTCATTTAACATTAACCAGCTTTTAAATCAACATTGTTGAAATTAAACTTTAACTGTCATTCAGTCATCTGAAACTTCTAGTTCAAATTTTAATTTTCTCCCACCTTGCTTACTGTAGTTCACATTTCAGGTGCGTTTCTCAGTCCTCCACAACTCATGTCCAGTTAGTACAGAATGCAGCAAGACCTTTGTTTGAAAGACTGCTAACAAAAAATAGCTGACTGTCACATATTACACCTATTCTTGCGTCCCTTCACTGGCTTCCAGAGAAATTAAGAATAAAATTTAAAATATGACTTGCTGCTGATTAGAATCTTTTTTCTTTCTTCCAGGAAAAGGTCCTTTTCCTGCTGTGTTGGATTTGCCCACCTCAGTATCTGAGGCAAGACCCAGTCTACTGGCTAACAAAGGCTTTGTGGTTCTCTCAGTGGCGGTGTACAATAAGAAGGGTGACAATATCACAGAGACACATCTGGACCACTTTGAAGAAGCAATGAATTTCTTAAAACAGCAACCAAAGGTGAGTTGCTCTAGTGCGCACAGACAGCAGAAAGATGTTTCATACTGAAGGAAAGTTTATGTTTCTATACTCTGTGCATTCTCAGAGAGGAGAGTAAATTTGTAGATCCCAGGTGGAATATCTGCTGTATTCCTGTAGCTAATGGGGATCTTAATTAGCTTAAGTGGAGTTTCAGAAATACTCTCATTTACATTCATTCAGATAATTGAATAAATTTCAGAGAGCATAAAGCCTCAGCTTTACGACATATTTTTTGTAATCGCACAAATCTTCTTGAGAAAACATGAATTGTTTCTATTATCACACAATAACATAATAATTTCTAACATATAATAATTTTCAAGATCAACATTATCAGCCCCCTGAAAAATTGACCTTTTTATTGATAGTAGAAGCCACTGCTGTGCAATGTTTGAGCTGTCACTTGAGAACGCATCACCCCAAAAACAGAAGAAATCCTTTTATAATTTTATAGAATAAGAAATGTTGAAGATCTCTAAGCAAGAAATAGATATACAAAGTTATCACAGCATTTCCAAGTTTCAATATGCAAAGTTAAGAAATTCAGCCAAGAGAGTCACACAGTACAGAACAAGCTTGGCAGGGTAGGAAGCAAAAGATTTCAAACACTCTAGAAAGAAAACTAGTGATAGATGTGTCTAAAGACCCCAGTACTACTGCCAAGACACTAGAATCTAGAATTGTAGTCTCAAAAAGGACAATCACGAGAACAAACAAAAATTTGCAGTGTGAAGTGAACCAAGGTCCATGCTAGAAGCCAATAAAATCTGGAGGAGCTTGAGAGATTTGCCAAAAGAGGAATAGACTGTAGAATGTAACAGCGGCTCTGCGTAGCGTGATAACGTGGTCATGGGGCCAAGTGGGGGAAATTGGGCTTGAAGGGGTAACTGTAGCATGGCTTGGTACATAGAGCGATCACACTGAGGAGCGTGGAGTTAGAACTGTGGTAAAAGGGGAGTACTAGAAAAGGTGAGCATGGCTATATGTCTTGCTTACTTGCAGGTGGAGTCAAAGATGCTTGGAGGGAGAGGGGGCGTGAGTTAGACGGTGTGAGATGGCTGACCTGAGTTCCGTAGGTTCCGAAGGAGTGTGATGGCAGGAGGGCAGGCAGGTGAAGCACGGAGAGATTTCCAGAGAAGAGCTGGGTTATCCGAGGTTCAAGAGATTAGCTTAATTTGGGGGTAAGGGTTTTGGAGGTTCCGGGAAAAGCTAGGGCACAAGAGAACAAGGTAAGAAAAGCACTTGGCAAATAACATGGAGCATTAGAGCCAGCTACCAACATGAAGTAGTTGACAAACTGTTGGAGAGGGAATATCAGTGTAAGGCTTAAATCTCTTTAGCCTGATTGCCTCAACTCAGCTCCAGGTGAGTGAAGCTGTTGGAGATATGACGGCCCTGCCCAGGGCCAGATACCAAGGAGACTCAAGACCCTGGTAGAAGTTTCCAGCCACTCACCCGGATCATGATAGCTTCACTGTGCATATATGAATGTGTTTATTTATTTAGTAATGGTAATATGCATATGTAGTCCACAAAAATGAAAATAATGACAGGTAGAGTCAGCCCTGCGCTCCAAATGTTTTATAGATTTGCATCGCCTTTTAATTTCTGTGTTATTTCACAGGTGGGCAGTAAAGGAGTTGGCATAATGTCAAGATGCAAGGGAGCAAATATCGGACTGGCACTCGCTGCTTTTGTGCCAGGTGTCGAGGCCATAGTGTGCATGAATGCCTGTAACGCCAATGTGGTCACGCCTCTCTACTACAAGAAACGGCAGATCCTGTCATCAATACTGTTTGACGAAAGCAAGTTTATTCCCACCGAGTCAGGTGCAATCATCATAAAGGATGCTCTTGAAGATCCCCTGGCAGAGAAGAATAAGGGCAGCTTGATCCCCATTGAACGAGCCAAGAGCCATTTTCTTTTTGCGGTTGTAGGAGACGACCTCAACTGGGACAGCGAAGCCTACATGGATGAAATGGTAGTGAGACTTAAGCATCATGGGAAGGAGAACTTTGAGACTGTTTTTTACCCTGGAGCTGGACACATGTTGGAGCCACCTTATGCACCCCACTGCCCCTCCAGCTTCAATGCAGGTGTAGGCAAACGAGTGCTGTGGGGAGGTGAGCCCAAGGCCCACATAGCAGCTGAGATCCACCTGTGGAAGAAGATCCAGGATTTCTTCAAAACTCACCTGAGTTGTGATGCAGCACAGACTAAAGCCAAGTTATAGATTCAAACAGGATGATTAGAAAGCTTGAGTTACAGAAACATAAATCATGACAGCAAATTGACTGTATGAAAATCACATTTTATAATTAATATAATAGTTGTTAATATGACAGTTTGAAATTTTAGGTGAAATTATGATTCGCACATGTCTTCCCCTCCTGTATCTCCTGAGCCCTGTACACATGTTTCTTTTTTCATTTTTCTTTATAATTTTTTGGGATTGTCACTTGATCTTCTGTCTGCTTATCCTGGACTCTACAGTCAGCTATGGTTTATTTCCAGTCAGCCTTTCTTAATGTTTCATTGAAATTACTTTTTATTTGTTTTGGCTATTTGTTCCATCATCACAGTGCCAAAAACATTATATGATGAGTGTAGATACATGTTTTTAATTTTTGCGTAACGCTGATTTTGTTATTTGATCCCACATTACTGTACTTATCTTTTGTAAATTGATCTTTATGTTGTAATTAAAAACAACAACAAAAAACAATTGTGTTAAAACTATTAAAGCCTAAAAAAAACGCAACAAAGAATAATGAGCTGACAAATAGACTTCAGTTTAAAGTTTAATTTACACAGTTTCCTTTCTGAGAGACCAGCAAATTAAAAAGATGACCCATGAAACATAACATATTAAAAATATTCAAATATATATAATGTGTAAATGGGAAACTAAAAATGGCTTTATTGATATGGTCCAACCCACAGATTAATTTCTTAACTTTAGGTGGAAGCAGTTTGTTATTATGTGAGAAGAAAAAACAAAACAAGGTGAGACAATGTAGCTACTCCTGTTTAATGGTTTACTCGTATTTTAAGGTAGTAAGTAAGGTACTAAGTCCACACAAGTCGTCACTAGAAATAAGGTATTCACTTGCTTTGAGCATATTTTGTATTGAACCATATTTGGTCTGCGACTCAAGTCCGTCATAAGTCCACAAGATCACGGGTACATCAAGAAACAGCACGGACTAGTGACTCATTTTCTTCAGTGAGTTTTGGTTTTAAGAAAAAAACATGCATGTAAAACTCTCTTTGGGCTGTTGCATATTTTATGGAAATAATACATCTCAAAATGATCTAAAAAAAAAAGATTTTACAAATGTGTGCACTGTGTGAATTTTGAGTGCTCACAAATCCCTGCTCCACACAAACACACAGAAATGTAAACATACAGAAAGCTATTTACAAGTGCATATTTCAAAATCATAATGAACATATAAAAACACATTTTGAAGCTAAACTTCACAAATCTGCTCATTTGTGCAGTTAAAAGCTCCTTGAGCATAATACACTCGCACACACCAATCACAGTTGACAGTGTATAGGAATTTCTTTTACTTATGTATTAATCACATTATTTTATTGTATAATGCCTTGGTGCCACTGGATTTTAACATGTTTCACACTCATACTATAAGACAAATGGTGGGCGTGTAGTAAGGAAGTTGGGGGAAGCAGACAGCTCCACAGGAAGAAACTTTTGTCTCTTTGAGGACTCTGGTAGGTAGCAAGGGAGTGTGAACCTTAACCTCCTAAGACCCGAACTCTTCCACAGCATGTATTTTTAATTTCTCTTTGATATTTGGGCATATTGGGGCCCAATGAATGTAAAAACAAAGAATTACCAGATTTTTTTTTACCTTATTTTTGTTTTTATGAAAAATCAGAGCCACATATAAGGATATTCGTTTAAAATTTTGATAGAACAGTAGCAGTATAATGTCCTCATCAGTGGATATCAGGCCCTTGTAGAGCAAAATTGAGTATTTTAGTCTAAATAACCCAAAATGGGAAGTCCACATATGTGGACGCCAGGTCCTAGGAGGTTAAGGTGTGAAACAGCTGTGTACTGCCTTTTGTTCCTGGAGAAGGTATTTAACTGAGAGCCATGTTAGACTCAGGGGAGACTCTGCTGACCTGCCCCACGGTCATGTAGGCTCTCCACCAAGCCTGGTTGTCTG
Organism: Rhamphochromis sp. 'chilingali'; assembly: GCF_963969265.1. Lineage (NCBI taxonomy): Eukaryota > Metazoa > Chordata > Actinopteri > Cichliformes > Cichlidae > Rhamphochromis > Rhamphochromis sp. 'chilingali'. The sequence continues at coordinate 28,371,980 of NC_137943.1, read as the reverse complement.
TTCTTTGTGTGTTTTGATTAAAGACTGTTAGCTACCGCTCACCGCTCGTCTGCAGGCTTTATTTAAATGGAAAACTTCCACAACAACAGTTAACCACATCACACATTGCTCAAGCCTTTAATTTAGTTGTGATTTTCTTGGTATTATAATTTAAAATAATTCAAATATCCAGCTGTAGTTCTGTTGTTTTTCTAAACTCATCAAAAGTGTTTTGGGGGTTTCTTTTTGTATTTTACTTTTAGAGATATGCAGTTCTAAGAGTATTTTAATCTAAATTTCTAAACCGAAGAGACTTCAGGAAAGTCTGGCGGCAGAAGCTTGATAAATCCATCCATCCATTCGCTTCTGCTTATCCTTTCCAGGGTCGCAGGGAGCTTAATAAATCTGCTCTATAATTTGACAAAAGCACACTTAAGTCGTACTGAAACTGTAAACTGTAGATTCCATCACATAAATCTTATTCACAATATTTTTCTACTCTGATATCCTGAGCGGCCCGGGAAAGAGCCAATACCTTGTGATTTCCTTTTTGGCTGCTACAATCAGAATTTTTAAAAGATATTAAAGAAATTATCAGAATTTTTTAAGAATATGGAAGAAATTTGTAAAGGTATTTTATTTACCTTGAGCTTTGTGGAACTCAAGCCGTAACGTTTTAATTTTCCAGCAGTCCCACCTTCCAGGCCTCACATAACCTCCAACGGTTGAGTGTTCTCATGTCAAATATCCCTTTTTAACTACAGAAATTTTTATCAGTGGTTTATTGTCCTGTAAGGAGTACAGAAAGGTGTATCTGAGTACTTCATACTTTAGAAAAGAAGTCTTTACTGATGGGTGCATGGGAGGGTATCTGGTGCAAAGGTATCACATTAACAGTGGCTGTGCAAGAGCTATTAAAAATTAACAAAAAATAGGACACAGAGTTTCTGTCTCACTCTGAAAGATCCTGCTGTGCTGATTTGCTGCCCAGTGTAAAATATTACTGCCACTGTCTGAAATGGATCTAATATTAACAGCTTGTTGAATTAACAGTGGGCACTTATAGTGTGGTTGCTTGCTTGCTAATGATACGTATTTAAATTGGCAAATTTTTTGCGTGGAGTTTGGTGTAAAGCATTTCATGCACACTGAGCACAAACTGGGACAGTGGATTATTTTAAACACTGCATGGTAGCAATGGCACCCTTCAGTCTTTATCTGTCTCTCTGTTTGTCTGAAAACATAAAACAATATGTAATATGAATCAATCTGTCTCTGAATCTTCTTAGAAAAAGTATTGTGTAAGGGGACTTTTTATCTTACATTCATAAAGTCCAATCTTTTTCTCTTTTTCAGAAAAGATGTCCTCTCAAGTGAGACTGAAGCTGCTGCCAAGCATCAAATGTATGTTTGATGAGCCCATTCAGGTGAAGGTACATCGGAAACAGCTGCTGCATCTGTAATTCTGTCCATCCCGAGGAGAGTCCACACTCTACATCAGATCCTTGGCTCACCTATAATGACGCACAGGTGCTCCACACAACTGGATCTGCAGCTTGTGAGGAACAGCAGCACTCAGCCTACATCCTGTTTTACAAGATTAACGTAAGAAGACACAGCATCTCATCCTGAAGTGAGAGAATGGCACGCCAGCTGCAGCCTAATCCAATCTCTCGTCTTTTCTTTTTTCGGTGCCCAGACACCCTTCAGTTTCATCGTGTCATCACAAACAATAGCTGTAGAGTTGGATGGAGGATGAAGACAGCAGAGAGCAAAAGAAACAGGTAAGAGCAGACAGGTAGTCAGAGTTAACAAAAACTTTTAAAGCCAGTGTAGCTTCTGTTTTGAACACATTTATTGATGACAATTTTACATAAATAAGCAGTGTGTTATACTGTTATCAGATGTGGAGTCTCACTAACCACTTTAATAGTGAATTGTGTCCCAAATACTGTTTATTTGTCTTAGTTACAGATAGTGAAATAAAAATGGAAAATGATTGTTTCATAATTGTATACTCAGCTTGGTCAAGACAATAATTCGAGAACGAGAAGCGTAGGATTTTGAATTGATACCATTGGTGCATCTACTAAAGTTCTGGGGTCAGTTTGAATATCAGTGACCTTGACCTTGAGTTCAAGTTTTCTGAAAATCTTGTGAATGCTACAACTCTGTGACGAGAAGTAAGTCTCCTAGGTCTTTAAATTTGTATATAGGACTAGGAAGCTGAAGGGTTGCACTGCGGGCCATCTGTAGAGGTGTAGAGTCAACAACCTGTCTCTGAACGTGGACAAAACAAAAGAGATTGTTGACTTCAGGAGAGCACAGTGGGATCACTGCCCACTTAACATGAATGGATCCTCTGTGGAGGTCGTCAAGAGCACCAGATTTCTTGGTGTCCACCTGGCGGAGAACCTCTCCTGCTCCCTCAACACCAGCTCCATAACCAAGAAGGCCCAGCAGCGTCTCTACTTCAAGCAGAAGCTGAGGAAAGCCCATCTCCCACCATCCATTCTCACCACCTTTTACAGTGGGACTAACAAGAGCATCCTAAGTAGCTGCATCACTGTCTGGTATGGTAACTGCAGCGCATTAGATCGCAGTACTCTATAACGGATTGTGAGAGCAGCTGAGAAGATTATTGGAGTCCCTCTCCCCTCCTTATAACACCCGCTCGCTGGAGGACCCCACACAGCCTTCAAACACACTCTTCACCCTGCTGCCTTCTGGAAAGAGGTCCCAGAACATCCGGGCCCTCACTACCAAACTACGGAAAAGTTTCTTCCCACAAGCCGTCAGACCCCTGAACACTCAGTGACTGCACTGGCACACGCACACCTTCACACACGTTAGTTACTTTTGCACAATACTCAGCATTTTGCACATTTCCATTGTCTTGTGTCTGTATCGTCCTGTTCTGTCTAGTTTTGCACTGTTTTGTCTTGTTTATTTTTGCAATTTATGCACACTGCACTTTATGTAGTCCTGGGTTTGTCCGTATATGTCATATATAGCACCAGGGTCTCGGAGGAACGCTGTCTCATTTCACTCTGTACAGTACCTCTGCACGTGGTTAAAATGACAATAAAAGCCACTTGACTTGACCTGTATTTTGTAGCAGTTGCTTGGAGACGAGTGCCATACAGTTCAAATGAGCATACATTCCAAAATATGCAAATTAGCCCCATACATCATAATGATGATGTTTGCTGTTCAGGGTATGAACATTCTATGCTGAAAGTTTATAAATATACAACCTCTGACTGCTTGTTTTCAGTTGAACTTTTGCAAAGCTGAGGAGATTTTCGCTGTGATCACATCAAGTCCAAAGATGTTTAAACTTCTTTTTCACAGAAAGGTAAGTTTGAAGAGACTCGCAGCACGTTTCTCTGAATATTTTCTTATGGTAAATAAGCATTTTTGAAACTTTTAAGGAAGCTTCTTGGATGATTTCTGTAAAAACTGAATTTTGAATCCAAATGAAGGATATTGTATTTTCTTACCATATACTTTGTTTTATGCCATTACTGATGTTGGTTTTCTTGTTTCTAAACAGAAATCACACAAACAAAACGTGGCAGAGACGGAAAGTCCTTCTACGTCTCATCAGAGGTAAAGAAATGTGTCACTCTTTAATGCTGCTGGAGATATTTATAGCAGTGGTTTAGTTGGAGCTGTTTTATTTCCCTTTTATTGGTGTTTTGTATTTACATCTTTTACTACTTCTAGTCTTGTCTATAATTTATATTGATTCAGAGATTAGCGTTTGAAAATGTAGAGTGTAAATGTACAAAATACATGATTTTGTTCCATTACAGTTATTAATTTTTATCTGCAATCTCCAGCATGTACTCCTTGTTAAAATTTTCCACTTTGAAAAATAACATTTACACTTTTGTCCTCATCAGCATCCCGGATGCTTCTGTTGCTGAAAATGGTCAAAAGAAGAAGAGAAAATGGAGACACTTCTGCTGTTCCTCGGTTTGCTTTTACTCAAAACATATGAAATGCACTTTCTCTTTAAATTGCACTTGTTAATTTAAAGTGACTTTACTTTTTTAATAAACTTATGTTTGTTCGTCCTCTGCAGCAAACTGACAGCGATGCAGAGGCAGAGAGCAGCACTGTGAAGACACAAAAGAAGTGTCGCTGGTTTCTTTTTAAATTCTGGAAGGTATGTTTTATGGAAAGAGTCCCTGTCATCAAGCATTTACTCATCACAGTTAAATGAGAAGAATTAAGAGCAATTTAGCACATCTATGTCCTCAAATTAAGTTCAAAGATGTTTAAACGGGTTTTTTTCACAGAAAGGTAAGTTTGAAGGGACTTGCAGGATGTTTCTCTAAATATTTTTTATGGTAAATAAGCATTTTTGAATCTTTTAATGAAGCTTCATGGATGATTTCTGTAAAAACTGAATTTTGATCACAACCAAATGAAGGATTTTGTATTTCATAGGACAAACTTTAAAACTCAATTTAAAGCATGAATAAATTGTTTTTATTTTATTTAAAGATATTCCTATATATCTGCTTCATGAGCTGACAGCTCACTAAAGTGATAAATAATATGAAATAATACCAAATTTTCTAACTGGACACTTTTCATGGAGAGACTCCCTTGGTATGTTTGTTTTATGCCATTACTGATGTTGGTTTTCTTGTTTCTAAACAGAAATTACACAAACAAAACGTGGCAGAGACGGAAAGTCCTTCTACGTCTCATCAGAGGTAAAGAAATGCGCCACTCTTTAATGCTGCTGGGGATATTTATAGCAGTGGTTTAGTTGGAGCTGTTTTATTTCCCTTTTATTGGCATTTGTCTTCCACCTTGTGTATTTACATCTTTTTTACTACTTTTGGACGTCCTCCAAAATGTTTCAGCGTCAAAGCTCATGCATACATGCACATACACTGCTCAGAATCTTGACATCTTTCCTAATTTTGTGTTTGTGTTTTTACCTTTTTGGAGCAGTGTAGCACGCGGTGGGAAAAAAATAAAAAGTCAAACTGGGACTATAGACCGCTTCGGGTGAGTACACGTGGTGCACAAAGATCAAAGGTCACTTTGTCAAAGTGGAGAAAATGAATTATTTTACACTGATACTGTAAACGTTGCGCGTGTGTGTCAGGTTTCCAAACATCGGAAACACCTGCTACATGAACTCCTGCCTGCAGAGCCTCCTCAACATTGAGGAGTTCATAAGAGACATCAGGCGTCAGGGGGTTTTGTGGAGCACAGATCCAGAAGCTCAGCTCTTAAGGTGCGCTACGTCAACCTTCTACATTCTTCAAACACCTGAAGAACAAAGAGATCTAACAGCAGAAATGTCTGTTTACCCTTCCTTTCTACAGAAGGCTTATTGATGTCAGGGACTGTCATGAGTCGACAGATTATGGCCTTAAAGATCACCACCTAAGAGCTTTTAAGAAGGCATTCAGCAATCAAGCTGCCGAATACACCGGCAGTGCACAGAAAGTGCGTCAGCTATTTGGACATTTCGTTTTTTGCTTTACCTTCTGATTTTGATGTACTGTTTTAAATCTCTCTGCTTTTCTTTCAGGACGCTCATGAATTCCTAACATTGTTCCTCAATGAGGTCAAAAGGCTCACACCTCGCCTGGAGAGGAACGCAGCTCTCCTGGGCCAAAGTTATACCTGCCCAGTAGAAGACCATCACATTTTTAAAATGGAGAACATGAGGACATGCAAGAGGTAAGCCTGTCTTTCAGAAACGCAGAGCTGGTTGCAATATTTTCATATACCTCTTTTCCACGTACCTGATCTTTACTTTAACTACGTTACTCCTGAAATGTGTAGCTGCGGTCACCACTCATCACAGCAAGAGGAATTCACCAGTTTGTCTCTTGACCTGGTTCCAGAGGGGTCTGTGATAAACATGTTAGAGACATACTTGAAGGTAAGATCACAAATTCCAATAGAGTTGTCGTATCAGCGATCTTAACACACCTTTTTTGTTAGTGTTTGTGTGTATGCGTGTGTGTGCATATGTTGAGATTTCTTTCTACCATAAAGCCTGTTTTCTCTGTGCTGTTGTTCAGGAAGAAGAAATAGAATATCGCTGTGATTGTGGAGGGACGGCCTCAGAACTGAAGTCGTCTTTTGATACACTGCCAAGGTGAGTAAGGTCACATCAGAATTGATCGACTGACCAGGTTTCCAAACTGTGGCGCATCAAATATCAGAGTTTTTCGAGACAATATTTGAGCAGTCGTTTTCTCCCATCTTCTGTTTGTGTTTGACACTCATTCTTCTTATTTTCTGCCTTGTTTGTGTTTTTTTTTCTTTTCTGCCAGAGTTCTGATCTTGCATCTGAAGAGGTTTGGCTTTACACAAACCTACAAGATTCAGAAGGTGGATGACCCCGTCAGGCTGCAGAGGGACTTGGTGGTGCCATCCAATCAGGTAAAAACAGACTGCAGAACGTCTCAGGCTACGTCCACACTAGCCCGGATAGATTTGAAAACTCCGTGTCCACACTAGCGTTTTCAGTCATTTTCAAATAGTTGTGCGTCTGCATTGAAACGGCCGAAAACGCCTATGTTCCAGTCCTGCGCATGCGCAAAAGTGAGTGAGAATTACAGAATTTGAAGAAAAGCTATCCGGAGCATGTACAAACTGATATTAATCGTTTTTAGGGCTGTCAAAGTTGAGAGCAATCAAAACAACTGCTGTATAATGCACTCGGCTTATCTTTGTTTAATTGCTCACATGACTGCATCACATGACTAAAATGCGTCATCGTTTTAGAAAGTCTGCGTTTTCGAGTGTCCACACTGCGACGGGACAACTCCGTTTTGAAATGTATGCGTTTTCGAGAGCGTTTTCAAGATGCTGTGTTTTTCCTTGAGGAAAACGCCGTCTCAGTGTGGACGGGAGGTCAAAGCGGAGAGAAAACGATGTGTTTTCAAACGAAAACGCATTAGTGTGGACGTAGCCTCAGCAAATCAGCTTAATTGTGGCACTGATGTGAGACTTTATGAAACTAACACTCTTTGGATTTGTTCCTTCTCAGGGTGGTGGCTGTTATAGTATTGTCAGCATCATCAGTCATTATGGAGGCACAGAGTCAGGTAAAACAACAGACTTGTGACAAACAGAAAATGAAAACTTGCTACTTTTCAGTGAAGGACTCACACACAAAAGCTTTTGATGTTCTAAGAAGCACTAAGTCAAAATCACTGTTTGCTTGAATCAGTTGACTTCCAGAAGTTGGATTCATTTGTCTTAATGTGATTTCAGGACACTACATCTGTAGTTCTGTCCATCCTGAGGAGAGTCAGCACTCTACATCAGATCGCTGGCTCACCTATAATGACGCACAGGTGCTCCACACAACTGGATCTGCAGTTTGTGAGGAACAGCAGCACTCGGCCTACATCCTGTTTTACAAGAGAAACGTAAGAAGACACAGCATCTCATCCTGAAGTGAGAGAATTTTTAAATGTCCTGTTACCTTGTTAACCAGTTTTGTCTTCATTCTCAGTTCTGAAACAGGAAGTGGAAGGAAGGAAGGAAGTTAAGGTCATCGTCATGCTGAGAAGGAAAAGCAGTCGTCCCAGCCCACCATCGCACACTGGAGGACAAGTATAGGTAAGTATTGCCCTCAGGAGGAAGGGTCCTCCCAGAGAGCCTGGTCCTCCCAAGATTTCTTCCTCCAGGAGGGAGTTTTTTCTTGCCACCGTCGCCCCACATTCACTGGTCTCATCAGCAGGGACATTTTTAACCTCCTAAGACCTGAACTTTCATGGCATGCATTTTTAATTTCTCTGTGCCATTTGGGTTGATTGGGACCTGATGAATGTAAAAACAAAGACATCAGATTCGGACTATCTTTTTTTTGTTTCTCAAAAGAATGAGATCCACATATGAGGACATTCATTTTAAATTTCGATTGAACAGTGGCAGTGTAATGTCCTCCCTCATAAGTGGATATCAGGTTTTTGAAGAGCAAAATTTTGTATTTTGGTCTAGACAACCCAAAATGTTATGTCTACATATGTGGACACCAGGTCCTAGGAGGTTAAAACAAAATCTACTAGAGATCGTCCTTTTCTGGACCAGTGTTTGGCTTGCTCTCTGGAAACAACAAATTAGTGCTGTCAGCGTTAACGTCATTTTACCTAATGACGTTTACGCTGACAGCACTAATTTTATTGTTGTTATTAATATTATTATTAATTTATTTGTAAAATAAATTAAATTTAAAAAAACAAAGAAATGATTTAATTCTTTATTTTATTTTGTTTTATTAAAATCAAAATAACAACAAAAACAAAAATAACTAATAAAAAAATATTAAAAGTATTCAGCAGTGTTTTGTGAAATTTGTAATGAGCCTTAGTTAAGTTGATGTCACAGAAGTTTCTGAATCATTTAGATTGTTCAACAAACTGATTCACTCAGGTAAAGATGGTAAGCTGGAGCAATGGTACCCTTGGAGTTCAGTTTAAGTTTTCAGACAAATATTCCCTCGATCAGTTGCAGCTTCTGCTTTTAAATAAATGATTTAGCTGCAAATGTTTAGCTGCAGGTAGCAAAGTCCAAAAGTGACAACATTTCCACTGCAGTCTCTCCAGAAATGGCTTATAAAATTTTTACCAAATTAGACATTTATCCTTGGATCATTGACAACCCTGTAGGGTGAAAATCTTTCATTGTACCTTTTATAACATTTTAACAAGTTGCTGTCTCCTGCTGCAAGTTTCCTGTTTTGGCTCAAAAAAACTCACCGTGCTGTGGTGTACTAAATGACCTCATGTACAGGACACACTGAAGGCAGGTTTGCAGTGTTTAATTAACAAAGTCAAGATCAGTTAACAACAGCTGAACTAAAGACTTTCTTTTTCTCATCGATAAAATGAGGTCCATGCCAATGCGCTCAAATGGGACCTCCATTAATGGTGAGGGGCATAAAGGTGCTTTTTGAATGACCAGCTGGTTCACCAGCTGACACCATTGGACGCACACCATCGGCGCATATCCAAACATGCAAGAAATGCAAGATGGTGGTGCGCACAGATACAGCGGCTCTATGCTCTCCACTTACCCAATTTCACTGTGCAAGAAACTGCACAATGACAATAAAAAGCTCTAAGTCTAAAACAGTTTCCTGGCCAGTAAAATCGGGCAATTATTCGCTCCAGAGTTTTATGCTATTCCAGGTGACCAGCCATCGACTTGTAATGAGCCAGCTAAAACAATAATTTCTCAGTGGCTCTTCTGGCACCAACAAGTGGGTGTGTTCTTCCATCGTGCAAGTGTCACGACACACTGAACATGGTCTGAACATGGATTTTCCCTCGATATTTCTTTTCCACCAGTACTATGGGGTATTTGTGAATATCCATGACTGACCCGGCCAGGTGGCCAGCTGGTCTTTGGACAGGGTCACGGCAGTTTCAAGGTTCAACAAAATCCCTTTCACTGACAGACTGAAGGAAAGCTCCTCAAAAATAGAGGGTCTTCAAGCTCCTCAGTGGCACGAAAAGGTTTCCCGGACTCAGTGTTGTATATTTTTTTCCCAAAAGATTGAAATAGTGGAGAGAAATCAGCTTCTGAAACCATCCAGAAGACAAAGTCTCCAACTGGTTTGTGGAAGTCCAGTTTCTCCAAATTAATCAGCGGGTGAAATGTCTCTTCATGGATGGTTTTGATTCTGTTGTTATTCACGAACAAAGCCCTCAAAGCAGCATATGAAAGAAAGTCCTCTTTCATTGTTGTCTCCAGCGTGTTAAAAGAGAGATCGAGCTCAGTGATGAGTTTTGAAGCGGCTGCAGGGACTTCTCGAAGGTTTTGGCTCGAACAGTCGAAGGATGTTGTTCACAGTGGTGACACTGTTGACTGGTGATTGACAAGCACTGAGATACTAGCATGACAAACACAAGAAACATCATGACTTATTCTCCTGAGTGCCTGCAAAACAAACACAAAATCAAACTCAAAGCTTTTCTCTCAGATGCTGGTGTGGCACAATCTAATGATAAAAAAGGTCATGCTAACAGCTTTGGGAGCACAGCTGCACAAAATAACAGCTTTTGGAGCACAAAATGCATTACAGGTAAACCCAGTACCCAAACATGTTAACAAGGATAAAGAAAAAATCTGAAACAAAAGCAGGTAGTGTGGTGATTTATGTTGTGAGGATGCTTTCACTCCCATCAAAGTCACCCAGTGTTGAGAACCCAAATGAGCCCAAAAACCTCAAGTGGCTGCAACCAACAGCGAACGTCAAGAAGTGGATACTTGCATGTTGAGCCAGAAACATGCAGAAAACCCAAAAGAGGCGAGATAGCACATCTTGGTCCCACTCAGGCAGTACGAACACCTGGAAAGAGGAGCCCACAGTTCAGACCCAAGGTCACTGGTAAGGACACCAGCCAGTTATAAGTCTAGTTTTAATTTTCATTTTAGTTAGTGTTATGGCCTTTCTAAGGGTGGCCAGACCATAATATAAGGGTGATCCACCCCTGTCTGACCCCAAGCAGCACATCACACAACCAGTACAATTTTGATGGTGATTTTTTTTCACAGTGATTGAATTCTAACAAAGGAAAGGAGCGAACTATAGCTTCGGGGTGGACCCCAAAACAACAAACAAAAGGGACCGTATCTAAAGGATGTACAAAACTTATTTATGAAAAGAATAAAACCAAATGACAATGTCTTATCTCCCTAACTAAGAAAAACATGAGAAAAGGGTAATCAAATAAAAAGGCAGTCCACCCCTACATGCTCCTGTATAAAGAAACAGGTAACACAAAGCCTGCCGGTTGAGGTCCATGGCGGTGTCATCTTATATGTTGTCTCCAGGTCATTAGCCAATCTGTATGGGCCGTCCCATGGATGCACCAATCACGGAAAGGCACCTGCACACTCAGATTTACATATGAGACAACATTACGACAACAGTCGTAACATTAACTAAAAATGTTTTTCACCATCTCGTTTTAACTTCTGGTTTAGCTTCAGCTAACTAAAACTAAATGGACCTTGGAAATAATCACATCTTAATAGAGTGAACCATAGACTGTATAAAAGATAGGACCATTGCAACTTTACTGCAGCACTTCACCCTTTCACATAGTCCCAGCTCTTCTCTGTCATGTTTTATGGTGCTGCAAATGTCTTCAGTTGGTGAAAGGTTGGGCTGCTGGTGTCTTGTTGTGCTTGCTATGCATCCCTGACTCGTTTCTTCTTTCTGCATCAAGTAAGGAATGTAGTGAAAGTTCCCAAGAGGTTAAAAGCACCACTGAAAAAATGCCATCAGACCTGAGTTGGGACACTTGGATTATGGAGCTTCTGGACCAAGAGAGTGGATGGGAGCATGTGTTTAACAAGTAAGAGTATAACGTCCCCCAAAATGTCCCTAACTAAGAAAAACATGAGAAAAGGGTAATCAAATAAAAAGGCAGTCCACCCCTACATGCTCCTGTATAAAGAAACAGGTAACACAAAGCCTGCAGGTTGAGGTCCATGGCGGTGTCATCTTATATGTTGTCTCCAGGTCAAGGAGACAACCTTAACCTTAACAACCTTTCGCGTGCCACAGCTGGTTGCCGACCCCTGGACTAGACTATTTAACAATATGTTACAGATTTATGTTACAAAGAAGAAACGCCACAGAGGAGGTTTGTGGATGTAGTGAAGGAGGACATGCAGAGGGTTGGTGTGACAGACGATGCAAACAATTGCCCATTCCCACAAAGCTATGGTAAAAGCTAGCGTGAGATTGGGCTGGGTTCATTGTACTGCTGTATATGACTAGGTATTTATTTGGGAAAGGAAAAAATGAACTGAAAACAGTTACTTTCTTATGAAATGAACAAAAATAAAACCCAATGTTGTAACAATTACTGCATGGTATATAAATTAAGATTTTCAAAATAAAACACCAGGCCTCCTAAGTCCTAACTCTGGTTTCACTCATAAAACCTTATACCTTTAAAGTGGAATGGCTTTCACCTTTGAAATGCCCCAGGGTACAACTAAAACAGTTATTGTCAACTTAAACCACATTTGTACTAGTGGGCCCCCACATAGACACACATTTACTTGTCCATATTAAACCTGAAGCATAGGCCCTTTCTCTTGTTTGTACTTGTGTTCTCGTGTATTCGTGATACGTCATCAGTCGGAGACCAAGTACTGTTCCAATTCAAAGTATGCATCAAGCCGAGAACGCGAAAAAGTCCCGGATGTGTTCTCGCTCCGCCTGTTTTATCGATAAATGAACGTTTTCTTTAAATTATTTGAATATATATGAGTGCCTGTGTATAAATACACAAACAATACACATATGCTTTCAATTGTGTAATTTAAGTGATCTAGGTAGCTCTGTTTTGGAAGTTCAGTTAACGCTAGAAATGTGTTTTGGAGTTTCTACGTCCTTTAGAATTTGTACGTGCTTTTTGGAGTTTGTACGGGCTTTATCTCTAGGGGCCACTGTATATATTTATATATAAACATACATAAATAAAACCACTTTTTTTTTTTTTTACATTAGTAATTCCTTTTGTGCATAATTTTATATTGTTGTTAATAATAAATTAATTAAAGCAACAAAACAACCTGAAGAGCCGAAAGAGCCGTCTCTTTTTAGTGAGCCGAGCTGAAAGAGCCGGTTCTCTAAAAAGAGCCGGAATTCCCATCACTAATTCTTAGGACTTAGCTTCTGTGTCAGGTCCCACAGGTTCACCTGAACCTTTACCACTTGTCCCGCCCCAAAGCAGAAAAGAGTGTTTTGGACTGGCTTGTTAGTCTAGCAACCAAAGACAATACAGAGTTGAGATGACTGACATTAGATTGGTAAACAAATAAGGTGAACCTATAAAACAGTCATAAATTCAATTATGTTTAATTCTTGAGTTTAATAAACAGATAATGTCTGTTAGCAGTTAATCTGTCATTACAGTTAAATGCTGAAGCAGGAATACATTTGTTTAACACTCACAAATGTAGGACTTAGTCATTTCTACTTTAATTTCTCCATTTTCTACCTATTAAAGGATGACAAAATCGCATTTGGAGTCTGCTGTAGTTGATAGTGGTGCAAATACTTTCACAACCACAAGTCAAAGGTTTTTACACTTAATTTGTCTTGTTTTTCAATACATCAGTATTTTAAAATACATTGTTATTTATCATAAAAAAGAGCAGCATTGATGAGTAATGTGCTAGTTTTCTGTGGTGCCATTTTCATCCTTGTACTACTGTGGTAGTGAAATATACTTTAGAAATGTGCTATAATAATGCAGTTCTTTAACTTGGAGTTGGTCTTGTATGGTTTAACCTTTTTTTCCTGTGTGTTCGCATTTGTATTGTAACATTTAGCTCTGTGGTTGGCATGAAGCTGGACACTCTGGTGACAGTGGCAGAGAAAAGGACATTAAAGAAACTGATGGACATTATGGACAATGCTGGGCATCCTCTGCACACGGCCATAAACAACCAGAAGAGTCTGTTCAGTGACAGGTTGCTTCTCCCCAAGACAAGAACTAACAGACTTAAAAACTCCTTTGTCCCACACGCCATCAGACTGTTTAACCCCTCCCTGGAGGGGAGAGGGAGGGGAAACAGGAGGACAAAGGAGGGGGGAACAACTAAGCTGTAGTGCCTCTGCACCTCACTGTACAATACCTTGTGCAATACTTTTTGTAAATAGTCAACAGTGCAATAGACTCAATACTTGAAATGTGCAATTCACTTGTATTTTTATTTTTTATTCCTATTTATTCTATTTATCCCCTTCGTATATTTTATTTATATTTGTCTCTGTATTTATATATGTGTGTGTGTGTGTGTGTGTGTGTGTGTGTGTGTGTGTGTGTGTGTGTGTGTGTGTGTGTGTGTGTGTATATATATATATAACAGTTCTGTAACTGTAACTTTGGTCGTTGCTGTGCTTTTTTTGGAAGTCGAATTTCCCAGAGGAACCCACCCGAGGGATTAATAAAGTTCTATCTTATCTTATCTTATCTTATTTATTCTGTAGCGATATCTCCCAGGTGGCGTCTTTGGTCTCCTTCCTTGCTGTTTTCTGGTAGTGACCTCACCCAGATAGCTGTAGGATGGTCACTCACAAGCTGAACACAAATATTTCTTTTAATCTTTGCTGCCATTGTATTAAACTTGATTTATGAATTTATGTATTCAGTCAACACAAATTCCAAGCAGGTAAAAAGCTTTGGAGCTCAGCAGCAGTCAGAAGAGCTTGATGAGGTGAGGAAGAAGTTACTGCCTCTGTCAGTGCGCCCCAGGGTGGCTGTGGCTACAGTGTAGCTTGCCATCACCAGTGTGTGAATGTGTGTGTGAATGGGCGAATGACTGGATGTATAAAGTGCTTTGGGGTCCTTGGGGACTAGAAAAGCGCTATACAAATACAGGCCATTTACTGTTGTCCTGGAGTAACTGTAACCCACATAATTCCCTGAGGAATTATTAAAGTATTCTGATATTAAAATCAAACATGAAATGCATTCAAAGACAGAACAGAAAATATTCACAAGCAAATAAAATAATATATTCAATAGTTGTTTTTTGTTTTATCTTTCAAATCCTGTTTATAAATTGGCTTTAGCCTGTGCAGCATCACAACTCAGGTGAGTTCTAAAGAACTCCTCTATCTTCTTCCACAGGTGGATCTCTGCTGCTGCGTGGGCCCTGGGCTCCCCTCCCCACACCACTGAGAAGCTAAGCATCCCATGGAAAGCAGAGGAACAGAAGGGTCCATAGGGTGGCTCCAGCAAATGTCCAGCTCCAGGATAAAAAACAGTCTCAAAGTTCTCCTTCCCACGACGCTTCAGTCTCTCCACCATCTGGTCCATGTAGGCCTTGCTGTCCCAGTTGAGGTCATCCTCTGCAGCCACAAAGAGAAACTGGCTCTTGGCTCGTTCAATGGGGACGAGGCTTCCTTTGTTCTTCTCTTCCAGGGGATCTTCAGTAGCATACTTGATAAGGTTTGCTCCAGACTTGGTGGTAATCACCTTGCTGAAGTCAAACATTAAGGGTGAGAGGATCTGCTGTTTCTTGTAGTAGAGGGGAGTGCCCACACTGGCACTGGTGCCATTGATCCAAACTAAGGCCTCCACACCGGGCACGAATGCAGCAAGAGAGAGCGCGATATCTGTTCCCTTTGATCTTGATATTATGCCGACTCCTTTACTGCCCGCCTGTGAAATAACACACAGAGCTCAGAAACCGGCAATTCCAAAGTATTAAAAGTTGTGACCTGCTGGGCATTTAAACTGGAACAGTTTAAAGAAAAAAATGGGTGTTCTGGCACATAACTCGTAACTACACATAACTAGGACTCCCTAAAGCAGTGTCTCACTTTTTGCCAAGCAATTCTTCAAACCTGACTGATTTTTAACCAGTTCACTGCATTTCACAGACTACGCATGCAATCATTCCCCCCCCCCAAAAAAAAAACAAAAACATTTGCTTCACATTCGGTCTGAACACACAGTTACATGGGTTCTTGTAAAGTTACGCTGCTAGCTTAAGTGTCACCCACTGGACCCACCTTGGGGTGGTGGCGTAAGAAATCCACGGCTTCTTTAAAGGGGTCCAGATGTATCTCTTTCATATTTTGTCTGTCACTGAACACAGCAATCGTGAGGACCAAAAACCCTTTGTTGGCCAACAAACAGGCTCTTTTCTCAGACATGAAGGTGCCCAGATCCAGCACAGCAGGGAACGGACCTTCTCCTAGAACACAGACAACAAAAGTTTCATGTAAGTAGGTTATAATCATGCATAATGTGAAACTTTAACCTAAAGCCCTACAATAAAAGATCCATATTCAACACTTCATCTATGTTTTCCAGTTTAAATATGAATTAAAATGTTTTTCACTCATGTATCGTGATTTTTGGTGTAAGTTTCATCATATAGTTTCATTACAGCCCAATTAGTGCTGTATTTTATGATCTCAGAGGTGTTAAACACATTTATTTTATATTTAAGGATACATTTAAATAACTTCCCAAAGTAGTACAATAAGTACTTCTACAAAGGATACAGCTGTGCAAATATGATTACAGCTAATCTGACAAGCCACCCCCTCCTCTGTCCTCCAGATGCATTTTAGGAACTGAGACATCTTTCAAGACATCTGTTATTAATCTCTGTCTCTCTTCCACAACATGTCTTCTATCCTGTCTTCCTTCTCTCACCCCAGGTGGCCCCGCCCCTCCCCTCCCTGAGCCTGGTTCTGCAGGAGGTTTCTTCCTGTTAAAAGGCAGTTTTTCCTTCCCACTGTCGCCAAAGTTCTTGCTCATAGGGGGTCATTTGATTGTTGGGTTATTCTCTGTATGTATTATTGTAGGGTCTGCCTTACAATATAAATACTTTGAGGCGACTGTTGTTGTGATTTGGCGCTATATAAATAAAATTGAATTGAAATTGAATCAAGAAAAGTGATGTACCCTTTGCAGAAAATATACCTTCGCCACCTGTTAAAAAAAAAAAGGGGGCCCACTGTAATGATAGTGAATACTTCTAAGTGGAAAACCACATACAGTACCTGGGGGTGTAAACAAGACTCCTCGTATGTTCCCCTCTTTGACTGGGTCCCGACTGACCCCGTCTCCCATCAAAAACCTCTCGTTTGTCTCTTCTGCCAGTATCCTGCCATCCGCCTCCTGCTCATGCACAGAAAACTTCACCACGTGAGGGTTCAGAGCTTTGTTCTTGAAGAAGTACTTGTGCAAAGTGTCTGCCTTCAGTGACTGCAGCAGACCCATGGGCTGCACTCCAACGTAGCTCCCGTTGAGTGAGGGGTCTCGGTTCAGGTCGACCTCTCCGCCATCATCTGCCCTGTAAGTGGCTGAAGAGCCGAACACCACTTCTCTCTCGTCGGTCGATGTGGCTCTGATTGTGACCACCTGCCTTGACCGCAGCCCGGACACTTTCAGCTGAACGGGCTCATCAAACAGACACCTGGTGCTCGGCAGCAGCATCAGCCTGACTTGGGAGGACATCTTTTCTGAAAGATCAAAGACTGAACTCCATGAATGTTCAATATTTGGACAAATGGGTCATTGCAAGGAAAATAAAAAAGAAACATTCTTGGAATGCTTCCCACTCGACACCATCAGAATCAGATCTTTTTTTTTTTTAACTTCAATATATTTGAGGACGCAATGCTACATACTATGTAGATTACTGGAGTTACAGACCAGAAAGTATACAGTGTTAGGTCAAAATGTGGCACTTTTTAATGTCCCAGCATTTTTTAAATCTCACAACTTTTTAACCACATGAAATTTTAAAGGCTGAAAATTACATTTCAGCTTTGTTACAAACAGCAACCTATTTAATTTTAATTCAGCTGTCTACTGGGATATATCAAAATTTTCAGTAGTAAAACTTCATAAATTTAATGCCAATGATGCAGAGAAAAAGAAACAAGCAATAATACACTGGGTATTTTTCCTGCTCTGATCAGTCACTGGAGAAAACTCTCACAGGTGCATTTTGATGACCTTTCACATAGTTACTGGATGTGAAAGGTCATTTTTTCCCTACATTCTAGTGTCCAAAGTAATTTTCTAAAGCAGGGATTCCCAAAGTGTGGGCTGGGGCCCTCTGGTGGGCTGTAAAGATACTGCAGGTGGACCACAGTATTAACAGAAATTCGGTTTGGAATTACTCGGAAGTATGTGTAGTTACATGTTCATACAAGTTAATTTACTTATATAAAAAGTGAATTCGAACTGGTAGTACGAGGTGGTTAGTTTGTGATATTATTCATTACTGTGACCTTAATTTTCTGCTCATGTATTTAAATTTGTATCCCTGTGGCAGGCGGGGTCACACACTGGCCTTAACATTATGCATATGATTGGGTAACAATAGCAAATTATAGCCTGAGTTGTTTATGTTTGTTTTGTTTTCAAGGAAACATATACATTTCTTTTGTATTTTAATTAGAGGGAGGATTTCAGATTGGGTGGGCCCCGCTAGGTTTTCTTTTTTTTAAATGGGCTGCAGCACTCTCGACTTTGGGAGTGGCTGTTCTAAACAGTGTTGGTCAAGTTACTTGAAAAAAGTAATCAGTAACTAATTACTGATTACTCCCCCCAAAAAGTAATCCCGTTACTTTACTGATTACTTATTTTCAAAAGTAATTAATTACTTAGTTACTTAGTTACTTTTTAAAAACACGATTTACAACCTGAAGAGGTGATAAAGTGATAGATCTTTCAGCCCAATTCTACTTTTTCTACATAATCCATCATACAAAATGTAATCAAATGGAAAAGTCTCTTTTTTTAACTTGTTTTATCAGTTTTAATCTTTTAACTTTATGCATCAAGCAAAACATTTAATTATATGCAACATTCTCTGACTTGAATAAATTAGTTTAACATTTAAACCTATTTTCTACACATTCCAGCACATAAAATAAAATATTTTTTGTGTTTTCACTCACTCTTTCAAACAGATGCAAGTAAAACACAGCAGAAAATAAATAAAGTCAAAGACTCAGCGGTCCTTTTGCTCTATTTTCACCTGTAAAGCAGGAGCAGGGTAGGCGGAGGGTTACCCTGGTGTAGGTGTGCTGCGGTCAGTTGAAGAATCCGCGCGAGTGTCTCTGTGAGTTTCCCATCACGTCGTAGCTACTCGGTGCTTGCTCGGAAGTTTAGGGGTTTTTTTCGCTGTAAAAAGAAGTTTTCTTCCCACGCACGATGGACGCTAATGTTTTTGTCACTTTTTATGGAATCAAACTCAAAGTAAGGTCAGTACTTCCACACTTTAAACGCTGCACGCTCATACTCTCTCCCGCACTCGATATATTATCCATTGTTGATCTGCACACAGCTGCTGTCACCAACGTCGCACTTGCTTACGTCACTGTCATGAGACATTCTCGCAAAAAAAAATCACGGTTTTAGTAACGCAGTAACGCAGCGTTCCTACGGGAAAGTAACGGTAATCTAATTACCGATTTTGCAATAGTAATCCCTTACTTTACTCGTTACTTGAAAAAAGTAATCAGATTACAGTAACGCGTTACTTGTAACGCGTTACTGCCCATCTCTGGTCCATCTCTGGTTCTAAAGCATCGTTTTCTCACTGATGGCAGTTTGTTCTTGGATCCTGATGATGTCAAAGAGTGCGGATATCCTTAATATGTTGTGGTGGAAGATTCTGTCTGTTTTAATTTGATATGGCTGAATGGAAGGCTCCATAGCATCACGTCTTTATATAATCCTCTATTACAAGATATACTCGACTGTACAGATTGTTTTGTCTGATTGTATTCTGTAATCACGGCGGGTATATACCTTGTTTCTATAAATGATTCTGTGTTTGCTATTATTATTTTCTGTTGTTGCGCTCTGCGTTGTTCTTTGACCTCTTTGCAAATGCAAATTAAAATCTCTTCTAAATTCTGATGCTCAATTTAAACTCAGCAGGCCACTGGATGGCTAAATAGATGTTTGTATTAACAATCAGTTAAACAGGTGTTGAACCTACGCCCAGTGCTCCGACATGCCCTTGGATCATGTCCATGCAACAACCAATCTCCTCTCAAATAATTCACACAGGCGGACAGATCCCAAGTTTTTTTAGGCTAAAGGTCGTTTAAATATTTTTGCGCTTCTACCCTAGGTTTTGTGGTAGTGCGTCTTCTTCGTTGGTGATTATTGTTAAACAGAAAAGAAACAACCTTCCATAAATGTATTTTTGAATTTACTATTAGATTGTATCGTGCATTTTAATACTGAAACAAACAAGAAACAAACAGAGGGAAGCGCAATTTCCCATATAATGCCATCATAGTCGACTTTCTTCAGCAAGATGATAGTCAAAGTAAATTTACAGTCTAGTGAAATTATGCTTGTAGTAAAGGTCAAAATTCACCAAAGGAAAAAGACTACCAAAAAAATTTAGGGTAGAAGCGCAAAGAAATTTAAGCGCGGTGTAACGCAAACGCAGTAAAACTAAAACAGTAAAGTTACTTGCTCCCTTTGAAAAAAAAATCGCACTTTTAATTAGTTTACCGGTAAGTCTGAAACTATACTGGAGAATCTGGGTAAATCTTCCAGAAAATAAACTATACTTTAAATAGTGCTAAACTTCTGCAGAGATCTCCACGCCAGCTCTGACGAAGGTATTCGCTGTGCAAAAGAAGAAGCGTATTTTATATACACTTTCAAAACATCTGAGCACAGACGCATAACTGGGAGTGGCCTGCATGTCTTCAGATTTTCTTCTCTGTCTTAAAAACAAAACTTACCGAGGCGGATGGATTCAATTACTGTTTTACTAAATCGGGTTAATCTAAAGCACGTTGTTCGCTCTCTCAGACTCCAGACCCCTTCCCGATCAATGCGCGTCATGACGAAGTCTGCGCAGACTCTGTTCTGTTCAGCTCTCTGCTGGAATATATTTTGGTAAATAAGCACCAATGTTACTGAGTGACTGCAGTAGTAAAACTGTTGAATCCAGCTAATGTAATGCTAAATGGTGTCCGGCAGAGGGCGCTGAAACCGTCTAACAGGCTGACACGGGCTAAGCAGGTGCGTTAGGGTAAGCAAACGTCCAGGTGTGGGATAGTACAGATTTTTTACACCCATGTCCGGATATTGAGATAATACCCCACATTTTAATTGTCTTTAGTTTACACTATTCAGCACAACACACAAATCTCAAAGTAAACCTTAGAAAAAACATCTATAAGTTCTCCCCACTGCAATTAAAAGTTGATACACAGAATAGAAAAAGAAATTTGAAATGATAGTTAATCCACAGAGACTTCGGACACTGGGCACCTAATTTTTTTTCATTTTCTTTAATCAGCAGAAGATTTTTCAGCTGTCCTGATAGGATCAGTTAGATTTTTCACAAAATAAACTTGCATTCAACTTACAGTTTCTGAAAAAAAGGCCTTTCTATGCTTGTCTCATTATTTGCAGTGGTTAATATCATCTAAAGATTCAGAGAGGCTCAAGCAGCACATGCAGTGATTTCCATGATTGATTCTGTCATGAAAATCACTGCGCTCAGGAGCACTTGCAGGCCTTTCACCTTTCAGGTTGAAAAGACTTATTGCACCATCAAACAAAAAATACACAAAAACTACACTGTCCCAACAATATTCCTCCCCCAGAAGCACAGCAACGGGTCTGTTCCCAAACATTTAACAGTAGTTTCCAAAAGAAGTGGGGATGCTACACTGGCCCAAGTGTTCTGAGACATGTTGCTGCCAGGAAATTTAAACTGACATTTTTTCCCCCTCAAAGTTCAAACACTTGATGTTTTTTGTGCTGTGCTGTGAAAAAAATATAGAATCATTGTTTTCAGTTCCTATTTATATTCTACTCTGCATCACAGCGTCTTTGGAATTAGGAAAACATTTTATGATAATTTTTTTATTTTAATCTTCAAGTTAGATCAAAAGAAGAGGGCAGAGTCCAGTAGTTCATTACAACCACCAGAAAAAAAATTGTGAAAAAAAAAGTGAAAAAGGAAAAACTGAGTTATGTAAAAATACTTGGAACAGTTGCTATAGTTTCCCCCTTCACTCTTTCCTGATAGCATGATAGAATCTGTATTTTGGAGATATGATGCAATGAAATGAAAGTGTATGCAGCAAGGACACAAATGACTCCACTTCTGAGTTGAGCATTATTGTGATTTAATTCACTATGTCTTATATCACAAAGAAAGTCTTTAAAAATGCAGACTAGAATTTCTGTATATAAACTGTACACAAAAAGCAAGGCACTATACAATCAGATTCTTCAAGCTGCTGTTTCTCTCCTAATGAAACTCTCAGGTGCCCAATAAACCAGGGTCACTTCAGCAGTTTTGAGCAATATGAGTTACCTATGAGGCCTGGCAGCATCCAGACAGTGTGGACAGAAGAAGTGACGACTTTCCTTACAACATCTGACACGACAGGACTCGTTTTTACATAGATACAAAGTCACAGGCGCACCTACACACAGTTTTACACAAATTAACGTTGCACACAAACATTATATACAGTCGCACACATACACAACCACAGCATGGCACTCTGACAACAAGCGTCCAAGTCTTTTTCTTTGACGAGTCCATAAGCGGTGATTTTAGTGCTATGACACACATAAAAGCCATGTATGCAACAAAGCCAGGTGTCTTTTTTTTTTTAACCTGCTTGTTATACCGCTTGAATTTCATTTTGTTAAGTAACGACAAAGTTGAGAAGTAAAACATCACTATAAGCGAGGCGAGTGCATCTCCAGTCTCATTCTCCTCGTATCAGATCAAAAGCAGGTCCATCTCTCTGCGGCTTCTTCTCGCATCTCCCTCTTGACTGTCCTCTCTTGTACCTCTTCACGTACCAACTCCTATTAAAAACACGATTAAAACAGTCCTTTGGCCTTCTTTAAGTTCACTTGCTTCCACCCTGGCAGACGTTCATATTCCTCTCTCTTCACCTCCAAAGCTTTCTGGGGTCAGAAAAAGAGACAAACGTTTCAGAAGAGAACACAGGCAGTGTGATAGGATCATCACTGAATGCCAAGCACAGCCTCAGAGAGGAGAGATGGCAATTTAACTCTAACTAATAATGGTTCAACATGATCAATATTGTTGTTCGGTGACAAAATTCAGCCTTTGTTTTATACTAACACACCCTGAATGTGTTAAGTTTTGTTAGCAGGTGCATTTGATGAAACACTGACTGTCAAAGCACCAAAAAATATAATTTGATAAAAGTCTAAGACAGGAAACATTTAAATGTCTCTCTTATCATGTTTAGTTTCAGTCTTCTTGTGTAGGTATGCCTTTTTCCTACTTCCTGTTTTACTCTGAAGGTTAGTTTATTCACATGATCATTGATTTTGCTTCCTAATTCTATCCTTTGTGCCTATCTGCCCAACCCTAATTAGATCAAGCTGTTTTAAGCATCCACAGCTTCATGTTTGCATAAAAGCTTCTTCAGATGTCCGATGTGCCCTACGTCGGTCTCTGTGGATGCAAATCCTTTCTCCTTCCTTGTTATTCAGCCTCACATCCCACTTCTTCTTTGCAAACCTCTTCCTTGGAATACTCTTCTCTGTTTCCTGTATCCTTGTTCTCTTTCCTGTGTCCAGATGATAGACCAAACACCTTTTTGGCTGGCTATCTATCTATCTTCACCTTTGCAATGAAAATTCAGGAGATCAGCGTCTTTAGAAGTGCTCAAATCACCTGATCAATCATGTTTGATTGAGTGAAGCTCCAGCGCCATATCTGCAGGATGTTGTCCTTTGCACTTTGCACTGGATCATTTCATGGATAAACAGATGAGTAGGTGCTTAGTGATTATACATTTTTTGGTACTTTCACAGTGAGATGTTTCAGAGCGCACAATTTTCAGAAAAGTTCAGTTTAATATAAATAGGAAAACAATATTTTCAAATATTTTCTTGTACAATCACATCTGCTAATTCACTGATTCTCTAACATGACGTGATATCTTGTGCCCTGTGGGGAAACAAATCAACTCCATCCAGTGTTGGTGTTTTTTCATGCCTCCATGTTGTGCTCCACAGACAGATAGTGAGTCAGACTGCAGTGCAGATAACAGTGAATCACTAAAGAGCATTTATTTGCACTGAGAGGAAAGGTAGAAGTTATGTGCGTGCGTGCAAAGAGAAAAGCTGCAGGAGCAGAGAAGTGTGGAAGGAGTGCGGCGTGGTCGGAGAGATAAACTGCAGCTGCGCAGATAAAACCTGTCAATTATCACAAGAGCATAAACACATCATTTCAAAGTCTAAACCCGCTCCCACCAAGGAAAACATCAAGAGATAAGCGACCTCTTAACTCACTAGGATGTAACTAATTATTATTAATTATAACATTACATAAAATCCATAATTTCCTGATGGTTTTTTTCTATACAATATTAGTAAATAGTGACAAATAATCCTGATGCGATTCTGAGCAATACTGGGTGTTTACAGGTACAGAGAATATATATTTAAGGCTTTTAATACTTTTTACTACTTTATATACAATTTGAGACCAAACATACAATGAAAATATACGTCTATCCAGGCTGAGTTTAAGAACGCCTGCTAGATGTGTTTATTAATATTAAAATAACATGAAAATCTCACGTTTTTTCTAAAATGAAATCTCATTCTCCTCCGTCTGAAGCAAACTAAATGCAGAGTTTAGATTTCTTTCCAGCCACTAGCTTCAACATCGATGACTAACCATCCTTGTCAAGCTATTGACAGGTAATCGTCATCATCATCTTTAGGGTTTTCACTGCTGTAAAAATGGCACCTCACTTGGTCTAAGAATTTTGTATTTTTAAGATGTGCAGGTATGAGTTAAAGGTAGCCTACAGTGGATTTACCATTATGGGCACACCCTGAATGAACATGAAAAGTTTAGCCTATCTATAAATCCCGTCCTACATAAGATCATTTAGGAAAAAGAAAATAATGTAATAATTTTTAAGTCCTGTATGTAGGATATTTAAGGAGTTCTAAACTATGAATGTTTTATGTCATTTATAATAAGAAGGACTTTAGAAGCACATTAGAGTTATAGCTTTAACTCTGAGGTATTAACTGAAGTGTATAAAAGTACACACTTACAGCACATACCAATCAAATCCTGAATTCTCTGACTGATTCAAGTGGTCAGTTGTAACTTTTCATCTTTTCTCCCAGCAGAGATGGAAGCTAATTTTGGATCATGTGTCATTTTGTATTTGTTGTCTCCTGTGTGAAGGAGTTGAAGTGCCAAGTCCTTTGTGATTGCAGCTTTTATAAAGTACTGTCTAACAGCGTAAGGGTGTTTCTGGATGATCTTTTCAGACATAATCGTGCAGCCAAGCACAACCTTTCCTCCTCGACCAGCACCACACTCAAGAGACAGGAGTGATTTTTTTTAAACACAGCGCTGACGTGCTCGAGAGAAGGACGGGTCATCAGTGCGGATGAGTCACACGAGCATCTCTTCTTACCTGAATCCACCTACAAACTGGTCTGTAAAGTGAGAGTTAGATGGTGTTAGATGGATTTTAATGACTGAGGGTTAGTTACTGTGTACAGTTCTGGTTTTCCACCATTTATACTTGTTGATGTACCTGCTACATATCTGCTCAAATCACTGATGTGAATCACTGAGGTTATTTTTGCTTGTGCCAATAAAAAAAGAAAAAAGAAAGAGAAAATATGCACCAGATAAAATTGGCTGAGATCTATTTCAGAATTGTCTGTTTGTGCATCTTTGCAGCACTTCCAGTGTTGCTGCTGTTTTCTCTTTGCTTTCTGGAAGCTTCATTCTGTAAGTATATCTGCATGTATGCTTCTCAAAATGATGGAAGAGGACAAAGACGAAAAAGAGGCAAAACTGGAGATTAGCAGGTCATTTTGCTGGTGTGGCTCCTTTCAGTTGTCTGTCTGTGGCCTCACATTCAGGCTTTTTGCACTGAAAGTCCCCTCTCAGAGGCCTCAGGACTTTACACCTGAACTGTGCACTGCCACTCTCATCCTGGGGACGATCCTCCTGTTTAGCCTCCAGGTTACAGACCGAAACTCAAAACTTGTAAGACAGGACAGATTGACAAAGAAGTTGTCTGCTGTCTATGTAAGTCTGAGGCTGATGGTGAAATTGCAAATGCACACTTGTAAACGGCCAGGGAACTTCCAGGGAACAAACCAAACAGATACAGTTTTTGCTTTTTATAGGTACAGTCAGGCAACATTTTCCTGTTTGCCACAGTGTTAAAATGTCATCAGCTATATTTTCTTTCTCATCAATAAAAGATAACTAAGTGAAAATGTCACTTCAGAAAAAATGCCTCACCGTGTCAAAAAGCTGCTACTATAGATATTACACTTCTACTTTAATTAGGTCACAGGTAAGTCATGTGACTAATTTGATTTCAACTGAGCTGTCATTGTTATCAGATTTAAAAGTTATAAAAAAAAAATCTGGTAAAAGGAAAGAAACATGCTGATTTTTTTGTGTGACTAAAACGCTGCCAACAAAAACTTCAAAGCAAAAGTAAAATAGTTTTTCTTCACTTTACTGACCTCAAAGTCCTGGTCAGACAGGTAGAGCTCCAGGCAGAGTGGGTCAACTCCCTCTGGCAGCGGCCGGGCCTGTAGCTGAGCCAGAGGGAAGGTGTTCTGACAGAGCCGGGCCAACACGTCCTCCACCAGGATGATCTGGTTACACACCTCCGCCTCCTGCAGCCACAACAGAGCATGCACAGGCTCCTTTGTAGTAATTGTGAGAAACCGCTTTGTATCAGTGAGGAAGGAAAAATATAGCATAATCTAAATGTTAATCACATTTTCCACTTTGGATGAGGGCATATAAAAAAGGAGGTGCAGGAAGAAAGGAAGTTTTATTTAATTTTTTATTTCTTTTTATTTGGGACGGAAAAAGATGTTTTAAAAGAAGGATGAAGGGAGTCAGAATAGCTTGTTTCGGACATGAAACTGACCTGAGGGGGTGCAAGGCTGAGTATAAACTAAATATGAATTACTTTGAACATGAATATGGAAAGCTATTGCAGTGACGTCCAAGAGAAAAAGTATAGGATAACAATATGTCTTGCTCACTTTCTCTGTAATCTCAGCCACGTCCTCTCTGTGCTCCCAGCTGGGAAACATGTTGGTGAAGGTGAGCGGCTCCAGGCCAGCGTGGATCAGGTATGACTTCTGAGGCTTCTTCTCATTCCTCTCTGCAGGAGAAAATCAGCACAAGGTTCTCATTAAATCACACATTAACCTTTTCCTAATGTTTTTCTTTTCTGCTTTTAAAGTTTCTGGATGTTTGCCTCACGTTTGCAGTACTGCAGCACAGTCTCCATCGCGCACTTCCTGTCTGCATCCCAGCGGATATGAGCAGAGCCAGTCCTCTCGCTGTCCTGAGGCCACCAGCCCTGCCACAGGTAAACCTCATGGAAGTTATCCACCAGGAACAAAGCTGTGCCAGAGACATAAGATACAGTAAGAAATATGCGGTGTAATCTGCATACTGTATGTTCTGGATTTGTAGTTACGCATCTACATTTTAAAGTGTTCCCCCCCCCCAAATGATCCTTTAAGTCTGTGCGAGCATCAGTGTGAGGATAAAAAAGACAATGAGATTTGAAAGTGTGTCTTTCATTTTGCAAAAAATCAGTTCCTAAATAACATCTCTTCATCTTGTTTTTGCAAGGATGTGAGAAAGAGATGATGGGATGAAGCTATTTTTATATCCTCACTCTCTCTGGCACCATCTTGGACAGATACAACTGATCTCATTCTAAAACACTGACGTGTTCTAAAGGTTCAGGTTGTAGAAATGTACATAGGTGTATATTTTACTCAAATGACACAAGATTAAACTAAATGAAAAGAAAAACAACCTTTGAGCTGAGATGATGAATATGAATACTCTTGCACATTAGAGCTCCCACAGTACAGTTTATGCATGTATTTTGTCCACAAATAATTCAACATAATTAAAATAAAACTGTTTTCATAACAGCTCAGCTGCTCATTTTATTCCCCAGCAGTCAATAAAAACATTGGTCTTCATTCACAAACAGTGTGTTCTCACAAATCTGTTCTTAACTGTGCAGATGAACAAATGACGCACAAACCCTGAATCGTCCAAAAAATGAACAGTAATGAATTGTGGAAATGAATAAAGAATTACATAAATGCACATACATCAGACAGATATGCTTCACCACTTTTTCTACCTCTAGGAAGGTTCCCTATATCCAATCACTGGATACTTTATTAGGTATACTCAGCTAGTAGTGGGTTAAACAAGACGCTGAAAACATTCAGAGATTTTGGTCCATATTGATAATGACAGCATCACACAGTTGCTATAGATTTTAAATGAGGTGGATGGCATGTCTATCTAAAACACTCCTGTTTCCTCACTCGAAGCTTATGGAGCAAGGATGGATGGAAGCCTTAACTAGAAGAATATAAATCCCCACCCGCCAAACTTTTGTGTTTCAGTCTCACCAGGTTGAGGTGCATTGTACAGATCTTCCTGCAGGAAAGGCAGCGAGCTGACCAGGTCTGGAGCTCTGGACGGGTGGAAAAACTCATTTGCTACAAAATCTCCAGATGTGCTGCTCAGCTGGAAGAGCCGTGGGGTGAAATTGAATTTTCCTGGATCTGACAAACAACAAGATACATCATCCTTCTTCGGATGATGACCAGTGTAGGTGTGGAGAGCTTTAGACTACACCTCATGATTTAATATTTTGTTAAACATTGGAAAAAAAAAATCAAACCTGTTATTTCTGATTTCATTTATATATTTTTGATAAACAATTGTTGTTATTGTTAATTCCTAAAAAAATAAAAATACTGCAGTTTGTGAAATACTCTAAAATCTTATATTGTAGAGTAAAGAGCATTAGGTCTTTACATTAAAACAGTCATTCCCAAATTCAAGAATCCTGTGACCTCTTTAAAAACCAAAAATTCCCATGAAGTCCACCCAATCTTAAATCTTCAATTGAAAACACAAAAGAAAGTGATGTATTTCTTTGAATGTTTTAATACTAAAAAACAAGAAACACAAGCTGTTGACTATGAACTGCTAATGCTACCCAGTCATATGCATAGTCACACTGAGCTCATGTGTTATGACTAATGTGTAACCCACCTGGCACTGGGACACAAAATTCAATGCATAAGCATAAAATTTAGGTCAGAGTAATATTTGCAATAACACAAACTAACTGTCTTTTATTACCAGTTTTGATTCACTTTTTATATAAACGAATATAAATATGTAACTGTACATACTTGTGAGCAATTTCAAACTGAGTTTCTGTTATTACTGTGGACCACCTGCAACACCGGGCCCACAATTTGGGAATTACTGCCCTAGAGTAAAAATCACATTGAGGCTTGAGTTGGTTATAAATAAAATAAAATTGAACTAAATTGTTATTAAGCCATCATAAGGGCTTTTAAAAAGGTTAAAATTTGACCTACAGATAATATATTCATGCACTTTATTGTGCAATGTACAAGAATGCAAAAGAGCAATTTTACTGTGTGGTAGTATAAGCAAGTATGCTGTATGAATTTTATTGTATGTATTGAATTCATAATGTGAGCTAAACAAGATATTTTTAACTTTACTAGAAATGATATCAGTTATAATTACAGTTACTGCTGCAGCAGTGTGGCAATGGTAGTATAAGTGATGCTAGGAAACAACAATGGTGTTATAACAATGCATTGTTAAGCAAATTTCAGACAAGCTGAGTCTATGGTGTCAACACATAAAAACGCTGTTTCCTGTACCTTGAAGCATGCAGTCATAGGCTTTCCTGTCTTTTCTCCCCAGAGCCTCCCAGAAGCCTGGAGGCTCCACCCCCTCATCACACTCATGGATGGTCACTTTGCTGCTGCTGTGGAGACCTGCTTCCAGAGGACATCTGAAAGCAGCAAAGAGAGAAATGATATTCAATTCTCAGATGAGAGTGTAAAATGAGGAAACACTGTCTTTATAAACACTCACTGCTCCTTTATCTTAAGAGCGGCCGTGTTTCCAACACTGCGGGTGTGCAGCTGCGTTTTGCAGCCGTGCCACAGGTAGATGATGGCCTTGTTGATGTTGAGCAGGATCATGGAGGCTCTAGAGCGAAGGCTGCTGCAGTGACAAGCCACCTCCAGCAGGTGGCCCTCCACCGGCACTTCACCACGCACACAGTAAAGACGCCACTCACCTGATTAGAGCAGGTAAGCGTGAGTGACAGGAAGTTTTTATCCTTAATCCTTAATCAGCAATCCAACATAAATCATATTATAACAACAACAATTTATTTTCTTTATTTAATACCAATATTAAATAATAACAAATAATATAATATAATAACAATATATAAAGGTAAATAGAATAAAAAACGGAAAAGTCCAAATATTTACTCTGAGTGTTCTCCTCCTCCTCCTCCCTTTTGCCTGCATGGACGATCATTCCTCCATTGAAGCACTGCAGGAAACATGCCGGCTCCTTTCCTTGCTGCACCTGCATCTGTAACACACAGTGGTCAAATTACTCTGTTAAAGTCAAGATTACAAATGTATGCACTGTCCATCTTTCTGTACATGTGTACATGTGCGCGTTATAAAGAGAACATTGTACAAAACTTTCATTCTTAGCCATCTTAATGCCGTCGTAATCTCCTGTGATGAACGATTCAATGGAAGCGGGCTAGTGTGTTACTTCAGTAGCATTTCATAACATCAGCCTTCACCGCAGAGCTGATAATATGTTTTTAAACACTGACTGCCTTGTCTCTTGTACCTGTGCCCCTCTCTCCTCATCCAGCTCCACCGTCATCAGTGCTGAGGTCCCCTTCTCGCTGACAGTGGAGTGTCGCCCCTGCCAGAAGAAGTAGCAGCATTTCTCCTTCCCGGGCCCACTGCTCCTTGCCTCTGGGTTCTGCCTGCGACCAACTAGGGCCAAAATACAGAAACAGACAACAAAAGGATCAATAAACCACACTAAAACTACTCTTTTCACTACACAACAAAAAACGTTTACGTCTTTTTGAGTGAGGTGGTGTTGTAATGAATTATCAGAGCTCACCTACCTGTTTGTCTGCCATAAAGCACACAAATGCAAAATGTCAAGTAGATCATTTTTACCATGTCAGAATATGACTAGAGACCAACCTGAGGTGCTGACCATGTACTTCCACTTGACCACATATGCGTCCCCCTCGTGGAACTGGCCTATGCTCTGGCGTGGCAGACGGCTGTAATCAAACTCCAGGATGTGCCAAACGTCCACAGAAACTGTGACGATCTCCTGAGTCCTCATGGAGTCCTCTGATTCCACTCGACCGTGGCCACGCCCGACATTCACCCCATCCAAAATCATGGAAACTGATGACTGCAGGACAGGCAGCATTAGGGTGGCATCGTAAGGCCGGCACTCTCGCCTTGGAGCCTCCTGGGAGAAAGATTGCAGATAGGATTAGAATCAAATGAAATGTTAAGATGTGATAGTGAAAACTGAGCCAACAGGCAAAATAAGGCACTTTGACACACTAATGCTTCATACAGCATCTAACCAAAGGCATATCCGCTCTAATTCCTGGTCCCAGTGTGTAATAAACTGTTCCTGACAAAATGAACTAAGCCTGACTGAGACAGCCCAACAAATAAACAGATGGGGAGATAAAGTCGATATATCAGGCTTCTCTGATGTGGATAATCTGTGGAATAAAGCTATTTATCCTCATACAACAAGAGCCTGATTTGCACCTTCTGCTCAGGTACAAGCTCGCAGCCTTCCTTTGGCGTTGGGGACTTTACTTCAGTCCAATCCACGAACTTCTCCTTGAATAAGATTGTCTCATTGTGCTCTGTCAGCCTGCCGAATATTGCCCAGTCAGGACGGCCCTGGCCCTTCCTGTGGAGAAGAGCGTGGTTAAAAAAAAAAAAGAGTAAAAGGACGTTAAACTTCATGAAACCAAAAGCCTTTTAAAAACTAAGAAATAAAGTTGATCATTTTAAAACACTATGCATTTTTGGTGTTCGATTGAGGCCAGAAGTAAAAATGTGAAGCAGGCATGTGTATTCTCACCTGGGTATGAGTTTGTTGCAGCCTCCGGGGTCCAGAGGGTTCACGTCACAGCACGTGTAGTCAAACGTCCCGTTCCACAGGTGTTTAGCCAGCTGGAAGGCCACCTTCCTTTGGGCCAGAGTCACCTCTTTACCGTGCCACACATACACCTCACTGCCAAAATCAAACACCAAAACCTGCAGCACAGAAAGCACAACAACCACAGACACCCAGTTAGCACTGCTTCAAACTTAATAAAGCCCTTTTAAGTTACATATGGAGAAAATCATCTATATTATATGCAATAACACATGTAGTGTTGTTATATAAATCCCAGAAATAAGAAGTAAAATACAAAAAACTCAAAAAACAATCACTGCAAACATGTTTTAACCTCTGTGTTCTGTGGTGAGCTATATATAACTCACCACAGTAAATTTTACTAAAGCTTAAAGTTTGCATTTTGAGGAGCACGACTGCTTTGACTGACAGTCACTGAACTGGATTTCTCATATGAATTTGCAGCTTTATTCCCTTTTTTAAGCATTTTAATGGAAAAATCTAACAGATTATATGGTCTGCTGTTTGCTATAGACCAAGAACATCAAACTTATTTTATATCGAGGGCCTTATACAGCCCACTTTGAACTTAACCAGACCAGTGAAACTCTTCTTTCTGTCAATGTAAAAATGTTTAACTACACATTTAATCCCTGAGATCTGTTAATATGAGAAGTGCAATTTCAACAGTATTACTCGATTGTTCTATGTGATAAAGAAATGCTGTCGTATTAAATGTATGTCAACAAAATAAATAAATTAATATGTAAAATTGTGGGAAAAGTTCTGGTAGCTTATTGACCAGATTATCCTGTAATTATAATGCAGAAAAATTTGTAAATTCATAGAATGATTTGTTTAACTGTGGACCTAGTCTAAAAAAAACAAAAAGAAGAAGAAATTTTTCTAGTATAAAAAAACCCCTTTTCTGCAATTTAATTGTTTATTTTTTACATAATTACTCTGGCGCAGTATGAATAGATGTGGTGGAGGTATTTATCAGTAGAATAATATGTTAACTATGCTGAAAATACAATTAAAAGTCTAATAAAATGATTGTCTCCTTCACATTTCCCAAAGTTGCCCAGTGAGCTGGATTAGAGTCTTTGACATTATGTTTGACACTCTTGCAAGAGACAATCCAAGAAGTGTGTGCATCACTTTAGTGACTGAAACTCTTGCCCCTTTGTATGTTACTTAGTGCAAATTTGCAGGTGTCTGTGCAATATACAGTGGATGCATGCAGCTTGCCAACTAAGTGTAAGCTGATAGCTTGACGGTCTCCAAAAATAGTCCTTTCTAGCTCCAGAAAGTTAGCATAGGTTCAGTCCCTGTAAATTCAGGACAGTGAATCTCCAGCTTCTTTTTATTTTGCATCTCATATAAAGTTTGCATCAGAAATTCTTTCTCTGATCCACCACCACCACCTTCTAGACTCCAGAGAGTCCATTCATTATCTTTGACCTTCATCTACAGGTCTGCTTCTTATTTTTTTAGAAGAAACTTTGATTTCTTCCATGTAATATTTCTCTTCTGTAATACAGTGGTTTGCATTCTCGTGTGGCACATGTGACAGAAATGCTGAAAAGTGTCCCATTCACATGCAAACCAAAAATAAAGCTAAACTACACCAGTGATGAAATCCTATTTCCTCTCCGTTCATGAAATCTTTCCAAGTTCAGAAAGCGGAAACGTGAAATTCTGCTGAAAATTTAAAAGCAGCTATCAAAATTATAATGAGGCTTTTATAGATCACCTCCTTGGATGTCAGGAGGGAGCTGCGTGGGACCTTCCCCCACTCATCATCATCAGGAACCAGCTTATCATCCTGCAGTCTGAAAATACAGTTGGTTTCCACGATGGCATTCTCAAACTGCTCGTCCTCCTCTGCTGGACCCGCCGCTACAATTAAACATAGTAACCGAAAATGTTAAGATATTATCAACGCAAGTGTGTGCAGTGGTTCAAACGCACAGACAAAAGCTTATGTCTTACACTGATATGCCATCTGTCCACCGAGGACTGACCAGAACTCCTGAGTATCTGGACTCTGTGGGTTCACCCCTTCTTCGATGGTCTGCACCTGGTTCCCCCTGCAGCCCATGTCCTTATTTGTCTGGATGAACGTGGCCAAATCGTTTGCCTGCATTCACAAAAGAAAAAGAATCATCTTATCAGCTATTAAATATGATAGATTTCAGTTTCATGGGCTAGATTCTGTTTTAATCTGCATGCATAGACGTAAACATGGAGGCCAATGAAGTGTAAGCAGATGACAAAGAGGAAACTTTTTAATCCTGTGTGTGGATGTGGAATCTGAGCCTGGAGCGGTGTGGATGTTACATGAATGGTTTCCCTGAGAGAGTTTTCCAAACTTTTAGGATGTGGAGGCTCACTTAACCACTACTGTCAGCATCTCTTAACTTAACAAGGCTCTAGTAGAGAGACACAACGCTCAGCTCGCTCATCTCCCCGAGACAGAGTTGAGTTATCTTGGTGACGACTGGAGTGGTGTAAATTTTGGGTTACTGTTCAAACTAAGGTCAAATTAAGTGAAGAAAATCAGACCTGTATCTAACTTAGTAACACATACAGAAGCTGTGTCAATGATGATAAAAAAAAAGACTAGACATGTGATTTGCTGTTTAAACTGACAAGAATAAAGTAGATCTGAGTCGCATATAAAGAAAAATAAAGAGTAAATGTAGCCATATCCTCACCATGATGTTGATGTAGACAACAAATAAATTTAGCTTCTTAATTAATCCATTAATACCCCTCAGAAGTAAGAGGTGAAACTTCATAAGAATGTCAAATATTAAAGTCAACAACAAAAAAAGTCATACTAAAGAGATTTGGCCGACTGTTTCTTGGCTCTTCATGCATAAAATCACAATAAAGTGTGTAAAGATCACAGAGAAGGAAAACAAATGTTTATTAAAAACTGTCTAGACAGACGTCCTTTGGGAAAATGGAGAGGCTGAAAACGTGTTTGATGAGGAGCACAGATGGGCATATGTGCCAGTTGGTGTGTGCGCAGAGAATGAAAGTTAAATAATCAATGAATCTTTTTTTTTCAAACACCAGTATGGCTACTGTAGCTCTGACCACACCAGACAGAGTGGTAACACTCACCTTCGCCTTCTCAATAACGTTTGAGAACTCTCCCATCCAAACAAAGCAGTGCTCTGGAGTGACCAACAGGAAACAATCCCCGCTGTTCAGAGACGACGCTCTGGGCTCCACTAGTCTGGTCTGAACATGACGACGACCTGCAAGAAATATGAAGCCACTTTAATTCATTTTCTCCGTAGATTTATCATAGATGTTCTGCTTGAGGCAAAACTTGTGTAGCGCCTTTGAGTATTTTACAAGGACAGATGGAAACGACAATTTGTGTGACCCTTGTTTTCTTATTGGTGGATTATCACAGGAGCAAAAGCCTGACTACACGTTGAGATGACCAAATCAACATATGAAAAACAGACTTATTATTCACAGATAGCTGTTGATGTATCATCATTAAAATGCAGATTACAGCCTTTAAAAAAGATTCTGTTTTGTATACAGCAATTTCCCCTTTTGTTTGTTGCTGTACA
The DNA here is from genome assembly GCF_963969265.1 of Rhamphochromis sp. 'chilingali'. Taxonomy (NCBI): domain Eukaryota; kingdom Metazoa; phylum Chordata; class Actinopteri; order Cichliformes; family Cichlidae; genus Rhamphochromis; species Rhamphochromis sp. 'chilingali'. The sequence goes on along the minus strand of NC_137943.1, from coordinate 28,336,773 downwards.
TACAAAACTCAATATTTTATAATAATAGTATTATTTATTTATTATTCGGGGCATGACCACTTTTGACTTTCTTGAGGCTACCAACCTAGGCGCCTACAGCAAGATGTCTGCTTCACCTCAATCACTTCATGTTTAAATCACTGAACTGAATACTGTGAAACATTAAAATTAGGGGTGTGGTTGCCACAGCAGGTGGTGGTGCTGACACAGCTGAGAGCTATCTGCTAATTTAACCCTCTCAGTGCCTTTTGAAGCCTTATTAATACCATTACATTCAATTGCTGAAATTGCAGAGTTTTCAAGGAAAGTCTAGGATTTATTAGCAGATCCCATGTTTGTGACACGCAGGTACACAGTTTATGGATGCAGTTTATGATGCAACAATATGACTTTCATATAGAACACTAACTGCAGTATGAACCTAAACATTAACAGCCAGTTTCTGAAAACTAAAGGTAGTTTTGGCTGCTCATTTTTCCCCAAGGAGAGGGCTTCCCATATTTGATATGGCACAGCTGTTACACCAGATTCGTCTCTCCCATTTATTCAGATTTGGGATCAGCACAAGGCTGGGTTTGTGTCTCCTCCTGATCTTAAACTAGGTAAAGCAAATGTGTTAACCCCTACCCCACGGTGCCACTAGACCTAGTTTTAGACTAAATGAAGAATGAATGAAGCTCTCATTTAAAAGGTTCTAGTCCAAGATTATGTTTATTTCATGTCTGGGAGCTGGAAATGACACAGCATTAAACAATGGTAGACAGGTTAAGACAAACACACAATATAAGCGAGTTTTCACCTTTGATCTGCATCAGCATGATGTTCTTGTACGGCACAGCGCTGTTGTTAGACATCTGCTCTGAGATGTTGACGCTGCGCAGACTCACATTGCTGAAGTTTTCTTTACTGGCCAGACCTGCCAGAGCAGCCTCGGAGTATTCTGAGGTTTTATTCACTGAAATGAGAAAATACACACTTTATAAAAACAATAAAGGCCTACTGGAATAAAAATTAATAAATAACTAACATAACTGCTTCATTAAACATTAAAGTAATAAAATCCCTGCAGAAAAAAACGTCTGTATAAATGGGTCACGCTAATTTGCAGAGGTTAAAAATCGATGTAGTTTTGTTGGCTCCAAACAACAATAATGTTTCCAATTTTGCTGTTGTTGCTTTTTTTATTACACACCCCTCTGTTATTTAAACAATAACAGAGGGGCTCTATTAAGTCTTCTGTTCTACAAACTCCTAAACACAGAGTAATGTTCTTACTCGTCTTCTCGGATTTCATTCTCTTGCTTTCCAACTGTGCCACGTTAAGTCTCTGCTCTGTGTACTCATGTCGGATGTCCTCTCGAGCTGCCAGCATCTTCAGAGGGTTTTTAGATGACTGAACGTTTCTAGAAGGACGAACTGAGCGCTTGTGCTGCACCATGGCTGAAGTCAGCCTAGTCAGGAAGAAAAAATGAGTATGAGTACAATGGAAAATAATTACCAAGAGGCCGATGATGTATAATTAGAAGCTTTTTTTTCTTACTTGGGAGCCTGGGAGCCAAATATGCTGTCAAAATCCTCGCTGATGTCAATCCTGGTGGGCATGCGTGGAAATTCAGCGACACGCCTGTAAAACTTGGAGAAGATCTCATCATCCAGCTTCATCACTTCCTTCACGGCCTTCTCAGTCACTGTTATAGTGGTTTCCTGCAAACCTGCCACTGAAAAAAAACCAGTTTAAAATAATAAGGATGCAATCTATACAGATTCTTTGAAGGTAACACTGCAGAGTGTTGATATTTTTGGGGGATTGGCACTAAAAATGCTTTTAAAATGAAATATATTCCTAAGCTGAGGTCAAAGTCACTGCGGATGTACTTACCTTTGCTATTCAAGCGCCCCAAGAAGCTTTCCAACTTGTCAAGCTTCTTATCTGACTCCATGTCCGGCCTCGCCTCAATTTCTGGAAGACATAATTCAAGTTTTAAAACAACAGCTGTGATAAGATTGAGGTGCTCTCATTACGTTCGTTTCTATCCCTGTATTTTTCTGGACTGCTTTTACATTATTCACAGTTCAAAATGATCCTTATTTATCATATACTGGGCCTTGGCATAGTCTCTTAGTTCTTCCTCTGTTTTCAAGCTGTTTTAGTGTCTCTCCCTTTAAGCCAACGCTCTTCTGCTATTTGCATACAAAAATTGTGAACAGTAGGTAGGTGAGGCTGTTGTGTTCACAGGATTACCTGCTCTCACTGATATTCTGGATAAATAGCAAACCTAGAATAGTCTAAAGTTTCTGTCTCATACTTGTACATAAACTGGCCTACGTATTTGAAACTTTGGCCATATTCAATATGAGGATCCACCAAGTTATTTTAAAGTTATAGTTGACAGAAAATAAAGGAAAACATATCAGGACCCCTTAAAATTTTCTTAAAGTAATTAAATTAAACACACAAGTTCATCCAGCTTTTTTGTGTTTTGTGCCGTTATTACTGTTTTTAAGTTATTAGCTGATATTTTTTTATGAACTTTAGGAATTATTTTTAAATCCATCAGCTTCTGTAAACTGCAAACTAGTTTTTTAAAAGCTCTGACAGCGATTTCTCTGGGGTGACAGTGATGACTTGCAAATCTATCTCACCCTCTTGTGGTTTGTTGACAGCTGGCGTGCTGCTCTTCAGCTTGGTGGAGACAGGCGACAGTATTGGGCTGATAACGGAGGAGGAGGCTGCCAGGCCTGCAGACACATAGACACAAATTTAGAGCAAGCGATGTAACTACTACATGAACCTGCTCACAATCAGGTCTTTGAATTTTTCTTTAATGCCTGTGAAAAAAAGACTCTGCATTTGGCATTTTTGGCATCAGAAGCCAAGTGCATCTCTACATTTCGACAGCCAGTGTCACCAACTAAGTCAATGCAGATTTGTAAATAGCACTAGAGTCCAAATACATCCATTTTTTTGGGTGCATACTGTTGCTTCAAAGTCTTTTTCTATAGCATTTTTAAACACCACCCCAGTCACCCACCTTTCTTGACCATACGTGCAGCCACTGTGTACTGGGTGGAGTCATTAGCTGCTCCTTTGCCCTTTGCCTTCCAAGCATCCTCCCGAGTTGAAATCATCTGCTTCCTCTCCTCAATGGTCATCTGGGCTTCAATTTCCTCCCCCGTCTTCTGCACAGACATGTCAAATTATCAGATTATGAATGATTATTAGGTTAAAGTGTCAAGCCCTGCATGAAAAGCAATCATCTCTACACAATGAAGCTAACTGTTAGTCTTCAATTCAATATATTTCCAGCCATGTAGGACTTGTTTTTAATAAGATTAAAACATAAAACAAATACATGGAAGAACTGCATCACCTCTGTAGCTCCAATTCACTGCTTTGTTCCCAAAGGCGCAATTATTCATGTAGTAACAGTATCAAACCAAGCAGTTATAAAAAGATTGGATGCATTCGAGCATGCTAGGTGCATTGCTATATATAGTCTACTGTATTCCTCAGTGGAAGTGATGGCTGTACACTCGTGTTGGCGTAACCAAATCAATTTCAATAACGCAGAAAGTGCTCAACACATGAGTAGCTGCAGACCAAGCAAGAACGATAAGACTCCAGTACATGCTGCCTGTTTGAGCATGCTAGGCGCATGACCTTACCTGACTATGATGGTCAATATACTGACACTTTTGGCCAAGGGAGATAGGAGGAGAAAAGGTAGAGGAGAAGACAGGCTCCTGAGGATGTAGTAGTGGGTGGAAAATCGAAAGACAGGAAAGGAAACGAGGGAAAAACGATGAACACAGAGGATGACAAACGATGGATGCAAAGGAAAGAAGACCAAAGCCAGAAATCGGGACTGCAGTTTGACTATTAAACAGTAAACATGACGCTAATTTAATTTTACCTTTAAAACATGCCGGTTTTAAATATTCATTATTCATTTAAGAAATGACAAAAGTCTTTCAAAAGAATTAAGGAAGTTTCACTGTCTCTAAATAAAACACTCCAAAATAAAGAATGCACTTACTTTTGTTAAAGGTTGCTGAATACATTTATGTTTACTGTTAGTAACAAGGCAACAAATTGCAAAAGCCGCTTCGCCCAGGAGAAAATTACATTACCTGTGCAATGAAAACGTAAAGCTTAAAGGAACCCCGTCTCTTTCAATCTCGTGGGTCTTAACATGTTGCCTGTTCACACTGTCAAACATGTGCGGTATATTTTTACTGGTTAAAAGTTGAAAATATTTAACACATATTTTGATCTGCAATGTAAACTGGTTGCACTCCATATTAGAAGCATCATAAAATGTTAAAGTGCTGCTTTTGGTTGCAATTTCCAGTAAAAAGGAAACATGTAGAATTAGTTTTCAAAGCCTTCCTGTTGCTAGGAAGAGGAGAAAGACGGAGGAAAGTGATTGTGCGCAAAGACAAAGCATTTGATGCATTTAGTCAACTAAAAGATCTGCTGATCATAAAACCAAACACTGTGTCTACATTTTTCTCGCACAAGGAGTCTAACTGGCCTCTGATAACGACCAAAAATAGATGCTGTCTTGCTGCTGCTGGATTTGTACTGCAGCACTTTGTTTTTCTAAGGTTTTTAATGTGCGTAACAGTGGTTTCTTTATTGTTAAATGTTGTTATACTTGTTTGACAGTTGCCACAAGACACAAATAGAATTTCCAAAAGGGCAACAAACATTAAATACAAATTATTGCTAATGGAATCGATCGAGAAAATCAGAATATATAAAACTGCCGTCTTCTAGATCGGCAAAGAGGAGCTATGCTGCACAAACACAGATATTTCCGTATTCTCTTCGTATCGCCTCTGTGAACATCATCATTGTGATATACAGTTTGACTAACGCCCATTATGTTTTCTTCTTTGCTTTCCTTGTTAAACTATTTTCAGGTTTAAATAAAAAAGGTTGTAAAAAAGGTTGAATATCAAACATGTCCATGTCATAGAAGGAAACAAAAATTGCAACCAAACACTACAATCTTAACAACAATGGTGGCTACGAGTTGCAGGAATTATTTTTAAATTTTACAACAAAATACAAAACTATAAAAGACATTCACAGTGTATTTTATTTCAAACTCAAAAAATATAATAAGCCACATATCTTCATACCATGGTTCGTTAAATATAATATATTGGCATTTAAAGCAGTTTCTTAGCCAACCTGTGGAGATGTGACTTGTGCAAAGTGAACTCGTGATTGCTCATCAAATGCTATAGTATTTCTGAGCATGAGCACTTTACTTAAGAAGTGCTTAATTAAAATATTTAGAGCACCAATGAGTTTATATAATCTAGTATTAAGACCATGTGTTAAATGTTAAATATTAGATGTTGTTAGAACATCGACAGACCAGCAGATTCAGGAAAAGCAAAAAGCAGCCTCGCACAACATCCAAACAAAACTGTGACAGGAAAACAGAGATCCCACGCCAAGCTAATAACCAACAGGTCTTACCCACAGCTGTTCAGACACAGACAGAGAGGAGTCCTGAACAACCACCCCTTCCTCCTGAGGGGTTAAACACAGGGGAAGTACACGTCAGAGTGAGGGGGGGCTACTGCTATTGTTGCTAATGGGTTTTAGGGGCGAGATCGCCTTAAGGATTAGCATCCAGCGTTTAAGCAGGCGGTTTCAACTCACAGAATACTAATTTTGAGTGTACGAGCTGCAGGAAAGGAGTCCTTTAAAGTGCCCTAGTCCCAAATCCCAAAATTAGAACTTCTTTGAGCTTATAAATGTCTTTCTAGCTGCTGTTTAAGCCAACAGAGATGCATAAATACTTATAAGAGATTCCCAAAATAACTCTTTCTGTCAGATAAGCTTTCAAGTATTACCTCTCGAGGTTTAAGTCAAACTTAGCCTGAAGCTTCCCCGATTGTGTTAAAATTCATTTGTAATAGCCCAGACTGCTAATTCTACAAGCAGAACGAGGCGTATGATTTAGTGTTTGCTGTCTGAGGGCTGGATGCCACGCTGGTCGGACACCACTGCGCTCAAACAACAGATGGGCTAAAGGGAATGAAATGAAAAGGAGCACTTAACTGAAAGAGAGGGGGGGCAGAAGCTGGCATGGTAACGATGAAAGATGGGGAGGGAAATGAGGCACTGGTGTTTACTATGTTTAACAAAAACTGTTAGAGCAAAGGCTCTGTAAAAATATACCTGAAGCTAAATGAAAAGCGGATATAACACTTTTCTGAAACAGGGGATTAAATTTATTCCTATTATTTGGTTTCATTTATATTGGTCATGTCATGACATTTTCTGCAAACATTTAAGACAAATGTTGTTTTAAACCACAATCTGTTGGAACTCAAGCGAGAAACCTGTGCCCACTTTACTTAAATCTCCAGGAAATGTAATCCGTGGAGAATGACCTGCCAGTCATATTTGAGCACACACAGTTTTATTCACAGCGATGTAGAAACCACAAACATTTATGCGAGGAGACAGGTTTTAGTGCAGTTTCTCTACATACAGTGCGCAAGAACCAGCCCAGTGTATCTGGGAAGCACGACAAAACTGCAAGTCAGCCGCACAGTTAGTTAATGGGTCTGACTTAATCAAATAAATTAATAAATATAATCACAAAAGTGTTAACTGCATAAATGATAATTTATTTTAATGCTGGATACTGGAAAGAGAGATTTAATTTTCACTATAATTTTTTTTTTTTTAAAGCTACATTTTGTTTGGTACTTTCTTCTTTAGCTTAGGTTTAAATTTGCCAAATCAAATATGACTCACTCTAAATGTGACCACAGTGAGGCTTCACAGTTGTTATACTGTATACACAGTAAAGACTAACCTTCTTCTGGCTGGTCTGATCTGTTTCCCATGGCTGAGCTGGCTGCTCAGTGGATGCCACTTTAACCACTTCCTGTTTCTTATTGATCCTGTTCCTCCAGTCCTCCTCACCACTCTTCTTCAGCAGTGCCACTCTGACATAAGACAAGAGATAATCTTTTAACAGGCAAAAATTAGGCTTTTAATTAATATCCTATACTTATTTTTAAAAAAAATCTGTGTTCTGTCATTGGACAGTGCCTTGTAAAATTCTTAGGGCCAAAGTCCAGAAGCCAATGGGTAACCTCCACGTTTACGATGGCTAAATCCATATATGTGTACAAAATGACAATATAAAAATACATGGAAATAAAAATATTGAGATAATGGTGCTTTTCAAATTTATATATAAATATGTTTTACATATTTGTGCTTTTAGTTCAAATCATAGGAAAGAAATCCTTTCAAGGGAGAAAATCCAGACCAGAGACCTTTTGCTGCAAACACAACTATCACAGTTTTTCTCGATTGCTTAAAAACTATAACCAATCTTGTGAACCCAAATTTCAAATTTTAATGCCACTTTCCAAGAAGCACACCCATTTCCCTGAACTATAAACACGATGCCCCTGCTTTACCACATGAGTCAGATGTGGTGAACTGTAAAACTACACACAAATCCCTACATTTGTCAGTGCTTACACCATGTGGTCACTTAGAAAGCACTAGCAGTCAATTAACTCACATCAGCACAGCTTTAGCTCAAATAGCACATAGTTAACGAAGTGGAAACACTATGAGTCAAAATGTATCACACACCAATCAGAAACTTTAATGGATAAACAAAAGGGCCCAAGTCAGCTCATTCAGGTTTGAAACAATGGATCCAAAGACATGCAAAGGAAGAGGTCCAGGAGCAGTAGGAGAAGGTGGTCTAGGACACCAGGGAGGAGGAGGTGGAGAAGGTGGAGGAACATAATTGGTTATTGGGCTATTGTAAATGTCCCTGGTAAGCGTGGAAGGAATGTCACTATGTGCGCAGCTATCAGCCAACGAGGGATACTCCACCGCCATCTGATTCTAGGACCCTATAACACTATGCTTCTCCTTGCTTTTCTTGATGGTCTGAGACAACATATGTTTCAGCGGGACTGCAGGTAACCAGCACAGCCAGAGCAGCCTCACTACGTTGTTGTTTGGGATAACGTCAGCTTCCATCACGCTGCTATGGTTCATGACTGGTTTACCAATAACCCAAGGTTTTCTAACATCTTTCTGCCTGCATACTCTCCCTTTCTAAACCTGATAGAGGAGGTATTTTCGGCAAGGCAGTGGAAGGTGTACAACACCTTATGTCCTCCTCCAGGCCGTGAAAGACGCCTGCCTAGACATATCAGTAGATGCATGCCAGGGGTGGATCAGGCATGCAAGAGGATTTTACCCCCGCTGCCTAGCTAGGGCCAATATAGCTTGTTATGTCGATGAGATTCTCTGGCCTGACTCAAACCAAAGACAGGATGCTGAGGTGGAATAATGTTTTTGGTGCGTATTGTACTGGATGGTACATGAATAAAAATGTCCCACTGTATGTACATTGGTTGCGTCTTTTGTGTTCATCATGTGAAAAGGTTTTTGAGGGGAAGAACCACAAGCAACATAACTTGCCAGTTTTGGGAATACTGTTTTACATTTATTGCACCAATGTGTACGACTATGTTGTCGTGCATGTGTTTTTGAGGCCGTGTGTGTGATGTCTGTAGTCAAAGTTTGGTTTTTCAGCAAGAGCAAATGGTTTTGAGTATAGAGCTTCATTTTGACCTGACAATACGATGTTTGGGAAATTGGGTGAGAAGTTATGGATTTGTGTTTACTGTTTTGAAAATACAAGGCATAGTTTCAAGAAATGTGTTTAAGCAATCGAGAAAAACTGTAACAAAGGCCTCCAAAGACTGCATGAGGAGCCCTGATAACGAATGGCTGAGGGGTAAAGGAAAGTATGTCATAATCTCCTCTCCTTGTCTGGACAGGGCAGAAATGAGGGCATTAGGAGGAATGTGCAAACTCTCAGGGGACTCTAACAGTCCACTCAGCTCTCTGCCAGCTGTGAAACACAGTGATGCTAATAATGAATCTCTCCCACCTCCATGGATGTGAAAGAGTTAAACAAACCTATATACGGCAGTGAAGGCAAGGCAAGGCAAGGCAAGTTTATTTGTATAGCACAATTCAACAACAAGGTGATTCAAAGTGCTTTACAGAGACATTAGAAACAAGAACAAATAAAAAGCATGATTTAAAATTGATTAAAACAAGCAAATAAACTAACTAACTAATTAACAAACAAACAAACAAACAAACAAACAAAACAGTATATAAAATCAAAACAGATAAAATCAGAACAGTAGATAAAATCAGTAGTTAAATGTAAGTTTTGAAATTTAAGCTTAAAGTGTGGATTTGGTGCTTTATTCAAATGCAGCTGAGAACAGGTGAGTCTTCAACCTGGATTTAAATAAACTGAGTGTTTCAGCTGATCTGAGGCTTTCTGGGAGTTTGTTCCAGATATAAGGAGCATAAAAGCTGAATGCAGCTTCTCCGTGTCTGGTTCTGACTCTGGGAACTGATAAAAGACCGGATCCAGATGACCTGAGGGATCTGGAAGGTTCATACTGGGTCAGGAGGTCATTGATGTATTTTGGTCCTAAACCATTCAGAGCTTTATAGGCCAGCATCAGAACTTTAAAGTCTATCCTCTGACGGACAGGCAGCCAGTGTAAGGACCTCAGAGCTGGACTGATGTGGTCCACTTTTTTGGTCTTAGTGAGGACTGGAGCAGCAGAGTTCTGAATGAGCTGTAGTTGTCTGACTGATTTTTTAGGTAGACCTGTAAAGATGCTGTTACAGTAATCAAGCCTACTAAAGATGAATGCATGGACTAGTTTTTCCAGGTCCTGTTGAGACATCAGATCTTTTATCCTTGATATATTCTTGAGGTGATAGTAAGCTGACACACAGTCTTATCAGGTGCAACACTACAATGTTAGCAAGCTTTGGCTTTTTTGACTCAGCCAGCAGAAAAGAATCAAAATCTGATCTTTGCTGGCATTTAATTTTACACCTTGTAAAGAGCCGAACTCTGATTGGATCCAGAACTTGTGAATCCACTTTGTAGCCTAGCCAGTGTTGCTAGGCTACAAGCTTTAAAGAATTATTTTCTTTGTGAATTTTCATTCACCTAAAGGATCCCAGTCACGGTCATGCGTGCCATTGTTTGTATTCCATGTTTGGCAGCAAAGCCTTTGAAGGTATTTATATTCAGAAAAAAATTAGTTTCAGGTCTTTTGGTTACACTGCACTTATTTAATTTATGTGAAAAAATGGTTTTGTATGGTTACTGAACCAATTTCACTAGACATAATGAGGCATAACAACAAACACGGCAGCAATAGACTTCGCATTTTATACCAGATATTGTTTCTCAAACCTGAGCATGTTTTTTATCTCCAAAACAGCTGCCCAAATAAGCGCTCTGAGGGATTACCACCATAGAGTTTTGTCGTTATGAGGAGCAGCACCTTCCAGAGACCACAAATCGTAATTTTGGAATTGAGTACTAATTTGCTTTTGGGTGTTGTTTTGGACATTTTAATCATATCCTCTACATCTTTTTCCCCCCTCTGCTTTTACATCTACAACAAATAAATAAATCTATAAGTAAATCTGCACTAGATGAAACCTTCAGCTGTCACTCACCTCTCCTTTATGGACATCTGTTTGCTGGACATGCCGTCAGACAGCTGGTCTCCGGACTCTGTGGGGGACAGCAGGTCCCCAGAATGATCACTGTGTCTGCCCAAGTCCTCGATGTGTTCCAGGGGCAGGGACTGGGACTTGATGAGCGCCTGGGGCAAGGACTGAGGTTTGGGGGGGGTCTGAGGAGGCACCTGGGGTTTGAGCTGAGGCTGCGGTGCTGTCTGCTGGTAAGGCTTAGGGAGAGGTTGGACGAATCCCTGAGGTTTGGGCTGGGTTTGTGGCGAGTGATTGAAAGGCTTGGGATATGTTGGTGGGGCCTGGGAGTACGGCTGGGGCTCGATGTATGACGGAGGTTTGGGTTGGTTTGGAGGAGACTGCTGTGTGAAAGGTTTAGGGAGGGTCTGGGGAGGCTGAATGACGGTCTTCTGCTGCTGTTGGCTGCTTGAAACGTGAGACACAGTCCTGGATGACACTTTAGCTATCAGTGGCCTCAGTGACGCGTGATGATCCGGCACATCTGGGAGAAAAATAGAATGCAATAGTGTATATTAACTAGGGATGGGTATCGTTTAGGTTTTATCCGATACCGGTGCCAAATCGGTACTTTTGAAACGGTGCCGGTGCTTAAACGGTGCTCGAACCGGTGCTTAAAGAACGGAGAACACAAAATTGGTCCAAAAACCTCTCATGTTCAGCTGTTTTTTTTTGTAAAAAGATAACAATGTGTGCCTTTTCTGCAGCTATGTGGCATATATGGCATCACTCTTGGCTGGAAGCAGTGCTTAAACAATGGAAAAAACACAAACTTTGTCCAAAACCTCTCATGTTTAGCTGTTTCCCACTTTTTCTTTGGTCATTTTAGCCTTTTTGGCCAGGGTGAAGGGAGCATCTGCCATCAAACAAGAGGACAGCCGCATGTAGCTATGATGATGTTTGCTAGTTCACCTTACATGCATTAATGTAATAACGTGGTTAGCGTACGCAACGTAAATTACACACGAACAACATGAAGCTACTCATGCAGAGAAGAACGGCTGCTACTGCTGCCATCATCATCCTCATCATTTCTGCTACACTGGCAGAGCTAGGGGCCAGGACTCTATTCTTCGGGTTTTTGGGGGATGTTGCTCCGGGTCCGATAACTGGCAACCCACCCGACGTGCACGGTGTGAGGTCTCGCAGCAAGCTATCAAATACGGCGCATTTCTGGGCTTTAAAAAAAAACGCTATGCGTCGCCAGCTGTTTAATCGGATTCTTGGTGTTACCTCCTTTGACAGTATCACAGTATCAGCTTAAAGCACTTGTTGCAGGCTGCTGAGTTTGCATATTTTGCTATGAAGTACAGCCAGAATTTTGACCGCTTCGCCTTGGGCATTTTTAATCTGTGGCTCTGCTCTAACAGAACGTACGTACCTGGCCCCGCCTACTATCCTCGGAAACGTAAAATGATTGGCTAAAAGTGTATCACAGCTCAGGAAAAAAAAGCACCGAAATAAAGCACCGAAATGTGCGCTGCTTTTCGGTCTGGTTACTACCGTTTATGTCAGAACCGGTGCCATCATGGCACCGGACACCGGTACCCATCCCTAATATTAACTGATCAAAATTACAGATATTTACATAAAAGATTATGTGCCACAGGCCTTCCATCAAAACCTGTTGAAAAAATATTAAAAAGATAACTTTTCCAGATGTGAAAATATGGAAAATATGTCCCACTGTGATTACACTTGTTTAAAATCTGAGAGGATATGATACCTCTGGAAATTCCTCAGATGAGCTTGCTGTGAGATGACACTGTTTACCACTTCATCCCTGTCCGTGCAAACAATTTTTGGTTTTACAATAAATGGCATGCAAATTTTTTTATACTTTATATATACAATGGTTACCATTTAGAAGTTTTTAGTAACTCTTTTCAACAGAAAATTGCTGAGTGGGAGTGAACATGGATCTGTTTGGGAACTGGGTAAAATTCAAATCTTTTCAACAGCCTGAAATACAACATTACACCTTTCATCTTTTCAGACTTCTACGTTCTCAGATTTCTTTTTCCAACCAAAGGCAAGAATTAAAGCATTTCTATGTTCAACTTTTATATACAGTCTATATCTTGAACTAAGACTTTTCAAACTACATCTGGTTCAGCAGTATTTTCAATAGTCCCACCTTAATTGGTGTTAATGCGGTGAAACAGTGTAGATGTTAGCAGTGTTTTGAAGTAAAAACATATTAGCATGGATGCAGGAGCCCTAAAAGGTAAAACTAAATTAAACTAACAGAAAAGTCAAAGTCAACTTTTAAAACGCACTGTGTGGGTGTAGCATTAGTTTAAAGGCTCTTTAAAATCTACCTTTCACTTTTTGTTTGTTGGCTGATGAATTTAGGGAAGCTCCATCTGATATTTTAGCGCTGGGTTTATTGGAAATGACCACATTGTTCTTTTCACTGAACTGATTATAATTTTGTTTGTCTCTTATAAATTTGAATATATCAAAACGTTCCTGAAGCATTTTTTTGAAAGAACCCTTTTTTGCAAACAATCACAGTGTAAATACTCCGATAATTATCTGGAAATGGATTCATGTGTTACTAAACACGAAGATGAGGTTACCATATATCTGTTTGTGCACCAACTCCGTGAAATGCATGCATGCACACAGGGAAACGATTTTGTCGGATTTAAGTTCGAGTCACATAGTTGCAGACGTTAGAAGACACGTTCACCTCAATATTTTGAGCAAAAACATTTTTCCCACCAATGAAAAATGCTTTTGTTAACTTGTTACTCTGCAAGTTATATGTAAGAAGAAGAAGCTTTGAGCAACTTTTTGAATATGTTTTGTTGCTAGTGTGCTATCTTATCTTTCTGCCTGCCTGTGTTTTCACCCTCAGAAACATATCTGAGATGCACACGAATATCCTCTGAATCACCTGAAAGCACAGATATACTTGACATACTATAAAGTGTGCACAAAGTTTTGAACATGGGTATCTGAGCTATTAAAAGAAACGTAATTATTAATGTGAGCAGGTGACAAATGGCCCTTTGGGCAAACAAAAACAGAAAAGCCTGATATGACACTGTTAGTTCATTACACTCTCTGGAGCGAGGCAAAGTTAGGAGGGCAGCAAAGTAAATCTATATGTATGTTGACTCAGCAGGGATAGCAGGAATAATATTACACTGGAAATATTTTTGAAAGCAGCACAGAATACCAGAGAGCCTCGCTGCATTACAGTGCAGTTTTCTGTTTCTTTTAAAAAATGTCCACTATACTGATACAGAAAATAAAAATGCTGCATAGAAAGTAAAGTGTGAGATGATCAGGATTTCCTGCAGGGAGGAATCCCAGACTATCCCCACTTAATGTGTATTAAATATACTGTGGAGATACCTCACAGTATGGTGAAAAACTCTGGCCACAGTCAGAAGGACAACTACACAGTAGGCTTAACATGTGTCTTATTAAGGCTTTTAGGCATGTTGTGGTATTTCCCCAGTGAATCATGATAAGCTCGTATAAAGGATCTTACTATAGTGAAGATTTACTCATGCAGAAGTAAATAAGGCTATAGCCTGCAGACAAGCCTTCCATTGTGTCCCTCTTGTCCTCTACCTGCTTTATTTAAGTGTCCAACAATTGCTCTGCACTCTCTCAATGAGGGCTTTCATCTCTGCATGTACTGTTTGTGTGCATGCATGGGAAAGGACCACCCCTGGACACTCTGTGCATTAGTACATAAAAACAGGTCAGGCCTATTTTACTGTAGCATGTGCACAGCTAAGCCACAGGCGTAATGTGGTGCAAAAGGGATGACAGCCCCTGTAGAGGCCACAGCAGTGAGGAGAGACAGTTCTATATAAAAATCTTAGCTGATCAACAGCATGTTAGGAAAGGGCTTCCTCTTTCCAGACAAAGAAGCCACGAGGTAAATTCATGGAAAAATATGCTAATTAGATGCAGTCTCAGACGCCTCTCCCTCTCTCTTTCTGTATCAGCCAAATCAAACACCCCCAGCTGGGACAAGTGTGTGTGCAGCCGGCAAAAACCAATCATGCGTGGGAGCATGCTGCATGAGACAATGAGGATAATGAGAGCAGCCCCTTCCCCAGACATTTCTCCTTCTGTCTTTTTGTCATTTCCATTTTGTCTTTTCTTTTTGCCCCTTCTATTTTTATATCTTTGTCCATCCTTCTCTCAATCCCCCCACCCCCTGCCCCCACCCACCCACCCATCACCCCAATTATCTCCATCTCTTTATGTTATAATCAACAGAGAAGCTTCCTACCTGAGACCGGGCCACTGCCTCTCTCCTGCTCATGTGTGGAGGAACTGTGCGCTGCTGCAGCCTCCCTCAGGTAGCCTCCTTTTCCTCGTCCTCCTCCCTCTGCTCTGTCTCTGTTCTCGTGGGAGTCTCCGTCTGCGGCTCTCCAGCTGGGCAGAGACTCTGACTCGCCCCCCCACAAAGAGGGCTCGGCAAAGTGCTGAAGCCGGGGATGCTGCTGCCTGTCGTCTCTGTCCCTGTCGGGGGAGTGCCGCTTACCCTTAATGCTGCTGCCTTGGCCGGCTTCTCTGGCTCCTCCCTGCTGTCTTTGCCTCACCTCCTCCTCTTTCGGTGCTCTCCGGCTCTCCTCCTCCTGCCTGTGATCAGTTGAGGAGGTGGGAGCAGGAGGGGCCCCAAATTTCTCCTGGCTCTCAGGGAAGGGATGAGGGGAGGAGTTGAGCTCAGACTCTGGGTGGCCTGGGTCCCCACTCTGGGTCATGGAGAAGTACTTCGGCGCCCTCTCCTGGTGAATGCTGTTGCTACTGGAAGCCTGTTGTTGGGCAGGGATGTAGGTGACGGCAGTGGACTTCTCTAAACGGAGACCATCATCATCACCGGCAATGCTGCCTGACGCCTTGGTTACCATGGCGATGGAGGCCTGGGAGGTGACAGCTGCCACCGATCGAACCAGGGAGGCTGACAGGGGCTCCAGTTTGATCTCGCCGCTATTTTTCAGCTGCAAGAACAGCAGGAGTCGTGTGAGAAAGTCGGGACACAAAAGACAGAACAACAGAAGAGGTGAAGGGATCGATATGAAGGGCGGAGGACGTGAATACAATTAAAGCAGACAAATTAGAACTCAATGGAGGGAGAGGTTGCAGAACGTAGGCCTATGTGGATGTGATGGTGAACAGACAGACGAAGGGATGGCAAAGAGGCCAAAAGGTAGGGAAGAAACATGTGGACTGTTGAGAGGAAGGAAAGCAGCAATCACAGCACAACTGAAGCCACAGCAGTAGCTGTCATTCACACAATTACCTGATAATATACATCTTAGCCACGTCGTCATACTTAAACACAGCTCAGTAATTTCCTTTTAATTAGGTTCATACTTCCATTTTTGTTAACCAGTGTGGCATCATGGAGTGATCAGTGCAGTGTAGGGTCTTTACCTCACAATTTAAAGCACCTCAACCATTGTTGTGATTTGGAGTTGTATAAATAAAATTGAATTGAATTAAAATGCACCTGAAATTCTTGAGCAACAAGAAGTTAATGAATACAGACACCCTAATACTTTAAAGTACTGGAGCATGATGAGCTAAAAAATAAAGCTGGATTTAAAATTTGACACTTGATTTGAATCTTTCAAACAAGAGTCAGTCAAAGGATTAGTTAGAAACACACACTGTATATAAAAGACAGCCAACCGCAAGTACACACTTTCCCGATGACTTCCTGACACAACAGCCAAGAGTTTTTGTCTCCTGCTGGGAACAACCTGAGGCTCTTTCGCTTGTTAGGCCAAAGTGTAAAGCACTACACTATGCAGTTTATCTTTAATATGTCATCTGTGGTTAGGAATTAAACTTTAAAAGCCAGAAAAGTGCATCAAAGCTGTATTGATGTTATCTCCTACATTGTGTAGTTTATGTCTCTTCCTCAAGGTGCTCCAGCACAGGTAGCTTATACATTTACGGAAATAACCAGTCATCAATAACATGCTAAAGCTCCACACCACTACAACACACTGATTTTGTTTGCAATTCAAGGTCTCACCAAATTTTGTACACATTCAGTATCACATCTATCCACATACTAAATCCACAGGTAAGCATTTCTTTTGCAACAGAAGTTACTTCAGGACTAAACAAACTAAAGAGCTGTATTTGCTTGCATTTGAATATCCCATGCTTGTTATGCAGGGAACAAGCATGTCCCAGAAGCAGCAACCATTAAAAAACATAGCCACAGATAACAAAAAAACTCAACCGGAACTTTTAATTACATGCTGTTTTGCAAAGAGTACACACATCTAACATTGAGGCAAAATAAAATTCATTTTTAACCGACACCAAAAGCCACTAGACACAAACACTGGCTTCTAGCAGGACCTGATCAGATCAGTCCTGGCGGGATTTTTCAATGCAACCAATCATAAGCTCCACAAATGCAGCAGGGGTCTTACATGTTCCTCCTGACTGGTCTCTAAGTCACCATTGCACACCGCAGAGGTTACTGCCAGCTCATCTTCCTGTGTGGAAACCAGGTATTGACTATGACTCACTGCTGAGAACATGGTGGAGATAAAGTCGACCTTTTATAAAATATCTCAGCGTGATGTCAGGTTATCTTTGTCAGAGGATGCCGGGTAGGAACGTTTTCATTTTTCACCCTTACTAATATATACAGTATTATAAAATTCAGGGTAGCTCTGGAAACAACAACATTAATGTGATAAATGAAAATTGTGTCAGGCCTCCCATTTGTGGACTTCTAGTCATTTGTGACATATGGAGGCTAGTAAAGTTTAAAAAAACACAAGTGCAAAATAAACTCTGTGACCTTTTTTGTGCTATGTAAAAGTCATCCCTCTGCACAGAGAACCACGTCAGCTGTCGCTAAAGCACTGAGGCAAACTGTTCGTGGTGCTCACTGCAGTCACTGGAAGTAACCTAAAAGTAAAATGTTTGCAGGTTTTTCACAAATCTTACAGCAAAGAAACTCTAGATGATCTATTGTTCATTCTAATTAAATTACACTTTTGTCTGCACATCAGAAAATTGTTAACCTCCTGCAGAAATTTGCTTTTACTCTAGAGCTTTTGTGATAAACAAGAATATCATTCAATTCATTTTATCACTACTTACACAATTTCATTGTTGTTAGTTGTAATTGTTCCCTTTGTTTGTTTTCAGCCAATTTTCTCTGCTTTCTTTGCACTTTTTGTTGAGCATTGCAGTCTTTCATGTTATTTCTTTCAGTCTCTTTTCTATATACTTCTACCAATTTTTGTGCCTTATTTTATGTCTAATCCCACGTCAGTTTTGAATAAAACAAATCTAATTATAACATATGTATTGCACAGAGCTTTGCTCATATATGTTAGAAGAAAAGTAGAAGAAGTAGTAGTGGTCGTTAGGGATCTTTGTATATTGACATTGCAAAAGGTGAAATTATTGTACCTTCTTCACCTCTCCCTGGGTGATAGGTTGAGTCTGAAAACGAGCATTAGCTCTGCGCTGGCGGGTGTCCCCTCGAGTCCCCTCACCAGTCTTGCCTGTAGAATGGGCGAGGCGGTTGAACAGGGCCATTTTCTCAGACAAACTGAGCGTGGAAAGGTCTGGCTCCTCTGGGACACCTTCCTGGCCATTTACCTCCACCTCTGCAGTGGAAGCCTGAGCTGGTTTCTGGTGCTCCTGGCTTTCCTTGTCCTGCTCCTGGACTGTTGAGCCTGGCTGAGAGGAACCCTGAATGCTGGGGTAGAGACAAAGGGATGTCAGTGACTGATTAAAAAAAAAAAATAAATGTTTACTTTAACCTGGGACATTTTTATACTACAGTGATATCTGCCTTTGACTTGGATTAAATGGAAAATTGTGCCACTGAAAGCACACAAAAATATTTCTTTGAGTTAATAGAGTAATAATTGTTAAAAAAAAAACAACAACAACAAAACATTATTATAGAGTTTCAAATTTGCTTTTTGATACTTTAACCACCTGCAGAGCAGCATCCTTAAAGTCTGCTTTTTATATACTTTATAAGTTTACCTGATGAGTAAATGGCTGTGGCAGCTGTGTCAGATTACAGTCACAGCAACAGAGGCATAAGCAGATCAGCCCACAGATGACTGATAATCATATAATGCAGCTGAATGTTTGCAGTAGTGTGCTGAGTTAAACCTGGCCTGGTAAACAAACTGCAAGACACGTGAGCTCACGCTTTAACCTTTCTGGTGATATGCAACCTTTTCCTTCACCGAGGTTTGTGACCTGCATGTGAAAATCACTGCAAGAAGCAGTGATGCTTGGAAACTGAATGTTTAAAGTTCTGAATGAGTTATTGTGTAAGCAGTGTCTTCTATCTCGTATAAGGTGCACACAGCAAAGAAGCAGGACATGAGGGGGGCAGAAATAACAAGGTAAGGTGAGCTGGATGAGCACATCAGCACTGCAACCAGGAGAGGGAGACGGAGATTTATTAACCGCAAACAACATGGCAAATTAAATAGGAAAGGGTAGTTAGAAACTAGGTGTGGTTGTGGGTTTTAGCTTTATTTAGAGCACAAACATCATGCAGATCTCTCCAATTCATATGTGTGGATGTCATTCAATGGAGGGATTTGCTTGAAGCAAATGTAAGGGTTGTTCATGTGCAGCTTTTCAGGCTATCTTTTTGCTCTCTTTTGTTCTTTATTCTTGTTTACTTCTTGGACTGAAGTCGACCTGCTCCTCCTAACCTAATTTGGGACTTATCCAGAAAAGCTCAATAGCACGTTTTATTGCCATTTTTCTCTTAATGTCTTATTAAAGACAATTTGTATTTTACTACCTGCGTCTGACTTTTCCTGCTTTTGGACTGTTTTATGAACGAACGCACCCAAAAGAACCCCCAATATATCAGTAAATTCTTGGATAACATAAATTATTCCAGTTTATAAATTACCCCAATTCTCTAAGTGCATTATTAAAGAGTATTTTTTATTATTATTTTTAATCAAGCATAATGGCTAGATGCCTTCAGTGCTAAATATAATTTTTTACTATACATTGTAACGCACCCTCTTCTCTATAAAATTCATAAATTTATTTTTATGCTGGAAAACATCCCATTTCTCCCTTATGTCGATGCTGCTGCCCTGCGTTACCATCTTCTGTTTCAACCCATCCACCACCCCAGCATCCACCCTTTTGGGTCCAGGGAGATATTTTACACATCACCAGTCTTTATATACTTGTCTGAGCAGAGTTGTTTGACTAAGTACATTAATATCACACGTACACTCAGGAAAACATCAGAGCCCACCTGATGCTAGTCACACTGGTGCTGCCTACTCTGGATCCGGACACATTATCTAGATTACTGTGGAAAACCGGAGGTTGTGAAGATGTGGCAGGATCACTTAAAGTGGAGAAAAGGACATATATATATATATACAGAAAAAAACAGTGAAATTAAGGTGATGGAAGGCAGAAATAGAAGTGTCTTCAGATGTGTCAAAGAGAAAGGAAGAAAAAGACAAGAGAGGCACAGAAAATTACAGATAGGAGCAGAGAAATGACTTTTAAAAATGAAGGGAAGGAGTAAAGGAAAAGAAAAGCTTCAAAATGCCCATCTACCTTGAAGCATTGACCACCTCCTTGTTGGTGACAGGCTGTGTGTGTGAGCGGTCCTGAACTCTTCTCAGACGTCTTTCTACAGCCGCATTTCGTGAGCGTGGTTTGGGAACACCACCCTCCAATGTTCTTTCAAGTTCCTGTATCAAAACAAAACGTATACCTGTTTCAACCTCCGTGTATACTCAGATAACTCACCAAAGGTGATCTAAGCCAAATTTCAGCTTTTGAAACTATGATTTTAAAACGGTTTAACAGCATTAATCCTGTGTTATGAATAATTTACCCTGAAGAGAGACCTCTTTGCAGCCACACTCATCTTAGCTCTCTCATCCAGTTTTTCTTCATCTGCTTTTAAAAAGGAAGAATTATGTTATATGCATAATTATATATTGCAAAAGTTGTGAAAATTTCCTTAAACAGTTTTTAAACTAAATACATTTTCTCTGATAGACTGTACTCGCCTTCAGCATCCTGTAGTTGTGAAGGGCTCAGACGAGACCTGTAGAAGACATAAAAATACATCATTCCTCTGAATTTATACCATATTTCATTTAATCTTTTGACCACGGGACCATAACCTTATGGCCGGTGCAGAGTCATGCTCTTTCATGCCATTCTGTGTTTTTTCCTTTGTCAATGGACTTGTTATAAGGAGTTCCTAGTACAGAAACCTCCTCTTGTACCTATCAGACTCCAAACGCTCTGCAGATGTGATGGGCTGGGTCCTAAACCTCTCCGACATTCGACTGTCTCCTGGAGTGATGTAGCGCCGAGGTCTGCGAACACCCCTGTCCCGATCACTGCTGCTAGACGGATCTACTTCCACAGCTGAGAGATCTACTTTAGTAGTCTCACTTTGGAGGAATGGATGAATTTGGAAAGTGTGACGAAGACAACAAAAAGGAAAAGTACACTTAAACAAATAATAAAGATAGTTGGTCTTGTTTTTTTAATTTAACATATTACCTTCAGACGCACTTGGGTTAAAAAAATAAAATAAAAGCAGACACACAGACCTAACTGCAACACAAATATAAAGGTCAGTTACTTGATGGTAACATGCAGCTGTGACCCAACTGTCAAAACAGTTTGCAGAAATGTAATGAAACACAACAGTATTTCACACCTTCCATGCCACATAAAATGCATCACCATTATTTTCTCAGATTGCCACTGTATTATTTATTTGCACCAGCTTATTAATGCACTGTTAGACAGTTATTTAGCAATGCAACACAGAGCCCATGCTCAGTGGACCTACAATTCTGGTTTCCGGTTTGCATTTTCCAGATAAGAGTGTCGCAGCTGTGCCACTGACACCCTTGTGTCCAGGGTGCCTGTCTCCCCGTTAGCCATTCCTGGTGCAGGGCCGGTCCTGGATGCCTCTCTGCCGATGTCCATACCATACAGGACAGCATGCTGGCTTATACCTATATCTGACATGGAGCGGGTTCGTGTCTTGAGTTTGGACCCTCCACTCATCTCCGTGCTTCTGTGTCTGGCCTGAGGCAAAGAGGAGCCCTTCTGGAGGTAGGCTGAGTTAAGCCTCTGGTGCCCAGATGGAGCCTGCTGCTGCTGCCTGTGATGCTCAGACTCCTGGTGTATTTGGGGATGTTGTTTCTCCTGGGAGTCTTGCTGTTGACGTACAGTCTTATGTCTTTGTAGCTCCAACTCCTGTTGTCTTTGAGCCTGTTGTTGTCTTTGACTCTCCACTTGCTGTCTCACGTGGTCATACTTATGTTGCATTTGCGGGTCTTGTTGTTGAAGTTGTGCAGCATGCTGTCTGTTGTGGTGCTGATGCATTAGAGGCCCTGCTTGCTGAATTTGGGGCTCTTGATAGCATATAGGGTCAGAGGATTGATGCTGTCTGGGCTGCGATGATCTAAATGCTCTTTCCTCTAGGCCGTCATGGCCAAGCTCTCTCCTCCATTCTCTGATCCTTTCAACATTTCTCTCCCTCCCCCTCTCCCTCCGTCTCTCCCAATCCCAGTCTTCCTCACCTCGACTTGCCCTCCTTCGTTCTGGACTTTTGTTCTGCCAGTCTGCATCTTCATGTCGTCCCCTATGTGTGTCATCCACACTCCTTTCCCTTCGCCGTATCTCTGAGGGCAACACAGCTTTCCTGCTCTTTAACAGGCCCTCTGTTTGGACTTCTTCCTTTAGGGCTTGCCTCGCTTCCAATCGTGCCTCCCTATGGGCAGCATAGATTTGGTCAGAACTAACTCTTCTTCGTGGTTGTACTTCAGGGGGTTCAGAAGGTCTGGCACTTGGTTCTAATGGAATCATGGCCAAATAGGGCTGAGAGTCCATAGCAGGGCCAGAGTGTTGGTAGTCGGAGTTCGAAGTAGGGTAGGGTATTTGCCCATGAATCGGATGGTAGCCTAGGCTGTGCTGAGGCTGGGGAACTGTCCTTTGCTGGGTGGGTTCTGAATGCTGTCGCGTATATTGAGCTGTGCTCCCTTGAATACGATGTCTGTTATCCTGGTGCCTATCAGGACTGCAGTCAGGAGGCCTCTTGACAGTTTCATCCCTGGACAATCGTTCCCTTACTCGGATTCTTGGAAAAAGGAATGCACAAGGGAAACTGAGCTTCCAGTTCAATTTGAAACTACTATTTCCTCTAAGCCCAAAACTCAACTCAAACACAAGGGTATATAAGTTGTAATCCAGAGTTCCACTAAAAAATAAATAATAAATAAATAGAAATAGAAATTAAAGCCCTTACCCAATTTACTCTGAAGTTTGTCTCTACCTGACCGGCCCTCTTCCATATGCACATTAACAATTTGCGATGATCGCCTTCACTTTCACCATCAAAATTGGCAACTCTTCAACTTTATTTAAATTTTTGGGAAGCTGCATGTTTCCAAATCTGCCACACGATGGCACTTTGTGTTGACAGTCTGACCCAAGGAATGCAAAAGTGTCAACTATAAAATAAACTTGTTCCTGGTCATGCGGCCGGCTTGATACACTTTGGCCTTAAGGTCATAGCTGGACATCTAACATCAAAAAGGCTGTGTCAGACTGACAGAAAATTCTTTCTGTGTAAGTTTGTAATATATGGTGAAATTACAAATCTGAATCAGAAACAGTGCAATATAAAGGTGCAAAGGGCATACTTGCCAAATTCTGCACTATTTAATCACATCCAGTAAATCTGCCTTACACAAAGTTTGGTAAATAATTACATAAACTGACAACCGTTGTATTGTCTGAAGAAAAAACCCCATCAAAACCTAATTTCAATTCCATTAATTCCAACTAGACAATGTCAGACATAAAGAACACAAACATGAGGCTATCACAAGACCAATTCCAGCTCTCAGGTATAGCATGTCCTAGGTTTAAATTTGAATCCAAGTGTCCCTCTCTCTCTCCGATGCCAAAAAAGTCAGTCAAACTATTTTTATCTACAACTTTATAACCCTTGGTAGCTAAAGGTTGCACTAATCTCATTGTACACCACTAAGCCACACATAATTGATGTGCCTCTGCTTTATCTGACATGGCATGAAAGACCTAAAAGAGTCCTTCTTGTACTCTAATACCAGCTAGAATAAGCAGCTGACAAGGACAAACAGAAGTCACAGTCATTTGGGTGCATTCAAGAAAAAGTGATTAAAATAAGCGCCCTAAAAGAACCAATAAACTTTACAAATAAGCACCATTATTTTTGATGTTGCTGTGATGTGCTGTGATGCATAATAGTCTGGTGAAAGGTCTGACTAAGTCATACCACACCTTGTTAATTTCACTTATTCATTCGAGTGTTCATTTGAGAATTTTAGTGTTCATCATTTCACCAGCTATTTGCAAACTGGCTGTATTTCTTATCTATGCCACTGTCCTCTCCAGAAATCCACATATAGCCAAAGTCTTCACACTTTTTTAACAGCAAAACTCAGATAAAACTTCAGTTTTCTACCAGTTTACCTCACAAAACCATTTTAGAACATTTTAAAATCATTAATGTAAGCTCCTTATTCCACAACATTATAAGTAAGTGATTCAGTGTAAGACTGAGATATAGTTTCATAGATGCTAACAGGCCAGAACCTGAGGAGGGGGCATGTGAGTACAGCCTTGCTGACAAGTGCCAAGTCAGTAGGTCTGCGGCCGACTCAGGTCAGGGTCTGGAGCTTTCAAATGTTGTCACCCCATCAACTCCGTTTCACTAACACTTATCAACTGCTCGCCAAAATCTAGTGCCTATTTCAAACTGAAAATTTCAAACTGATCGTGTGAGATGCGGTTTTAGGTAAATCTTTGAATTAAAAAATGTTAGAAATTAAAGTTTGTCAGTTGAAAAAGGAAAAACCCTCAGAACACCAAACAACTGTTAAATGAGAGACTATGATGTCAATTATAGTGGGAATTATTAATGAATTAAAAATAATTGTGAATAGTTATGCTTTTGATGTATGGAAAAGATTTAGCTGACTGTCCACTGGAAACATTTTTCTTTCAAGTTTATTATGTTATTACATTTACTTGTCACAGTATTGTCAGGAGTATTATATTATATAAGTAAGCAGGTTTCAAAATTGTTCAAGGCTTTATTCAAGGCTTTTAGGAAAATTGCACTTAAGACATTTCAAACTCCTTCTGCACACCATTATTCCCAGAAAAGGACTGCATTAAAAGAAAAGCACAGCCTGGTTTTTACCTGAAAATATCACATGAGCAATCATAACCTGGACTTTATTTAGTGCCTCAGTGCTGTGTTATAAAACCATATGTACCCAGTGGACAGTGGGCAATTGGTGGGGTTTGACGCTAACGGCATCCCAAGTGGACTGTACCTTGAGGGCCAGGTGAAGTCTGTCTGAGCATCACTCTCTGAGTCTGTGTTGAGAGACCAGTCGCTCTTTGACAGGGCGGCCAGGCTACAGGATGATTTCATGCATCAGTATCAAACCCTGAGAGAAACTTCTGCTCAAGTTCTTAGAGACCAAATGTGCACTAAGCAGCTGGACTGTGCGACAACTACAACTACAACAAGAGTCAAGTTTAATAAGTAAGAACACTATTTATAGGCTTCATATAAGATTTGCCACAGTGTCATCACCCTGAATTCGTTCACATCCATTAAGCGTCTCGTTCCTTTTGTGGTGGCGTCTTCAGGTTTATAATAGAAACTGACAAACTCTTTGCTTAATGAACCAGGCTGCTGTTAAGTGAGGTTCGCCTCTAAAGGCAAGCAAAATCCAGCCCTGTAATCATCCCTCTCACGTACAACCTTTCCTTGATGAGCTCCCCAGAGCCTCTTTCTATGTGAAACTGGAGCAGGCCAAGTGTGACTGAGCTGGGCCCACAGTCCAGAAAGATCCTAGCACTGACACAGTGGTAAAAGCCACAAGCTAAGAAGCTCAGCAGATAATGGGAGCCACAAACTCCAGGTTATAGATTTTGAAAAGATAAAATACTTCTTTCAAGCTTTTTTTTACAAACACCAAATTCTAACAAGATTGCAAATAAATATTTTATAATAATTTGAATTTGTAATGATGAAAAAGTAATTAAAAATTAGCATATGAAAAGGATTATTAAGAAATATTAACTGAAAAAGAAGCATCAGAAATGTTATGGTATGATCACTGATGCACTACTGACAGCAGTAAAATCTTAAAGTATTTGCAGGTGCATGGAGTAAAACCACACAACAAAATAGGAGAATCAATAATGTTATGCTAAAGTAGGAATACAATAACAGAAGTTTAGCTAACAATAATTTATGTGGGGTGTTAGTATTTATGCAGTATTTTATTATTCTAATCTAATTTTTTGGAGTTATATTAACATATACTTGTGCTGTATTTTGGTATTAGTGTAAAAGATAACAAAGTTTAACCTGACTGCATGCAATTTGTTTTATTTTGTCATCTTACCCCTGCCTGTTTAGGATGCTCTGGGCCTGCTGCTCAATGAATAAATCCCCAGGTGAGATGCCGTAGCGAGTGGAGGGCAGGGATGCCCGGCGGGCAGTGCGAGGGGAGCTGGGCACTGCTGCAATGCTGTAGTCCCGGGTGGTGGCTGGACTTGGCTCCTGCTGGGCAGCATCTTGCTGGTGGGGTTGCTGTTGTTGTTGGGGCTGGGCTGGATGCTGTTCCTGAGTCCTTGTTCTAGAAGAGACTGAGCGCTCCTGAGCTCCACCACGCCGATAGTTCTCCATATTCATCACTCTTTCCCGTTCTGAAAATCGGCTTGGTCTTTCTTGAGAGGGGGGAGGGGCTTGGTTTGACTCGGAGGAGCTTGATGTGCTAACAGGCGCAGGATCTGGGTGAGTCCTCATGGAAACCCTGCCCACTCCAGAGCGGTACGGCACCCTAGGGTCGCGTCCTTCTGTCTCTACTTCTGGTCTGTCCCTGTCTCGCCTGGCAGTAGTTTGTCTGTCAGCGGAGTCTGGATCACGCCTGGAACGGTAGCGTGGTATATAATCGCTGTCCGCTTCCTGATCCAGGAGGATGCCATAACGCTCTGAGAGCTGGCGCCGGCGCTCAGCTTTGTAGCGGGCGATGCGCTCAGCCTTAGAACTGAGGTTTGTGGATTCTGTGGGGCCAGATGTGGGTGTAGAAGAGGTGGATAGTGTTACTGGGTCAACATAAACCAACACTGGCTCTGGGCGGCTGCTGCCAGCACCACCTTTGACCTGAGGTGACCTGTCAGGAGATGACACCTGCTTCTGTGGAGCCACCGTCTCCTCTCGGCTGTAGCGTTTCACTGTGGTAAATAGTAAAAATACTTCATTAATTATCAGCAATAACCCTGGAGAACTAAAAATGATACCAAAATCATGTCACACGTTTGTAAACTGAAAATGTTGAAGTTGAGTCACACTTACAGCAGAACAATGCTCAAGAGATCAAGTTTAGATTCATGTGAAAAAGAACATTCTTCACAGAACTCAATGCAGGCCTGTGAAAAACTAGCATATCCCTAACACTTCTTTAAGAATTAAGGGGAAAAGTAGATGCCAGGTGCTGCTAATCAAATGCATTTTATTAACTGAGTGTGATAACACAATGACATAATCCCAGGCCAGAATCATCCTGGCAAAGACCCCAATCCAGTCTGCTGAATGGCTTTGGAAAATGTGAAGGATAAGCGAAAACCCTTAGTGATCCCATATGTCTCAGGAGTATTGGAACAGTTGAGACGCATTTTTTGTAAACACCGCATCTCCGTGGCTTTTAAACCCTAAAACACGCGGCGCCAAAAATTGGTCTGCCCCAAGGATCGGGTCCCCCGACAAACAGAGTAATGTAGTGTACGCTGTTAAGTGCCAAGAGGATTGCCAGGACTTATACATCGGGGAAACCAAACAACCTCTGGTGAAACGGATGGCACAACACAGAAGAGCTAACTCCTCAGGTCAGGACTCCGCAGTCTACAGGTTTGAGCGGGGAGTCAAGGAGGCTAATTATGTAAAAAGGGAAAGACCATCGCTGAATCGAGGAGGGGGCCTAAGGGTACATCTGTCACCATCTTGCTGTGATTGCCGCCATTCCCCAACTCTCTGTGAAATACTCATGGCCATTGATCCGCAGGCTTTGATCAGTGGTTGTTGATCAATGGTCATGAGA
Source organism: Rhamphochromis sp. 'chilingali' (assembly GCF_963969265.1). Lineage (NCBI taxonomy): Eukaryota > Metazoa > Chordata > Actinopteri > Cichliformes > Cichlidae > Rhamphochromis > Rhamphochromis sp. 'chilingali'. The sequence continues at coordinate 28,308,996 of NC_137943.1, read as the reverse complement.
ATTTGCATATTAATGATCAAGGAACTGACCTCACAGCCCATTGTTCATTCAGTGGGCTACTTCCAGTCATTGTGCAATTGTGCTTTATAAGGTTGGGGAAACTAGCAGGCAGCTGAGACTGAAGAAGTCACTTGGATGAGTGATGAAACGTTTCTCCCACTGAAAACGCGACCTCCAGATAAACAGATTCAACTTTTTGGGAAGGATGGCATACATTTTGGACGTTTACCTGTATTTTGACAGGTTTTCCAGCTTTCTTTCCAGCTTTCATCTTAAAGTCTACAGGCCTCAGTTAGCATGGTATGGCTTATTTGGAAGCACTGCCAGGAGAAAGCCCAATTTCTCTAAGAAGAACATGAGCATGGCATAAGTTTGTTATGCTGCATCTGAACAAACCACAAGACTTCTGGAACAATGCTCTTTGGACGGACAAGACCAAAGCGAAGTTTGGCCAGAACGTGCAGCACCATGTTTGAAGAAAAACAAGAGATGTATAACAAAATAAACACTTCCGACCAACTGTCAAACAGGATGGTTGAGGGTTGATGATTTGGGTTTGTTTTGCTACAGGGTCTGGGCAGTCGACCATAATTCAGTTCACCAAAAGTTTACCAATGTATTGTAGCGTCAAAGAGCCCATTAGTCTGACAGCTAAAGCTTGGCCAAAATTGTGTCATGGAACAGGACAATGATCCCAAGCACAGAAGTAAATCTACAACAGCTTAGAGTAGCTGAAAACAAAAATGGTCAAGGTGTTACGGCGGCCCAGTCAAAGTCCAGACCTCAACCTGATTGAAATGCTTTGGTGGGACCTCAAGAGAGCTGTCCATAAACAGATGCCCACAAACCTCAATGAGCTGAATCAATGCTGTAAAGAGCAGTTGGCCAAAACTCCTCGACAGTTATGTGAGAGACTGATAAAGTCATACAGAAAACTACTACTGCTGAATCATAGAGTGATTGTGTAGTCCTGAGAAAACGTTCCTTTTCACATGATTGTACAAAATACATTTTGTAAAAAACACAGATGCAGTTTACACAAGGGTGACATTTTTCTGATGTGGTGAAACAGAACATTCTCAGACATTCGTATCACTTTTTTACTTCCCATCTTGCAAACTGTGGCAACATGCAATTACAAGCAGTTTCAGGGGTGCTTGATTGCTCAAAGGTATGTTGAGATAACACCAATTCTGGGAATACACACACTGACATTGCATCTCCAATGTGGTTTCATTCCATTATTTCAAAAGCTCCAAATTGTTTCAGAAGTGTCATGTTGAGTTTTTGTATTTTAAAAGCTGACAGGATTCCCTATGTTGTTCCTGAGGCTGACTTCCTGTACTTTCCATCTGATCTGTGCATGCTGATGCACCTTGCATAAAAAAATCTGTTAACCTGAGGATAGGATGTCTTAAAGAGGGAGGTTTCCCCTTGTTTCAGACAGACAATGAGCTGTGGGTCTGCACAAAAACCCAACTATGCCAACCTACTCTAACAGAGTCTATTAAAGCATATATAGAGTTAGAAATGAGGTCCTCTTCAATTGTTGAGACATATTTCAGTAGTCCAATTAAAGCAGCACAGTCCAGCAATGCATCATCCCATGCTTACCCATCACGCAAGGCTCACAGGGGTCTGAGGCACGGGTGTATCGTGGGGGATCCTCCTCAAGCATCCTGTTGGCGACCAATCCACCAGGCACCAGTGCAGGTGGTGCATCACTTTCAATGCCCTCCAGGCGCCGGGCTATCCTCTCCTTCCTGTTGGAGACAACATACAGCAGGTGCAGGTTAGAAGTGAAGGAAATCTTTGACATGTTTACATCAAAATACGTTGTCGTTCTTGAAAATACCTGTTCATTCCCAAATCCTTTCTGACCGCTCCCTCAAAATATTTCTTCAACTCTGAAACTAAAAGTAGGACCAGAAATTTGAGTTAAAGAAATGGCATGACTAACTAAACATTAATTTATTCTGTGTTATTTTTTGTAAGTGTTTAGAAGTGAAGCCCACCTTTGGGGAGGACAACCAGAAGTTTGGCATCTGTATCTGAAACACTCTTGACCAAAGCGGTCTTGTCATTCAAGGAGAAGTCACTCTGAAAACTGAAAAAGAAGAGAAGAAGACACAAACCAATATGAAACTTATGATGCAATAAACTTCTATTCTTTTAATCAGGAAGTCTAAAGTCAACCCAAAGAAAACTAATGATGCTCTAAACCTCAGATAGCCAACTAAATTCCTCTTTAGCCCTCACAACAACTCTTCCTCAGCTGACCTGTCCTAAAGAGGTAAAAGCTGTAACGCTGAAGCTCAGCTGGTGTAGCTTCTATTAAGATCCAACTTAAGAAAGAGGTCATCAATTCCTTAATTAGAAACCGCCAATTAAGGTCTTCTCTTAATGATTTTATTTGGCAGCATGAACAGATCACACAAGCCAGGATAATTAATCTCACCCTTCTTTTGTATCCAGTAGCTTCTCCAACTATTTTATTCATCACTTAAACATAAATCTTAACATCAGTTGTGTGCGTTAAAGTTCTGGAAGTGATGCTGAGCTAACATGATGTAAGAGTAAACATAAAGCTAAAACTGAACTACATTGTTCATGCTTACATATCCAGAATTAAATCTCATTGAGCTGCTCTTGTCATCTTTTAAATAAGATTTTAGGGTGCTACTCTTCATTTTTAGGACCAGATACCTTTAATTTTGTCTTATAATTTATATAGAAGTGAAGCTATTTAGCTTGTAGCCCCAGAGCACTAACGCTGTCCTGTAAACTAATGCAAAACGGAGCTTGGTGCAGTGTGGTCCTGAAGGAGGTATTATAGCTCTAATTCCATGTGAACTAAAAGGTTTCTTAGCATAAGCTGGTCCAGGCATCTCAGCTTTTAATGGTTACTAAGCATGATAAGCTAAAGCACTCGAGTAAGTAAATCATATAGATCGGTTCAATGCGTCCCTAGATAACAAAACATAAAATAACAGTAAATGCTGCATATCATTTACTTTTAGTTTACATTATAGGTAGCTATATAAATAAATCCACCTGCTATAAACCCATTTTTAAATTGTTTTAATATTGGTATCCCATCGTGATTTCACATAAAGAGAGTTTATTCTTTACTGACCTTAAGGTGTCTGTTGGCAGCGAGGTGGAGGTACAAAGTTTGGTAGACGCTTTAGATCCAAATCCTGAGAAGAGAAACAAGACACAGTTAAACTTGAATAATAAATATATACATATATATGTTGGCATTGCAAGTACCGAAGCATCTGTATCAAAATAATAATAATGGATTGGATTTATATAGCGCTTTTCAAGGCACCCAAAGCACTTTACAATGCCACTATTCATTTACACACTGGTGGACGCAGCTACGGTTGTAGCCACAGCTGCCCTGGGGCAGACTGACAGAAGCGAGGCTGCCATATCGCACCATCGGCCCCTCTGGCCAACACCAGTAGGCAAGCAAGGTAAGGTGTCTTGCCCAAGGACACAACGACCAGGACAGAGAGCCCAGGGATCGAACCGGCGACCTTCCGGTTACAGATGCGATTCCCAACCCCCTGAGCCACGGTCGCCCCGTAAATAAACCGTATGTTTCACTATAATGTATTACAGAGTTCTTTATCCACTAATCAAAGACAAAACCTGAAACAAAATTTAAGAAAAGGAACAAGAAACAGCTCAATATGCATCATAAAGAAAGTTTTTTAAAACCTTCTGAACAGCTGAGCTATTTTGAACTTTAAAATTACATCTAAATGTAAAAAAACAACTACAACTTTACAATAAAACAAAAGAATGGCACAATCTTTGCTCTATTGTATTTACAAGCATACAATTCTGGTAGCATGGTTGTAGCATACATGGTATAACTATGCTATAATTGTACTGCTTAGAGACAATCAAGAAAGAATGGAAAAGCCTTGTTGCTTCGATCACTTTCCAGAGGTGTTAAATCCTGTCTAGCTGCACTTTAAATATGTGTTTTTGTGTTTGAAACTTGTATAAATCCACGACTGAATTGCTCGGTCCTTATCCATATTTGATTTCAAAGTACTTCAAACAACATACATATCCACCAGTGTTGCTTGGTGGAGTTTTTTTTTTATAGTGTACTATAACACCTACCAATCCAACAATCAGTACAAGACATATAGCCTTATATTATTTTTCTTTTGACATTTAAAGATGAGGAAAATCAAAACTTCAACCCATTCACAATCTAATTTTTTATGAGGAAACAACAACCTTTTACCAACATTAGAAAATCTCTTTACATGGGCACAAGAATTTAAGTTAAAGTAAACAATGACATTTAATGCAGGAAACAAAAATCAATCAATAAATAACTTAATCAATATTAAACGAAACCATGACCAGCTTTGGACAAAACACCTACCAAGCTGGGAACAGACAGACAAAGACATTTTGAAATAATTCACAGGATTATTTTGATGGGAAAACACAAGACCGATATAAAATAGGTTGATATTATAGAGCGATTGACCAAGAGTTGCTGCTGTGCTCTTCTCAAACTAAACACTTGGTTCATTTCTCACAGGAAATTTCCAACCCCACAATGAGCTCACTTCAAAAAAAGAAAACTCTGAGTTCACATCCAGTTCCCAACTGATATCTGACCTTCTCGCTCACATGTCACAGCAACAGCAGCCTGTTGTAAAGTTGTATCCCTGTATAGGGGACCGATCACATTACTGCTCCAGACGCCTCCATAACATCTTATTTTGGCCCCCGAGTGACTGTGTGGCAATGCTGTGCAACTTTTGTTTTGCAGGGTAAGAAGGAAGCGTGGATGTGTAAAGATGTGGTTCTGGAGAAGGCAAAATCCTGACAAGTATCAAGTTTAAGGGTTTCTCGGTAATATGTAGGTGACTTCAGAGAAATCAAAATCTGTTAGACTCCTTCATTTTATAATTTATGCTCTTCTCTGTTTACAAAACACAGATTGCTGAAAAGCTGTCCATGACTACTTCTGTACTCTGTACTTCTGTATTTTCACATGTGCGATCAATAAATGCCATAACCTTTGGCATAATCTGTTCTCAAATCCACAAACATTCAGCGTTTTCACAGCCTGTGGGAATTCGTAGAGCTGCATGTATCTGTCAGTCTGTGATTTCACTAACATACTTCCTCTGGTGGAAAGCCCCTTGTACAGATGTCAGCTTGTCTTTCCTTGGAAACGCCTGCAGGTTGTCAACAAAACAAGCAGCACAAGCATCAAAGCTGGCACTGCCAGAGAGCGGCTTAGGCTGCTGACGGTCCTAAAGTGAGCGTGGAGAGGAGAGGGATTTTCTATAAATATTCAGAGGTGCAAAATAGACTCCCTGAGTGAACTAGGGCTTTGCTTTCCACACAGTGTCTTCCCATCATACACCTTGTGATGTTTTTACAAAGCGTTTCATGAAGAGTGCATTTACAAGATAAGGCATCCACAGGAGCATCTACCTGTTGAAATATAAAGTGCTAAATGAGAGTAGCTAAACCACATTTTTTAGTATCATAATCTTAATTTAAAAAATTTTGCATAGTTTAAATCTCATATCACAACTGTTTGATCCAACCAATAAGAAGTCTCAAGGTGAATCACCTCATCTATCAATCTCTGTCACTTTTCTTAGCTAAGAGCTAAATTGCATGGATCTTCCAAGCTAATCTAGACAGTTAAAGGTATTCAAGTGGGTTAAGAAAGTCTTCCTAAAGCCTCTTCCTCTTCAACAGGCCTTACCTGTGCCAGAGGGCTGCACATGGTTCACATGGTAACTAGAGATCCATGGGTTTCGAAACATGTTTAAGGAGAAGAACAGAAGGATAGCCTACGCCTATACTCCCCTCTGGTCACAGTGGTGGTAACGGTGGTGGACAGCAGGAGTGGCAGCAGTGAAGATGAAGGTTGCTACCAGCAAGCCGAAAAGGAGGGATGGAGGTGGTGACACGACCTCGCACGCACACACATATATACACACACGGACACGCAGAGCAGAGTGACTGGCCACAAAGCAAGCTACAGCCTGGACAGACTGGCAGTCGTGCAATGCCGGTGTGTATGTCGGTGTGTGTTCGTGCACGCAAGCGAGCCGAGAGAAAGAGGGAGAGACAGCACAGCAGGGTGCTAAAGCAGCTCAGAACCCTAATCAGATTACAGGCAGAAATTAGCCTTGATGATGAAAACTCTGGAACAGGATTGGAGGAGGATGCCAGGAGGACTGCAGGTGGTGGTGTGGGGCCCAGGACTACTGGAAGTCAGATGGTAGCTTAACACTGGCATAGTAAGGGCATGCTTCAGCCAACATTGCCAAGTGCCATCAAACTTCTATAAACTGAAGCCAAACACTGCATTAATATTATGATTAGGCTCTTAGGCTACATTCACACTGCAGGTCTTAATGCTCAGTTCTGATTTTTTGATCAAATCCGATTTTTTGTCTGCTTGTTCACACTACAAATAAAATGCGACAGCAAACGCGCTCTTGTGTGACCCCTCAAAGCGGCCCGCATGCGCAAAAGAAGACGTCACACACAACGCGCTCTGTTTTAAGTTATAGAGTTATTTTGTTATTTATATATGGCCTAATAATTATCCTTATTGCTGTTTTAGAGAGGAGCGGTGCTTCAAAGGATAGTTGGAAATGTCTGTCAGAATCTGCAGATTATACAGTACACATAAAATGTTCACATTTCTCCAACTTTGTCTTCCCAACAGTTTCACTAACATCTACACGGGATGGCCAGGAATCTTCTCCGGCGCTGATAATTGGTGTCTGTCTTGTGTCAGTGACGTAAAAGACGGATTTAAAGCGACATGACCGTTCAAACAGCAGTCGCTTTCTAAAACATCAGATGTATCAGATTCAGTACCACATACCAAAGTGACCCAGATCACCTGCAGTGTGGCTGTGAAACTTTTAGTCATTTTAGTATTTATTATTTATTAGTATTTTAGTTTAGTATTACAGTTTACAAGAAAATAAAATTCAGTGTATTCCCAAAGCAATGATTCACTCTAGTTGCAAGGCTATCAGTTTCACCCTGAAGTCAGTAAGGCTTTCATATACAGGGATGTGGCTGATAAGAAATGGCCTTAAATTTGGTTTCCTTCTCATCATACTCCATCAAAACTGTGCTATAAGATCATTGCTTTTTGCTTCAGCACCTGCTTCATGTTCATTGTTTGCTGCTAAAAATATGCCAGCGAGTCAGGCATATATGATAATCACATAGTGCTGGTGCAGAGGCAGTTTTATTGAAGAAATGGCAGAAGCCACTTCTGTCAGTCATTACATCAGTGAGACGAGTGAGGACAACGCAGCACCCTGGAGGTCACAGTGAGATTTCAGAGAGTCATGGCATAATCTCCTCCAGCAGTGCAACAGCTGGCCACCTTTAGTGATATAACACATGGAAATATATATTGGGAGAATGTATGAAAAGCTCTCTGTTTTTAAGAACTTAAACTCTGAAATATCCATCCATCCATTTTCTCCCACTCTTGTTTTTGCCCTTGTATATGTAATGTTTTCAGCAGAAAGTTTGGATCACAAATACATTAGGTAGCGTAGCTTACTGCTAAAATTATATATGGCAATTAAAAAATTTATAGTTCAAAGTACATTAAAAGTACAAGGTAAATAAAAACACCTCAAAATTCAGAATTAGTCATGTGAGATTTCTTAGCTGTTTGTGGGCCACAGTTTCAATCATTCTCTGCTATTTGTGACAATAAATGCTTATATGTGATGCAATGTACGAGGCATAAAAAGCCCTAAAATCACAATGTGTAGAGCACCTGGAGCAAGGATGTATGCAGCCTGTAGTGTTTCCTGTAGATAACAGAGGATGAAGTTGTTTTTAACGATCGGTGACCTGATTTAAAAACAAAATCTTGTTACACAGTTTTGGAATCACTTGCTTACTCACTCGTCTTCTCTGCGTGATGCGTTTTCTCACCCTTTCACACACAAACTACCCCCACCTCCTCCAGTCTGCCTCTGCACCCTGTAGACGCCCCTAATAAGGCAACATGTGTTGTGAGTGGCTGCCTCGGAGAGAGGTCACCCCGTCAGGCAGCCTGCCTGTGTTTATCAAGGGACCATCTCCACGCCTTCTCCCCGCTGCTCTATCTTGTTTTCCTTGCCATTCCTTCTTTTCCTTCCCCAGATTTGCCATCCGTGCATCTGCCTCACACACTCCTCTTGTCTCTCCCACTCATTCCCAACAACTCCTTCTCATTCTCCATGTCTTTCTCTCTCTTCTACTCTTTATTGCATTCATTTTATTTCACTTTGTCTTATCGGTTTCTCCACCACTTCCAGTAGCAACAAACACAAGACATCCTCTTTCACTCATTCTCTGTCTCATTGGTTGCATACAAATTTATCATTTCAAAATCTGCCAGACGTCATTCATAAGGCTTTTCTTAGAAGTAAACCACAGTGGCAGGGGATGTAATACTTCAAGCTTTCCAAGTAATAAAGATGGACTACGGGTGGATGAGCTGATGACAAGATGGGAACTCGTGTCAGACATCACGACCAGCGCTCAGGTTTAAGATCTGATTTGCAATCCTCTTCTATCATTCAAAATTTACAGTAACCCAATAAAGAAGTGTCTCCTTAATTTTATATGAGGATATCATTTAAAAGGTCAGCTGTAAATATCTCACTTATGCAATTTTTGTACAATTTTTAGTGCATTTGTACAATAAATGAGCTTTCTTAATGCACAATATCAGCAAATCTAAATTTTAAATTAAAAAAAATACTTCACTTTTGAAATTAGGATATCCTGCCAAAACATTATCTGTAAATAAATCATAGCAACAAAACTCTGATGTTAACAGGCCGTCAGCGACATTAAAGGGATGGATGTGCACATTCAGACCACTTGGTGGTCTCACGGTCTGTTAGGTGGAAGACACAATGTGAAACTTTGCTCTACAATTTCATCACTTTTCAGCACAGGATGTACAAACGCTGTCATGCAACCTTCAATAAAACTCAACACCCAGAACATCATGTAAACACCACTTAACAAATCCCTGCATGACTCAGCATCAAAGCATCTCTCTGCTAATCACGCTTGACCTGAGAAGCCCAAGCTGGATATAAAGAGTTTTAGCTAAGTTTGGAGGTATTCCTACAGACAGCAACACCATAGGATAGTTTGTTTGAATCTGTTTTGACAGCCTTAGCTTTACTGGGCTTAAAACTTTCTGTGATGATACTTATGGGGGGCTTGTGTCGAGTACAATGTTGTGCTTTTGCATTCCGAGTTAAAGACAATATTTCAACTCACAAAAACAAGCACTTAATTCCCGTGCATACCATTCCTGCTGCACTGCATCACAATCTGCAGCCACTTTAGTGAGTTAAAGAAAAATAATTTCCATGAAGTCATTTGGTGAGTTTAAACTGCTATGTGTCAACATTATAAAGAAAAAAATGATTAAATGATTCCAAATATTAACCATAATGACACAATAAAAAAATCATTATACACACTGATTAACTAAACAGAGAAATCATTCCCCAAATTTCCTTTACACTCTATATATTTTGTTGTCGTCATAGTGGATCATCTGCCTCAATCTCACCTGACCCTTAGCATCCTCTTCTACATGTCATCCTTCACTGCAACCGTGAATCTGGTCTTTTCCTCCTGTCGGGCAGCTCCGTCTTCAGCATCTTTTGTCTAGTGTCTCCACTTTTCCTCCTCTGCCAATGTCTAAACCATCTCAACCTTCACTCTCTAACTTTGTCTCCAAACTACTGAACCTGAGCTGTCCCTCTGACATACTCATTTCTACCACTGACCCTCCTGGTCCCTCTTACTATCTTCAGCTGTGCCACCTTCTTCTCCTTCTCAAGCTCCGATATTGCCTGTGCCTCCGTCTCCAAACCAGACATTGTAGCAGGTCTCACTATCACTATTGAAACTTTCCCTTTCGCCATTGCTGCTATCCTTTCATCCTTGACACTCGTCTCTGAGGGATGAGACATTTGTCTCTGTCCACTCCTCTTCCTTACCTCTCTTGTGTACTGTCTGTTGCTTTGGTTGATTTGACCCTGGAGTTAATTTTGCCAAAAAGTGATGAACAACAAACAACTATCAGCAACCAGCAGCTAAAACTGATCCAGGGTTACAAACTTGATTCTTTTTAAATTAAATCCTCTGGCCCTGCCTCACAGTCCACCAGTATATATGTTAGGTTAATGGTTGATACTAAATTATCTTCATGTCCAGGGTGCATCTAGTCAAATATGAGCTGGAATGGGCTACAACTTCCCTGTGACCCAAGAACAATACCTGAGAAAAAAATGGATGGATGGTTCATAAATCTGTACTTTTTATTCACAAGATTTTATTTTTAATCTGGATTTAAAAGATAATTACATAGAAACAGCAGTCAGCCTCCTCCAGCTTGGTCCCTGTGTGACTCTTTTCTAAACCAGACATTTAAATTTAAACGTTAAGACGCTCTCTTTTTTTCCTCTATGTTTCTTCACAACGTCGTTGTGATGTCACACTGCAGATGGGTTACTTTGCTCAGCATTGTTTTTCAGGTTCTCTAATACTCTGTACAGCATATGAATCTCTGCTCCCGCTAACTACTCACATCTTGTTTTAGTCCACATGAATAAATTAATTCTGTCATTTTCTTTTCCCAGAACTTTTCCCAGAGTAGTAAAAAAAACAAGATTACAGCACATCTGGTGCTTACTGTAGAACAGCAAAAAGCTTTTGTTTCATTGCAGAAAAATGTTGATTATATCTACATGCTACTTTGCACTTCCAGCAGCAGCAGACAATATGCTCAAAGTTGGCCTGCCTAATAAAGGTTGGCCTGCCTAATAAAGGTTGGCCTGCCTTTATTAGGAGAATTTCTTCCTTTTTGATTAGCTATTGTGCACTAAATCACATAGAGATACATGTGCTTATGTAGACACATGTACACACACGTACAAGATGCACACACAGGTCAAATGAGAAGCAGAGTGAGCACTGCTGGAACTTTCATGCTTCCTCCTTCCTTAAACATTTACTCTGGCATTCCCTCTTTAGATTCACATCTGTGTTCCTCTCTGCTGAGTTGCATCAGCTCTGCCTGACGCTCAACACAGAAATCTGCCCGCTCTGCTCTTATATGGATATTGATGAGCACAGAGGTCGATGCAGAGGAGAGACACTAGAGTTCATCAACTCTCAGAGCAGTAGAGAGGGAGGAAAACAAAACAGAGATGGAGACCGAGAGAGAATCAGTAACAGAGGAGGAGGACGATTTCACGCGAGAAATGATTACTTAATGATTTGGCTATCCTTTCTTTAGGGGTACATTGTCCGTTGTCTTCACATTATACAACATTACGAGGTAGCTTAAGGCAACTCATGAGCAGACAAAGGAGAAACATCAGTTCAATTAGATACAGTGCATAGTTACTTTTGTACTTTGCATTAATGCAGATCCATTTCTGCAGCTTCTCTACTGTTTGCTGGATAAAGAGCAGACAACTGAGCTGAGACAGACTCCATGATTAGCCACTGCTCTTATTAAAGCCCATGTTACACTACTGGAGATTCAGACTGACTATAATCAACGTGATTGCAGACAATAAAATGACCAAAACAAAGGCGACAAACCCTCAGTTATGAGTTGTAAAACATTATGAAGCAAGAACACGATATCAGTAAGAGAGGATATCCTTAATATGGACACCTTAGGCACACAGTTCTGGCACCGAAGTCCCCAGCTCTATGGTGTACAAACTTTATGTTTACAAATGACAGCCAATCAGAAGAAAGTTAGCTTAAATGGAGGGGGAAAGGAGCTGAAAGGGCTTGTTTCAGAGTGTTGAAGAAACAAGAGACTGCACTGGGGTCGAATAAGAGATAAAAATAGGATTATTTATAACTATGAATCACACAAAACTACTTTAGAAGGGGCCAAGAATAAAAATACAGAGCTGAAAAGGAGCACAATAATTCCCTTTTCACTCATAATCACATGCTAAAAATCGGTCAGAGATTATCCATGGCACTTGAGTATCTACAGAGATCTTGTGTTAAAGAACTCATTTATTAATTTGCATGCATTGGCCAACTTCAGAGGTTTCTATCACCCTTAACCTAAACATTAATCATACAATTAGAGTAAAGCCAGACTATTAGAAGACCCAGAATGGATAGCTGCCTAACACAGTGCGGACAGCAGACAGCACAATCACAAATCATGCTGAGCTGAGGAGACAGGGGTCAGGAAAGTTTCTCATTCAGGCTGCAGAAGAGTGATGAAAGGATTTTAAAGAAGTAGAAATGGCTCTAATTAGCCTAGAAAAATAATTTTTTAGAAACATGAAATTTTTGCTTCCTTGAAAGAAACAAATCAATCTTCTAATTTGAATATTTGTTTTCTAGAGATGAAACACACTATAAACCCTTGCTGTTCTTCAAAGTAGATCAAACACGTATCCAATAAAACAGAACAAAGTATGTATGTATGCATGTATTGCTAACTGGGTAAATGCCTACACATAAGCTCGTAACACTTGGAGGTTTGAGCCAATCTCAATTCTCATTTGTGGATGAACAGAGTCCAGTGGCACAGGGTCAAGCCTGGGGCCGGCCAGTAAACCTGTCTGTTCACTTTGATGAGTGCAGCAGGTGCAGAGCACCAAACAACTGGTGTATGGCATCACATGCTCCCCCCACCACCCCTCACAGAGGCACACATGCTATAAAAACAAAACTGTGGAGAAATGATGCCGGCCGATGCCGGAACAACACACTGGCCCAGCACATACTCATCAGATCAGCTGCACTTGCATACCACCATACAGCTATAATCTGGGGCTTGGAATGCTAATACCCATGTGGTTACTTGAGACATAAGTGCAAAACTAACAAGAAGCAGACTCGGCTATGAAGAAAATGTAAGCTAGACACCATCTGAAGACTGTTCAGTTTTGTGTTTTGGAGGTAAAGTTTGCCTCCATTCATGGGCATATGACAGAAAAGGAGGGACAATGAAGGACGTCTTCCAATCATAAAGAGAACATTTAAACTATAGGACTGTTGTTAAAGTCAGTGAACCTGCAAACACAACCACCTACAGGAGTAACAGTCATCTATGAGTGTTTTGTACCACTCTGAAACTATAAATAAAGATTCCTCTAAAAATATAATCAAATCAAAGTCTTAGAAACATTATACAGATGGTCATTGAGCTAAAGAGGTCTTATTACAAAGCATTTCGCCTACAAATATCTGTTCAGCATTTTAAAAATGACATCCAATTTGACGGCGCATCATTTGGTGATTGCGCACAATGCCAAGTTTACTTAATCAAACAAGCAGAAAGTTACCGGTATCTTTAAGCATTGTTGCCCTCTATATGTTTATGCTAAATGACTGACGTTTCATAAAAATAAAGGAATTTGCAATCATGTAATCTGTTTATATGTGATGTGCTGACTTAGAATTTAGGATAGCAGACATAAGATTAAACCAGCAGAGATAAAATCATACTTGCAACTCACGTTAGCTCCAATAAAAAGGAATCGAGAAAAGTGGTTCACAGGTGAAGTCCATCTATCCTGGAAGGAGAGATATCAAACCGCCACACAATGATGCTGAGGAGGCAGGAGGTGCAGGTGTGAGCAGGTAAACCCAAACAGAGAGCCTAAGTCATCTACCGTGAAGCAGGTCCAACCTCAGCAGCTGACAAATATATCCCGGTGCTTTCCCTCTAGCTCTGCGGTTCTGAGATAAATAAATCAGTCCTGGAACAGCCAAGCAAAGAAAGGGAAGGAGGGAGAGGGAGAAAGAAGGAGAGGGAGTGGGGTATGCAGGAGATGGGTGAAGGACAGAGGGAAAAGAACTGAGGGGAAAAGAGGGGTGAAGCTGAGAAAAGGTACACAGGCTAGGTGTCTGGATACTCCTATAGTTAGTGATTCTTCAAACTATTCCAAAAGTGAAGATAGGTGGTTCCTGAAATGTCCATTCTGCAAATCAGGTTTGTATCACCGGTCTAATAGAGTTTAAACTGAGGGTCAGAGGCGACACCGCGCTACTTCCAAAGAGTTTAGGGAGTGCGGGCCAAAATTGTTGCAGTAACCTTATCCCACAGCTACCATGTATGGGCTGAAGAGAGCAGCCTCAATTGAGGGGCATCTGCCATAAATAGCCAGGCAGCGTCGGGCTCCCAGAGCAGGAGGATCGAATCAGCTGTTACAACTACAATCCAGCAGCACTGCGTGATCCAGGCTGCGCAGGAACGCCTGCTCTATGACACCAGGGTCATACACAGCGCACTGTTTCACTTGCATTCATTTCAACCAGCCACCTGACCAGTTTGTTCAAAGAAACTAGGATTGCATCAAACGCTGGGATGATGCTGCATTTCATGTTAGGACATTTAAATTCATCTCTGGAGCTTGAGGGGCACAACTGTCACTACATATGCAGCCTCATTGTGCAGAATTTCACATAAATTTGACAGATTATCAACATGATCCATGTCAAACTGCTTACACAGGACAGCTGTGAGATGCTCAAAACAGGAACTCTTGAGCCGACTGTTTACAAAAGCTCACATGTATGACACAGTTTAAAAAGTTGCAGTTTTCATGTCCAAAACAGACAAAAAAAAACAAATGCATATCACTACTTTAACTTCATCTGCTACTACAAGGACTCCTTGCCATGTTTTAAACAAAGTGAATCAAACAGTAAAATACAAACGCAAATGCAGTAAAGCAATTATGGGCTTTTTAAGATGTTTGATAACAGCAGGGACATTAAACTGTATTAAATAAGTCCTAACGCTGTATTTTCTATATAAAAAAAGATCAGCACATCCAGGTGATTAACTTGTGGCTACCGATATGTGTCTTTGGGTACTGTGGTGAAAGAGAAGCAGGTCAATTTAGGGTTTTGCTCCTTGTTACAGTCGGTTTTGTGTTTAATTGCTGTTTGTCTCCATTTTGTGGTGTTGCATTGTAACTGCAGGACGGGTCACCAATTCAAACATTTTACAGAATAAAGATTAAAGATAAAGAAATCACTTTATGTAGTTATGTTCATAATTTATCTCCTTACAACACATTGGAAAAATGTTATTTTTCTGTTCTGACCTTTTTCTGTCATTTTTTTTGCCACATTTATGTAGTTTTATCTATGAGTAACAGTCAGATGCGTAATCAATATACTTCAGTAATTTCAGTCAACAATGTTGCTGCCTTACACATCTGTTTTGGGTATATCTACACATTCATGACTTTTACTCTCATTTTTTTCCTATATAAAATGCATCTTTGTGGTTAGATACACACACAAGTAGGATTAATGTGCATTCAATAAAGGCAATGACCACTTACCTAACAGAAATCTATCCATTTGTCTGTTATTTTGTGGCCTTGGTAAACCAAAACATATTTTCCAGTTGAGAAAATGATCCTAAAATTTAAAAAAACTGGTTAAGAAATCATTTTATTACAATTGTGTTCATGGGAAGCTTTTTGCATGCAGAAAAATCCTGTTTACAGTCAGGAATACAAGTTTATGTGGACAGGCTGAAGGGTGGCAGAAAATGAGGGCAACTGTCACTGTGGCATTAATGGACTTACTTATTCCACATCCAGCACAGGCAAGCAGGCTTGACAGGTGTACAGTAATGACAGATATGTAGGCAACTTACTGAGAACTGGACTGACTCAGAGGCTGAGGCAGCTGTGATGGAGGGACAGCTGGAGATGGATGGCAGGGAGGTCTGCAGAACAAAGCCAGACTGTTTCATTCAAAGAATCCCAAGTACACAAAAAGACAAAAGAGAAGTGATGCTTTCCTTGATACAATGGGGAAGTGTATGAAGATTTGGAATAACCTTGCTGTTTGCATTATTTGGTGATTAAGTGAGAGTTACAGACAAAAAGAATTCTAATTACAACCATTACAAATCCCCAGCATTTACCAACAGTTTGTACATCACCTGACTGGACAGCAGTAATCTCAAACTGGTAGCTTTGGATCCAATGTGAACAGCATTCAGGGGAAATTTCAGATCATCCTTCTTTGCAGATATCCTTCATCTCAGCTGTATTCAGTGTAAATGCACATCTTAACGTCATTCTATTGGATTAAGGTTTTGGACGCTTCAAAAGACAGATTATCTTTATTTGAAGCCATTCTGAATTAGATTTGCTTCAATATTCAGGTTCATTGTCCATGCTGTCAATCCATACAAGACACAGAAGCTAGATGTGTGTGTGTGTGTGTGTGTATACTCTATATATACTATATATATATAGTATATATAGAGTATATATTAGTGACCTATTGTTTTTCTAGGCTCTTAATAATAAAGGTAGAGACAGCACTGCACAGTAGCAGTCAAAATATTTTAGCTACTGAATTAGCGTCATATAACTATATAAGGAAACACTATTCTAGCAGTACAGACTTTATAATTTAATTAAGTAGCAGTGTATTAGCCCCTAATGTACAACAATCAACAGTTTCGTTTAACTGAAGGCGTGCAGGTGTAATTTTTTTTATATATTTACCTGAGCTAGCTCTTATCAAGGTTACAGGCGGCCATTTTGAAAGTCCAACACTGGGAAAAGTACCACCTCAGTCTTTGAGACAACTTTCAGTTAAAAACGAGCACCAGAGAAAATGTTCAGAGTCATAGTAAGAAACAAAGGTAAGACCACGACAAACCTTTTCTCAAAAAAGTCCAAAATTCCAGTTTAAATGTCCAGAGAAAGCTAACTAAACTTTAATTAGCTTTCTGTAAATAACACTAACTATGGCATTTTACCTTTAAAGACTGGGAACTCTTGAAAGTGTGAAACAGGACTGAAATAAAACCTTTTACTGGTTTATTAATTATGGCCACATCCAGAGTAAAGTATATAAAAAATACTATACAGCTATACTGTGTAAGTAACCATTATACTGGCTAATATAGTGGAGGTCACCCTCCTGGTGTCAAAACGCTTTCATCTGTCAGTGTTTTTAATGTCGCAGCTGATCCTTGTAATTTAGCTTGCACTCCAAATATGGTAACTGTCAGAAGCTGCATGTAGCTTAAGAAACAACGCTGCAGTGCCTTTGTACGCTGTGCCCATGAACAAAAAACACCCACAGCGTAATGAAAAGACAGCCTACCTATATTGGGATCAATAAAGTATCATATAAGAGGAAGCAGTAATCTGACTTTTCACTCTCATCTTAGAAAAAAAAGATGGCACACAGAGGAAATTGAAGAGGATGGATGCCCTCCAAGTCTCCCAGAGAGCATGCTGGGAGGTTTTTACAAGGTTCAGCTCAAGTACCGTATTGTCTTTGCCAACGCTTTGATCCAGCAAGTGGAGCTCAGTGTGACAGTCTGGCATGGTAATTGGGCTGAAATTGCCAGCACACAAGTGAACATGTGTGAAAACACTCGCATATTTGTGCTTATACACGTATGCTTGCTTTCCATTGCCTTAGCATTGCTCAAAGAATAAAAGTCAGCTCTTTGAAAATGAAACATTTCCATAATAATGACTTACCCACTCAAGGAGCCCAGTTACTTGTGCTGATTTTCTCTCGTTTTCCATATTGCGGGACAGTGTCAGCAGCTGAGATCAGATGCCTCATGTGCAAGCTCTAAAACAATGTATACAAAGCCTGTATGGCAGCATCACCAACACACAATTTTCATTTTCTCAGATCACTTTTAGGATGTATAATTTAGCTCCAGAGATGAACCTGTAAAGGGGCCACCAATGTAAAAACTTTTTCCAAAAACCAACATGATATCAGAGTAATGGTAACTGTAACTGGTTCTGCTTTTATATACATAACTGGTTTCATTTGTAATATAAAAGACTTTATCATATATTGTATTTCATACATATGCACCCCTTATTATCTTTGCTCATGTCCTGGCGCATATGTGATATAAGTGCACATTTCTAAAAAAAAATAAAAAAAATAAAAATTGCATACATACAGACAACAGCAACTGTCACAAACACCATTTTCATGCAAAGAGTTTATTTATGAATCAGACTGCAGTATCATACAACAGTAGCACAATCATATGACTATGGATTATGCTCATATTTATAGATACAAAGATAAAGGCATGTCTTAAAAGAAAAAAAATGAATGAGTTCTCTTTTGATTTACTCTAAAAATAGCTTTTAAATACTTGGCATAGTTTTGTAAATTAAATTATGAAACATAATGTTTTGCCCACTGGTTTTACTATTGGAGTACCAAATGCAAATATACTTTATGAAAAACATTTTTTTTTCCTCCTCTCTCTTGCATTTCATGCAAGGAAGAAAAAAAAGATGTCAGTGAGTACAAAAAGCACTTAAATCTCATATGAAAATAGAAAATATTACAAGTGTGCATAATTACTTCATGTTGCACATAACCTGCAGTACAAAAAGTCAAACGACACTATGTTCAAGTGTACCTGACATGCCAATTATTGGGGGAGGGGGGCGTATGTACTGAAATAGCTATTTAAATGTTGTCAGGGGCAGTTTATACACCAGACTAAGGCGAGGCCCTTTAGTCTTCAGAATGAATTGAAAATGAGATGTGTTAGTAATTATGGGCGTGCCAGCTTGTCCTCCCTGTGATGCTGACTATGAGCTTGTCTTGAAGCACTGACCCTCCTCTCGTACTTATAATAAATTATGCTTTTTGTATTGTTTGAAGTTCACAGTTTTGGACTCAATGTTCCTACAGATAAACAGCATGAAGAGCAGAAACTATCCGCAATGCTACTGTACCTCTCCAGCCAGAGGGATGGCAGAACAGTAAGTTGTTGGTACAAACCTAAGGTATGAAACAGTGCTTAGTACGTTAATATTTGGCATTTCCTGGAGTGTAATGTAATGCACACATCATAAGGCGACGTGATTATTTCGGATTTACATGAAATGTTTGAAATACCAAGACAAAGGTCTGAGTTGATAAAAATGCTACAACTGCAAAATGCTACATAACAGTAAGTTGATGGTTAAACAGTGATGGATTCCTACAGATCTCTTAAATATGTTACACCAGTGAAACAGTCCTTTTATGAAAACAAAGAAAACCCACGTACCTGCAAACTTGTTTTAATCCAAAAGGCAATTTTTTCAATCATCGTTTAGCTTTAGACTCATAATTTAAAATTTATTTTAAAGAAACATTATGCAGATATGTGGTTTTTAGCCTAAAATTGCATCCTACATTGCATCTTTTAGTGCAATAAGCGTTAGTGACAGCACAACAATTTACACAAAATGAACACGCCGTGAGATGAAAGAAACGGAGGAAGAAAGGAGGCGGTTAGAAGGAAGAGGAAACGAAGGAAGGGTGGGAGGAAGGAAGGAAAAGAAAAAAATTCCCAATTTTATTTCTAAACATGTTTTTTTTTTGTGGAACCAACAACAGAACGATACATGATTCAAACTGGAAGACATACAAAGACAGAAATAAGACACAGGCCATGTCTGACCACCAACGTACAGCTGAGATGGATTGATGTGTCAAATATCACAAGGAGCGTCCAACACTGACTCTGTTAGCATGTGAAAGAGCACTATCAAACAGGAAATCATGGCACAATCAGAAAGTTTCCATCAGGTTTAACTCCTGCAGTGATGAACCCTTTTGCTCACTCAAACCAAAATCGTGTGATCAAGGCACACCACAGGGCCATCCCTCCTTATACCGCTCTGTTAAGATTTTAAAGCACTAGAAAATTATGTATACTCTCAATATGATACTATACACTTGTATGATACTTTCAGCTTGTTATAGGTGTGGAGAAATAAAATGTCATGGTTAAATACAAAATTTCTCTTAAAATATTTAAAATATACTTTATTTTGTACATTATGCAAACTGATTAACAATTTGATGATAACAAAAATAAATATTCCGTGAAATGTCGCCTCTTTGCGAAACAGATGTATGAACATAGATATATAAATAGATATATCTATATCTATATATATATCATGAAGTAAAGCACCCACCCCCTGTTAAGCGCCCCTATACCCTGACACGAATCCATTTCCCTGTAATATGATCTCAATGACACGTTCACACTTAAGACTCCTGACAATGGTTCCTACAGGTAGCTCCACTACACCACTGACCTGTTTTTACAATATTGCTCTACATATCTTTTTTTTTCTTGTTGTTGTTCTAAATTCCTATATCGATCTTTAATGTTTATCAAGGTTGCTTAAACCATCATTTAAACTCAATCTGTGCCCTTATTGCTTCCTGAAATTACCTGGAAATGGGAGCTATAGATTGAACTTGATCAGGGGACTAATCAGAGACTTCACCTTATCCAACCAGGAATCGCACATCTAGTTAAGAAAGGCAACTCTCCCCCTCTAAAGTAGGGCCAATGTTATCTTATAGTTTACTGATCTGTCATGCCATGTGGTATAGAGTCACTCTTCACTGAAGAGCTATGGTTGCAGAGTTATGGTTGCAGTGTGTACAAAAGCAATGAGAAAGGGCACAATGTCATTCAGTTGTTTTTTGTTTTTTTTAAAAAGAAAGGCTGATTTATCTCATCTGAAAATCAAAACAGTTCTTTAGCCAAAGACAGTGATGTCCAGTTCTAAAACAGCTGTCGCCTTACCACAATCAAATACGCAGGTTATTTTGGTGTAGTTTAAATGCAACAGAACATGTTTGTGACAATAAACCCCTCTATGTCTACATTAGGTTAAACATAAACACTTACATTCATAATCCTCAACAACTCGCCCGTAAACAAACAGAAACGTTCAGGTATGCGAAAAATGTTTTCGCTGCGGACATTTTCAGAAATTCTAGTATGCACGACAGAATTGCATAATGTCTGCCAATGAGAAAAGCATAGGGAGGATAGAATAGAAAGGACAAGCCGCTACAAGACTAACTAGTAGAAACCCTATAAGAGGATGGGGTTGGGGATGGAGGACGGATGGGGTAGTGGGTAGTCAGTTTGGGAAGGCTGGGGTGGGATTCTGGGTGGAAGTTGCCCCACAAGTTAAAGAGGCACCTCCCTTTGGCAGTGGAACAGCACTCTTAGTAGTCAACGCAGCGCCGAGGGTGAGGGTGTACACAATGCTCTTGTCGGACAAGAAGGCAATTTCAGTGTCAAGATGAGATGAAGGCATTCTAGTAGGCAGCCAGGTCACAGTGTTGGAGCTAAAAACCTCAGATGGAGATGGTGGACGCAGTCTTTCTACACTGTCTCCCCTCGGCTGGGATCATTGGGGTTCTGGGACATGAGGAAGAAAGATATTTATTCACAAAGGAGTATTTTTTTAGCAAAAATCCATTATCTTATGAATCAAAATTGTCTAATTGGGCAAAGGTTTTCAAGCTCCAAAATCAGGAAAAATGACAAAACCGCATAAAAAAAAAAGTAAACTCTCTTATCATCTTTACATCCACCAGGCTTCACTTCTATGCCATTATAGGCAATAATTACCTGAGAGAGGTGACTCCTGTTCATCTTGCAACACTGTCTCGGGGCTCTCCTGTGAGTTGGTGACCTCTTGCTCATTGTCTTTGTCCATATGAGGAGCAGGGTCGAACTCCTCTGCTTGTTCTTCCTTGCCCTCCCCTTCTGCCTCTGTCTCCCCTTCCCCAGAGTCAGTACTCCTGATGCTTAAGCGCCTCACACGATACATAACATCCACATCTCTCATCCGGGCGAGTCGCTCAACTGCCACCCGACCTGGAGAAATAGCCAGTTTGTTCTGCAATGCTTCAATTCGCTGTGAGGGGCCCTTGCTCCTCCGCTCACCCTCCAAGCTAAGAGATAGTCTGCGGTCTAGGTTCGGGGGAACGGAAAGTGGCAGTCTATCAGGCGGAAACTCAGGTAACCCAGGGAGGTCTCGCCCTAGATGAGTCCGTAGACCAAGTCTATGCTCTGGGAGAGCAAATGGCTTCTTCTCTTGCTCCTGCTTGTCAACTGGCGTTGCATTGTCTTGTTCCTCAGTTTTCACTTCAGCTGTCTGTTTGCCTGCACTGCCTTCAGGTGTTTCTCCTGCAGTGGCTTCTTTATCTTCTGATTTTTCTTCCTCAGTTGCTGTTTCATTAACACTCTGTTCCTCTGTGACTTGGGGGTCTGTAGGCTGATCAGCTGCTAATACTGTGGCTGCAGAGGAGAGATCCTCTGTGGCTCCATCCACTGGTATGCTCTCAGCAGGATTAACTATGCATAAATTGTCCAAGTTTTCTGCCTGAGCATTGTCTGTTTTTTCACCCTCTCCCACATTCTCCTGTGTCAGTGAATGCTGCTCTGTTTTTTCAGCACACACTTCAGACCCTGACTGATTTGAACATGATGCATTTGGCTCCTCTATTTTTGTATCTTCTGATGGACTTTCTAATGCAGTGCATTGTGGCGGACTGCCATTTTGATTGGCCGAGCTGTCTGAGCTGTTCTCCTCGTGAAGTGGAGGCAATGGACCCTGTCTCATCTGATTCTCAAGCTCTCGTTTACAAATAGGACACTCCTCCTCTGATTCAGCACTGAGATCTTGAAGAGTCTCTGTGTCATTAGGTCTGGAATGGCCTGCGGATGCTTTACTGGCATCCGATGGGTCTCTAGACTGACGCAAAGTCTGGCATATGTCTTCATAATCTGGAGGACTAGTGAGTGTAGAGGCATCCTGCATGGGCTGTCTGTCTGCCCATGGCACCTCAGCTGCTGTGGTGTGCGTTGTTGGACTAAAGTCACAAAGAGGTGTTTCGATAGGTTCATCTGGCAGGTCTAATTTTACTGTCCTGCCATCGTTGCTCCTTCTGCGTGAAAGATGCGCAACAACCCTGTATTCTCTGAAGCCCGTCTCCCGAGGTGGCACCGGGAGCTCCTCCCTAAGCTGCTTGCTGAAGGTTACCGACTTTGTTGCAGGCCTGGAGAAGGCGCTCTTCACTTCCCTGTATTCTGGGTCAACAGACCAGCTTACTGCACTGCGCCTAAGGCTGCTGGGCTTGTTGAGAGGTTCTGATGTCAGTCGGATTTTGATACGCTCAGGGATCTGGACGGAACCGTTTGGGACTTTATTGCTGGCAGTACCTAGCTCCAAGATGTCTTTGTAGGCCTCGTTAAGGTCCTCAATGCACTTGTCAACACTGGGCTGTTTGCTGCTCTGTTGCTGCTGCTGATCCTGGACTTCTTTTTTAATGGTCTCCAGCTCTTTGACTGCATCCCATGGTCGCTGGGTGGCCGGTTTCAAAAGGAACGGTTCAAATTTCTCCTGTCCTGTGTTTGCTGCTGGTTTGATCTCCTCCACATTTCCTGAGGGTGGTACTGCTGGCTGCTGAGCTGTGCTCTTGTTCAGCTGGTTGGAGAAGGTGGAGGTCAGGGAGAAGGCGCTGTTGCTTGAAAGTTTTAGGCTCTTCACTCCCTTTATGGGAAAACTGAAGGCAGTGCCCACTACTCCGCCGCTATCAGGGGTTACTTCGGTGCCAGGAGGAACAGGGTCTTGTTGTGCTTCCTTGTTTTCAGGGCCAGCTTTTCGGGCCTCTGGGCTAGTTTGTGTCTCCTGGTCTCGATACTGGTTTGCAGGCCAGGATCCTGACAGCTTCAGCTCCTTGTAATGATTTATTTTAGGGGGTCTACAGGGTAGTTTTTTAAACATTTTGCTGCTTGCTCTACTGCTCGTTTTGCTGCTCGCTATGCTACCAGTTAGTGCTTGCAGCTCAGCTTCAGCTGAAGATGTGCTTTGGAGACTTTGGTTTGTTAAATGGCCAGTTTTGTTGCCACTGGGACTGTCAGCTGGGTCTGGCGACTTCTCGTTGTTATTATTCTGATCACGAATTGTCCCAGTGAGCTGCGGAGTAACAGGGACAGACACCAAACAAAAAATTGTTTCACTAAGCCTCTTTTTAAGATTCTTGGTTTTGTCTTTCTCCGGTGGTTCAGGTT
The DNA here is from genome assembly GCF_963969265.1 of Rhamphochromis sp. 'chilingali'. Lineage (NCBI taxonomy): Eukaryota > Metazoa > Chordata > Actinopteri > Cichliformes > Cichlidae > Rhamphochromis > Rhamphochromis sp. 'chilingali'. The sequence goes on along the minus strand of NC_137943.1, from coordinate 28,285,025 downwards.
GCTCTGCCTTTTTTACTTCTGTCACAGTTTCAGATACACCCTGGTCAGCCGGCTTACATGGAGGTGGCGGTGGTTTACCCAGAATAGATGAAGGTAAAAATGGAGTACGGGTTTGCTCAGAAGCTACACTGTCACTTTTTTTTATTCCCCTGTTGGGCCATCGATTACTGCTGTCGCTGTCACCGGGAGCTGTTTTTCGGGTTTCGGTATTGAGAGCTGGCCCCTGTTGGGGAGGAAAGGCACTATCATGTGTAGATTGTCCTAAAATCTTAGCGGACGGAATCTCTTTGTTGATGTTGCGCATCTTGTCTATATCTGTTAGAGAATTTCCGCCAGGCCCTCCTGAGATTTGTTTTGCTCTTGAGTCTTCAGTGGGTAACTGTCGGGCATGACCTGGTTGTTCTTCATGTCCAGAAGAAAGTACCTGTTTTCGATAGGACGCACTACGTTCTCCATAAGGTTCCAGCCAGGAACTACTTGCCTGTCTGTAAAACCACCTTCCGGGATCTGAGCTTGGCATCTGCAAAGCTTCTGCCCTCCATCTTAAGTTTGCCATTTCATTGCGGTTAACTGAAACTGCTCTTGGGGGTAGGGCTCTTCTATAAGATGGGGGTGGGATGTAGCCAGGAGGCTCCATTCCAGTGATGGCAGAGTGTTGTGCGAAATAGTCTTGTCTTAGGTCCCCACCCCTTGGATAATAGATAGGCCTGTCTTTTTGTTTGACACCCTGGTCAATAGCAAGCATTTCTGCGCTACCCCTAGTCTGCTGGTGAATCTCGTATGATGGAGGCTTTAAAGGCCTGCTGAACCTGGGCTTTGGTAAAAGTGCAACATGGCTGCTTGGCCCAATACTCCTACCCCACCGGTCCCGGCCGCCGCCATAGATGTACCTACTGTATGGCCCAGAGAAGACAGTGCTGCTTATCCTCTGTCTATCAGGTAGACTAGGCCTTGATGGAATGAGCTCTCTGCTGTCACGTCCATCAGGTGACAAAACTCTGGGAAGAGACTGAGACTTTGCTTTAGTTCTAGGGTGAAAAAAACCCTCCGGTGTCCTCAGTCGGTAGTAGTGGTCCTGAGCCCACCGTTCCCCATCCCCATCTGACAGCTGCCTTCCCAGGCCCACAGCAGGCCTCCATTCCTCTGTTCCAAGGCTCTGGCACTTCCTCTCCCCAGTCACTCTCAACTGACCAGGTCCTGCATCTGGGTCCCTTAGCCAGGAAATGTCCTCCCATAGCTGCTGCGCTTGCCTCTCTGCCCTGTATTCCTCTGCTGTGATCAGGGCCTGTGGCCTCCACGCTCCAGCAGAGGCCCTCAGCTCCCTGCCATCAGCATAGTCCAGAAGGATGCTGAAGTCCTGACCTCGCCTCCGCCAGTAGGAAACATCCCTATCGTCATGGCTCAGCGGCTCTGAATAAGTCAAACTGGGAACATCGTAGAACCTATAAAAGAAAAAATCTCAGTGTTAATAAAACAATCTAATCTTTTAACAGTGTTTCTTTCATTACAGAGGTTATTAAATGAGTTGCGGCTAAACAGCATCAGAACCATCAGGCTGCGACATACAGACAAAGAAAAAATTATCTAGAATGAAAGGAGTTAATACCTAAAACATATTTCACAATATTGTATTATCTCAGTCTATTTGATAATAGATTAAAACAATTTCATCCACTTGAAATGTGATCACTGGTAAATATTAAAAGAGGCATGCCCATGCCAGTCCCAGACATGTGCTTTTGCTTTGCCAGTATAGGTGTTCCAAACAACCTAATCAAAGAGGGCCAGCACATATGAGCCAGAAATGCTTAAGTCAGCAGCTCCAAAGTCCCCTGAAGACATCACAAAATTGCAATGCTACTGCAATATGATCTGCATATTAAATTGTGCTGACCTTATCTTGGAAACTGGTCATCTGGATGGCAAATACCACTCTTTAAAAAAAAAAATCTGACGCAAAAGAGAAAGTGGCTCTGTCCCTCTCATTATTTTATCACATACTTTAGGAACCATTTTGGCCTACAGTACATATAAAAACCTTTAAACCAAAAATACAATAAACTTTAAACCTGCATTACTGTGTTACACCCAAAGTGAAAGAGTAAACTAGAAAAAGAGCCTTTTTTAATTGTTTCTCATGTAAGTATGCATGAGCAACAATCATCCAACCAAAATCATTTGTATAATTTTAAAAACGCTTGATGAAACTAATATGAAATGGCAACTGTGTGACGAGTTACTGTTGGCAGGTTCACAACAGTGGTTCCAGTACAGTGTGATAAAGCACTGCTGCCTGGAGATAAATTTAGTTCTGGTCCCATAATCACCTCTTGGGTTTGGGATAAGGCCGTAGTGCATGCTTGCGCTGCTAAAACAATTATTTTAGATAAAATATATTACTGAAAATATATATATATATTTAATGACAACGCATCTAAAAAAAAAAAAGTCTATGTACACTGAGGGATTTTCCATTACACTGAATTTTAGGATTTTTTTTAATTAATTGTCATCAATAAATATTCCCCGGGTCATCACTCACATAAATGCACATTCTTAGACGCCCTGATGACAGCTGATCATAATGAGGGCGGGACTGCAGGCTTAAATGCTTGTTGAAATTCAATTGTAACCATCAGTTCTTTCAGAAAAACATATTAACTACATTTTCCCAGTGTAATTATAAAACTGTTTCATGCAAAGAATCATCTGTATATATATATATATATATATATATATATATATATATATATATATATATATATATATATATATATATATATATATATATAAATATGTATGCTTGATTATAAATATGTGTAATAGTTTTTAAAACGTAACATCACAAAAAGAAGACTGAATAAACAATTAGCCTCCGTCCAGTATCTGCAGTGCACTAAATCCCTGTTAGTCATTGTACTCATTCATTTAAGCAGCAAAGTCAATGGATCATCCTCAGCAGCATATGCTACTGTATGGCTGAGGGGAGCTGCGCTGTGCACACTTGCCCAGCAACATGCTTACATCACAGAGCACGTGCTGGGCGTGATTCAGTGTGCCAGTGTTTACAGTGGAGTGATTACGCGCCTGTCTTGAGGCATGTTCAGTCCTCCTCAGTTTGCTCTCTGTCTAGTGCTGCTGTTTACATCTGCCTGCCGGGTGGAGGCTGTGTAGATGATTCCAGTGCCTGGGTGGGCTCCACAGAGATGCAAACCATATCTCTGTGCAGGCATGTACACAGCTCAAACGACTGCAAAGGCACCTTTCATAATTCCTCATATCCCAGCATAAGATATGTCAGTAGTGCTGCTGCAGCCACAGTGTTCTGCAGCTCTGGAAGGAAGGGAAGAGGAGGAGAAAAAAACCCTGCGCAGTGCAGACTCAGTTTTGCATGCAATACTGACAGGCCCCAGTGAGAAGTGGGGGGAGGAAAGAGAGGGAAAGGGAAGGTGCAGGGCGTGGGGGATTGCAAAAGAGAGGGAAAAAACACTCACCCACTATCTGTAGCAAGAGAATCACCCAAGGGCTGAGTGTCACCTAGGATACCGATGCCGATTTCTTTTCTCCTTTGGTTCCTATCCCCACTCTCAATGTCTATGCTGTGGTAGCCCTTCACCAGTGCCTGCCTGCTGCCATAGATGCCAGTGATAGATGCCCCCCGGTCTGCCTCATACCCGTTCAGCGTCCCCCGGCCAGCCCTGTTGTCCACAAGTTCACGCTGGCAATCAGCAGGGCGCTTGTCAAAAGGCGTGGCAGACGGAGGGTCGCTCTTCGGCAATTTATATCCGTGCGAAATGAGAAGGTCCTCCACGCTGTACATGGTGGTGTCTCTCTCACTTCTGGGCAGGAGGGCAAAGGTGGGTGTGTTGCCTTATGCGCAGTGCTGCTGGTGGAAGCTGGAGCACGGCTGCTCAGCAGAGGCCATCACTAAAGAGAGGACAAGGGAAGAGGTAGAAGAGGATTATTTCTGCATGCAACTATATCTGAGAGGAGCCACTTTCGTAAGAAAGAAAAAGGGTGGCATTCCTTGTCAAAATGTGTTTAAACTACTTCAGCACATGCTATATTGACATCTCCACAAGTCTTTTCTTAAAATTAAACACTAACATGAGCTAAACATGAATTTTTCTCCCAGACATGATCCTGCTTCTGTCGGCAACCCCGGATGTACAGCCACAGTTTTAAAGGTGAATTTAAAGCTCACTATCTGAACACTGAAAAAGTCTATAAACCAGAAAGTGTGTGTTATGAGCCACACCCCTTGTTCTTTCCAATGACATTTTATCAACTTTCCCAAAGTGCCTGAAACCATTATCTAATGTAACAATTGCCAAATTGAGAATTGTTCTCATCCTATTAAACCACTGTTTACATAATGATTTCTCTACCCTTTGTCAGACAGCAGTGCAGTGGAAAATTTGATAACCGCAAAGCAAGCAGGTTTTAGGTGGAATATTCGTCATCAGTCATGACAAGCACTTATTGTTCTCCAGAGACTCAGAGCAAGCAGTTATCTTAAAAGAAACTGCAACATATTCTTATATATTAAGTTATAAGAGATTAAATACCTCACCGTACAATCAGTCAGTTTCAAATATGCTTAAGTAATCACTACCAGTGTTGTTGCATCATATATCTGCCTTCTTGCTAACTTATTAGTGCTGCACACCACTCCCATATGCCATCAGAAAAAGGAAAATACTGGGTATTATATACCCAGTATAAAATAATCTACACAATATATACTTTCCCGCATGCCTGTGCTGTGTGTGAGCACACACAGTGTGAAGGTTGCCAGATTTCTTACATCCTAATGGCATCAGAAAAAAATTTGATGCATTAATGGCGTTTGATTAAATTGATTTAGGTCTTGACTCTTAAACTATAGTTCAAAGATGAAGTCTGAGTTGCAGCGTCAACAATAAAAAATTATGTGAACTTTAAATAAAAATGTGAACGTTAAAAAAAATTAAAAAATTTTTTTAAAATACTAACAGTATTTTAATGTTTTAACTTTTACTGCTCTGATTCCAGTCGCTTATTATCATGTATGTTCTTTAATTTCTCTTAGATTTCTCTTCCCTAGAAAAAGGCCCCAATGGTCACATCATATTGTCTTTTTTTCATATATATTCTCTCACAAAGACATTGCTGGCTTAAAAATCAACCAAGCCCCAAACTTTCTAGATCACCATGCAAAGGTATAGCCATCGTCACAAATCAGCAAAAAAAGCAAAAAAAACATTTCTCGGTTTTCCAAAACTCTCTCATAATGTTGTGGTGGTTAATTAATTTCTATAAAGCAGAATACTTTGATGAGTTTTATAAAGCATAAAAAGGCGATTATTTTCATTAACAAGTTAAATGATGATTACCGTCTAAGTAAATCAACAATTTACGAGTGTGGAAAATGTCAGAAAATGGCCAGAAATGCCCATTAGGCTCAAGCCTGGTGTCATAGTATAGAGTATGAATAACATTTAAATTCCCATGATATTCTGAGTAATGATGAGTATGACATTTAAATGATTTAGACGCTATTTTTCACATGGCGTGTTTAGATTATCACACACTAAATCACAAAGGTGAGTCTTCGACTTACTTGTTCTGTTAGAAAAATCGAGACAAATAAAAAAAGAGAAAAAAAAGCAGAAACTGGGGAGTTTAGTCCTAAAAATGTCTTAAAAACTTATTCTAACATGACAGTACTTCAGTACAAAACCAGTTATTTATTTTTAGCTCAAAACAAACAGCAACAAGTAGGAAATAAATAAGACTGCTTTTGTATTGGTGCTCGAATGTAATGTAAATTTCACTGTCTGTTAGTTTGTTCATTTGTTTGTGTGTACATGTGAATGCACAACCACACCTGCCTGTCTGATATATTAATTAGTGGTTGTAACAGTCTGTCCTGTATGGAAGCTTGTTTCTGCCTCTAAAAAAAAAAACAAAAAACAAGTATCTATAACTCGAAATTTCGAGTTATTTTCTTGAAATTTTGACTTATTAACTCGAAATTTCAAGAAACGTAACTCCAAATTTGGAGAAACAAATTTCGAGTTACTTTTCTTAGAGTTTCTTAGAGTTAGCTCTGCCAATCAGTAATCTACGTGAATGATGTCACTTTCTTGTTACCCGGAAGCACATGGCGCAGAGTAACGCACACTCAAAACCGGATCGCAACAAATTGGCGCTTTCGCAAGTACGTTTGCTGATAGTAACGCCATGTGATTCAGCTAATAACACAAGGATTTCATCATTTTTGAAGCCACGCTGAAAATACTCAGCAATTTGTGCATTCATGACTGAATGTAATAATGGTAGCTTAGCTGTAGCATTTGTACCTGAGGGCGTCAGCTTCCGGGTAACAAGGAAATGACGTCATTCACGTAGATTACTGATTGGCAGCGCTAATTCAAAATTTCGAGTTACTTTTGTCAAAATTTTGAGTTAATAAGTCAAAATTTTGAGTTAATAAGTCGAAATTTTGAGAAAATAATTTCGAGTTATGAATCCTTTTTTTTTTGTGGCAGAAACGGGCTTCCATAGTCCTGCCTGCAGATGACAACGGATGGCTTATAAAACATTAACAGAGTGATCAAAGGCTTTGCACACAGTAGCATTTTGGCAAATCATAGACTTGAATAGTGGCTCACTTTCCATTATGAAGGTGTCACTTAAAGGACAAGTGTGCTGTTGGATCAAAGATGTTGGTGTTAAAATATACTTATATACACAACTCATCTGGGAATTGATCATAGCCAAACACATTTACTTATCTCTGTGCTGGAAACTGCTGAATTGCAGCTCCATTAATGTTTATATTAACATAGATTAAGGGTGGAGGTCATGTGACAAAGTAAAAAACAAAAGAATTAATCTAAATCAAAGATGTGCAGACAGAGTAACATCTGACCGATAATAGTTTGCAAGGCACAAACACTGCATTTACAGGGTCTCCATGGACGTTATCAGAAAATTGTGCAGTGTGCGAGAGAAAAATGCACTTTTTTATAACTTTTAATAAAACTATATTATTTTCATCATATATAAGATGAAAATAAGCTTCTTTATATTAGTGATGCATCTTGACTCATCTCAGAAAACGGACAATTGCTGCTTTTCTTCTATCCAAAACATTATGACTATGTCATAAAAGGCCATCACATATCTTTTAATCTTACAATCCGAGATTTTTTTCTTTCTTGTTTTTTGGAAGCAACTCAGTATTCTCAATAAATATTAGAGCTCAGTCAACAAAGGCTTTTTAAGACCAATACTGGCACCAATATTTTTTGCAATTAAAAAATTGTATATTCCAATCAGCTGATACATTTTTTTCTTTCTGCAGACACACAAAACCTACAGAGATTTCCCTAATATTTCTTATTTGAAGTTGTTTATTCACTTGTTTACACTTTGCTTGGGTCAGCTGGCTGTTGTGTTTTTGGTGTTTGAAATATTTTTTGCCACAGGGAAGCTTTAGAGTGCCCTCTGCTGAACAACCCTTTTAACATGGTTGAAGGTAGCTTCACTCATCTCCTCTTTACTTTTTAAATTTAAATTTATTGGCTGATATTGATAAATCATGAAATATCTAATATCAGCTGATAATCAATTTAAGTCCACATATAAACACTACAGCTTTGTACAGGTTTTGTTTTTTTGTTTTTTTGTTTTTTACATCAAAGGGTGTTAAAGACAGCTTAAGAGAGAAAATTGTATCATTATATTATTTCATTCTCAAGGAATCAGTTTGAAATCCATCTGGGAAGCTAAAGCTTGCAAATCTCTGCCTTTTTTCATTAAAATTATTTAATTCATTCTAAATATACTTGATTGATATATCAGCTTAATGGTTTTGGTTTGCTGACAAGTAAGATGGCATTTAACAAGGTCAGCTTGATGTATTATCTGTTGTGTAACATTCATTTTATATTAAATATTACAAAATAGCGTCAGTGACAGCTAAAAGTAAGTTTCATTTATTACAACAAAATCTTGTTTACAATGCCAAATTGTTTTTTTGTTTTTTTAAATTGTGTCAATATCAGCCCTGTATTTATTCTATTACTTTTTCGTTCATTAATTTAAATGATAAAATAATTTATTTAGCTCCAAACTGGACTATGGTTACATAAATAAGCACGCTCTAACAATATTTTGAATTGTAATTACTTTATTAGTGCAATGTTACTGTAGGACACCCAGCACGCATTCCATAAAGAATCACTGCATTCAAATCATTTGGAAAATTCTTCTTTTCCTCTTTTTTCCTCTTGACCTTAATGTGACCTTAACATTTTCCCTCCATAACTTTGTCCACTTTGCAGTTAGGAGTTACCCCTGGTGTGGGAGCTTATTTTATACTGTACTATTCAGTGTAATGCTTCATATCAGCCCAAATCCTGCGGGATAATTAATGCTGTCCAGATGCAAAGAGCCCAGCAGGAAATCCCCACTTTAAAACCACACTGTATGGGACCATATTTTCAAGGACAACAGGAGTGAAAATTGATTAGCCAATTTATTAATGTCATTGAAACTTCACTGACTAAACAAGGCTAAACAGAGCCCAAAATAACATTCAAAATCAGCATGCTGAAATCTATTCTGATGTAAAAGTCCTCCAACTATTACTGGCTCTTCAAGTGGAGCGAATAGGTAGTGTGGTTAATGCAGCAAAAATCAACTCGAGAGCTTCTTGAATCAGCCAAATCCAGATCCGTGAGGACGGGCTGATATAGAAAAGTAGCTTCCTTTAACACAGAGTTTTATCAGAGAGAACCAGAGCGAGCTAGACACATGGTGGCTCTTTTTTGACAAGGTCACAGCTCCAAATGATTGCAGTGGAAATATGGCACGAGACTTTTTTTTGCATAGCAACAACAAAACTATGATTAATAATCACAACAAAGATATATTTTTTAACATAAACATCACTGATACACCAATGGGTATGAAAGGTTTGTGCCAGGAAGATGAAAAAGTAAGGTCAGCTAATGTAAAAGTTGCTGCTGAGGGTCATTCGTTAGCTGATAACGAGAGAAGTCCTTTTTCTGCTTTTGGAAACATTGAACAATTTTTATGTGAGGACTGTCTGTTGATAACTTCACTGTCTGAAAAACATAACTTTAACTTGGAGGCTGGTGCATGAATTCACTTCTAACTTAATAAATCCAATCTCACTGACCACCCTCCCACCTAAAAATCCTCCAGGAACACCCCTCCACCCGCCACCACCACCCCTCGGTGTGCAGCCAGGCCTGGAAGACTGCATGCACAGGTAGTGGTTACTGTAACGCATCAGCACTAGCAGGCAGCACCACCCTAACTGCTAAGGGAGTGTACCTACATCTTACCTAGTGACAGGGAAAACACAGCGCCACAGATCAGCCTAATCATTAAAAAAAACTGCTTAGCCTATGCAAACTCATTCAAAACACAAGTTCAGCACGTTTGCAATTAAGAGCACCCTGTGATAACTATGTCCATCAGATTCTCCGGGGAAAAAAACATCTCCCTCACCATCATTCTCCCTGGATAACTCACTGTATGAATGAATCATGATTAAAATAGAGCCGTTTTATCATAACACACAGTTATCAATAAAATATCAAGGTTGTGATAGATAGACGGATGCATTGTGCATTATGCATACAGCATGACCTATTATAGCCCTGCTATAGCCTACTGCAGCGTTATATGGCACAGCCTACATAAAATTGACTGCTATGAAATGATTTTTCAAATCAGCTCCCAGTAGGCTACCTGCTTCACCCAGTGCCGCAAGTCCAGCGCCTTCCAGAGAGAGGAAGGGGGGGGGGGGGGGGGTAAAAATCCTCCACCTGCACGCACCTTGAGTTGAATATATAGTCAGCGGTCATGTTTTGACGAAAGCCGCTTGGCCAAATTATAACCCCATTGCAAAAAATTCCCCGAGAAATGCACGCAGTAAAGCAGGGAGCGCACATCCCCGCCTCGCTGCCAGCACCAGCGGCGGCTCGGCGCTGTTCTGTCGAAGGGCGAACATTTTGAGGTGTGTGCAAGTTGACGCGCGGTTAACGAGGAGGTTTTGCAGATGCGAGTGTTTACCAAGACCCGCTGCCCTGCGCTACCACGAAGGCTACGTGAGCCACACACACAAAAAAATAGAAAAAGAAAAAAAAAGGATAAGCAACCCCTCCCTAGAAATCTACCAGTGTCGGCAAAGCGGGAACCAGCGTGCTGCAAGGATGCCATAACACTGCAAAAACAGAATAAGGGCGTAGCAACAGAGAGACGCATACCTGGGAAGATGCTTGGCGCCGCCGTTGCAGTTCCCCTGCGCCCAGCTTCAGCTGCTGAGACTGAGAGCACTGCACAGAGCCTGAGCCGAGCATGCCTATTGGTAGGCAGAGACGCGCTGGTTGCTGGCTGCCTGGACTGGGCTCTCCTCACTACAGCTGAGGTGGGGTGGGCTCCTCACATGCAGGGAGCTAGAGAAAAGGGATGTCAGAATGGTTTCTTCCAAACTGTTTCTCCTAACTTTCCTTTTTTTTTTTCATAGCAACACTCTTTTTTTTTTTCATTCAGTGCTGCTTATAGGCTTGAATGATAAGTACAGACTTAAGGAGTGTGAGGTCTGTCTCCCACTGCCACAAGTGTTTAATGCACTAAATGTTGAAGGAGCCACACCTTTTATGTTTCTGCAGGAAAGGTCAGACACTGCTTGTGCTGAAGTTTGCTGCATTGCTAAACCGATTTGCAATTACCGCTCTATCTTTCCCAGTTTTCCCATATTTTGTTTGTATTGATACCCATGCGTCCCTTTGCCATTAAGTTTTAGATGTGCAGTATGGCAGCGAGCAGTACCGCACCCTTGGTGATGTTGATGACTCGTCACTGTGTGTGTGTCCCCCTCCCATCCAATGCCAAGACAGCTTGGCTAATTAAATGTGCTGGGCTCAGGCCTTCCTGTGCCAACTGTGGCATGCTGCACTCTGAGGGATCCCTCATTCGGAGGAGTGATGGGACATCGTGCCGTCCCAGAGATCCACTCACTGATGAGGAAGTGTTGTAACCTGCTCAAAGCCATTCACAGTTTTGTTTGTACTCATTTACAGGAGCAGAACCAGCACTGGTTGCCCAGTGGTTCCCAGTTACTGAGCACTGGAACACATGAAATGTACTATATACAAAATTTATAATTGCTGGACACTACACTAGAGCACCAGCACCTCAAAAACCAAAACAGCAAAGCTTTAGCAGTACATCATCGTGTCACGTCTGTGACAATATACTGACATTGTAGCATTGATGGGCTCACCCTTGTGGTCTGTCGTAACACTGGTGATATTTTTATAACTCAATGGAACTGTACAAATAGTGTCCTTTCAATAAAAGGTGTAAGATGTAACCCTTGGGTACAGGGATAGTCAATAACTTTTTAAAATATTGTTTTATTATTATTCGTTCGTACATTTTGGAGACGGAGTTGCATTTGTATTGCACTTTTCTAGCCATACTGACCAGTCAAAGCTTCATCTGTCTCACATCTGCATGTATTGGATAATTTCTAATCGCCACTTAACCTAAAATATGAGTCTTTACGCTGTGGGAGAAAACCACACCCCAGTGGCAAGCAACAGTTTTAACCTCTGCACCAGCCTGCCTATGACATACAAGAAAGACTCAGAATGAGACTTTTCCAAATGTATTGAATGTGTTTTCTTTAACTGAAATAAACAGTTAATAACTAAGAGTACAATTAATATTTGACCTAATTTCTGAGCACAGTCAGTATATTGATATTGTACATTAAAGTCTACAATAAACTGTCTACAAATTGCATTAATCACATTCAGAGCATTGCATGTGCTGGCCCCTGCTTAAATATTATAGCAGTCGGCCTTGTTGATTCACCTTTGAAGTGTTTCATGCACTTATTTTAAATCGAGCACACAGATTGGAGATTTTAGCACCTCTGGTTTTTGTGTTTTAGCCCATCGGGTTGACTGGACGTGTGCCGTGCACGTTTGTTTGCATTTAAGCAGGCATGTAAGAATAAATGCTTGTGTGTGTGTGTGTGCACTAGATGTGTGTATTTTATCCAGATTGTGAAACCCTTTGTAACTGTATGTTTTAAATTTTATTTTTTTGTACTATTTCTGTCTGAGTGTTGCAGCTTCATCTCTGAAAAACCGCACTAATTTTGACTGCTCTTATTTTTGTTTTGGCTTCACGGGGTGTCACTCTTTAGTTGTTTTCTCTCATGAACCTCACACAAAATTTGGCAAATCCAATTTGAATACCTGGAGATTGTCATTGTGAAACACTTTCTCACCAGTGGAAATACTCCAGTTTGGTTTATGCGATGGGTAGATTATACAGGACACACTAAACATAGCATTCTACTATTTTTGTCACATGAGATAAATCAGACACTGTAAAAGTGACCATGCAAATGGTATATGGACATAGATCTAAATTGGATATTTGCGATCCGCCCCGTGAATGTTTGATAATGTCTGCAAACTTTCAGAGCTGCAGTGCAGCGAAAATAAAATTGATTTATTCACTTCATGGATGTGAGGAGTGCCGGCGTGAAGTGAAATTCCTTTCTTGTCCGACAAAAGCATTGTGTACATCCTCACCCTCAGGGTTGCATGGACTAGTAAGAGTGCTGCTCCACTGCCAAAGGGAGGTGCCGCTTAAACTTCCACCCAGAATCCCTCCCCAGCCTTCCCAAACTGACTATCCACTACCCCATCGGTCCTCCATGCCCAGCCCCATCCTCTTATAAGATTTCTACTAGTTAGTCTTCTTGTAGCGACTTGTGCTTTCTATTCTATCCTGCCTATGCAGAGTAAGGTCCATTTAATGTTCCATCCATCTAAATTGGACATTTGCGTTCTTACATATAGCTCTGCGCCGTGAATGTCTGATAATGTCTGCAAACTTTCAGAGCTGCAGTGCAGTGAAAATAAAATTGATTTATTCACATCATGAATGTGAGGAGTGCCGGCAGTCTCAAGAGAAGGCGCTGCCATGCACTTTCATGGTAAACACATGATACATTGGTACACTAAAACCTAAAACATGCAACACTAAAGCTTAGATTACAACAAATACAGAATGGGTGTGTAATCTCTATTAACGCCATGTCTTCACATAGCAAATGATTGTTTTCTGCTATATTTATGTACAACATGTTGATATATAATTTAAAGATGGATTCATAACTAATTTGCTATTATAAAATTTAGTCTACATCTGTGAGATGAAATATAAAACATTCACACACAAAAAACCCTGAAAATTCAACTATTTATTGACAATTCCTACCATTATTGGGAAATGATGGCAGCATATTCGCTTGTTTCTGCCCTGGTTCATAATATAAATAAAATCTGCTCAAAATGGAGGGTGGCAGTGCAAATGATCCCAAATGGCCAAAATGCCTTGACCCAATACAGGCCGTGTTCTAGGACACTTGGATGTCAGGCTGATGATAAATGATGCACCTAGCTGACAATGGCTCAAAGCTAAACTTAATGCTGCTAACTAAAGCCGATTTCTATCCCATACTTATCCAAGGCCACATGTTAAAGATACAGTTGACTATAGAAGCCATACATGGTCCTGTGCCAGTTTATATTTGTTCCCCCAGTGCCAACACCCTGCTAAAAACCAGACACTGTGCTGGAAGATGTTTCACACTGCATTCAAGCAGCAAACTCTCAGTTAGCTACGTTCTTTGTGTGAGTGCAGAGCCCTCTTTATTTTTAGGTTGTCCAAGCAATGAGTGACAGATCTGTAATACAACTAAGACATAAATATGTTACGGAACAATGCACCTGTGAACATACACGTTGTAGTTGTGTGTGTATAAAATAACACACTGCAGAAATTGTAACGCATTTTGGCAACTTGGAAATCCTTGATAATGAGTGTAATATCATCCATAGCCCGGAGCTAACAATTTTAAGCCTGAAAGTGCTCTTCTGTAGTTTAAAAATGAATAATAATCATGTTCTTCACATCTGTGAACTTGGGATAGTAGTTAGGAGTTGCTGTTTCTGTTTATTTATAGCATTTTTAGCTAAATTTTGATAATAAACTTGAATACTATTGCAAGCTAATGAAAATCTAGTTAGTTCGCCTCGTGTTGAGAGTATTCCAACAGCTCTCTGCCTGCAAATTCTCACTAGAGCACTGGGAAGTTCATCTTTTAGCCCAGTCTGCATCACTTAGATACACTTAATCTCATGTGGACAAAGTGCTTAGTACATAGGTTTACTTAGGTTTCTTTTAAATATTTTATAAGGTCTTTCACAGGATTAAGACTTCCACTTTTCAAAACTAAAAGCTATGTTCATCCTTTGCATGCTGGCTAAAATTCATCCGTATGTCCAAAAGCAAACCATGCTTCACATTCACTCATATGAAAATACTTCATGTAACAAAATATATGTTGAAGTAATTTCTTTTTTTACTTCATATTTAAAAGCTAAGTGGTTATTATGTTTTATTCCTACACTGTACAATTGCATAATATAATATCACAACATGATTTTATGCATTCATGTCACAACGTGTAGAATATACACCTCAAATAATGACAATTCAGAGCTTTAGAAAATCCACAGCTGATCAAGAAATTCAACAGTTTTCTGTGTTTTCAAGTATGAATGCCAAAAATTGTACCTCGTTTTTAATATATAATGAGACCTTAAGTTTGTCCTTGTTAAAACGATGGATGTGTATGTCAAATATGGGGTCAAATGGGTCAAAGTTCTGATTTCTCTAAAAGCTTGATTTCAAAATACTTCATATTTGTCTCTTTTCAGCTCTGCATGATATCAGTGAATTCAAATATCCCTAATATTCTTATCTCAGGCTCTGACTAACTAACTCTAACTCTGACCCAGAGCACAATGACCCCCATCCACAGGTGGGAGAGGCAGCCAATCAGAAGAAAGATGGCTTAAAGAGATGATGACCTTAAAGTGGGAGGATGTCTTAAAATGTCCCAAATCAGACAGATGATGAACTCAGCTGCTGCACCGAGGATTATTTTGAAAAGTCAATTAGAAAAACCTGCTCTAGGAGAGTGTAAGAATAAACATATGGTGCTGGAAATGAGCACAATAGGTCTCCTTTAAAAATGCTGGAACACCAGCTGAACACAGACCCCTGCATCAGCTCTTTTGCTGCTTCCTGTCACACTATCAAGGCTGTTAGCTTTATGGTAACATATGCCATTTGGCAGAAGCATGTGCCTTATAGTAGTCGTACATTTTTCTCTTTTTAAAATGATTGCCAAAGTGAAGTAAAGGCACTAATCTGAACTAGTGGCAAAATATTTTAGAGATATTGAATTCATTTAAAGAAAAATATTATTTGTAAAGTTATTAAATGCAGTTTAGATCTGGACGGTTTCTGTACATGACATATTTTTCTGCCATTCCTATTGAAAAAATGCTGGGTTTTTACACGATGGGACTCCTGTGCAGTCGTTTTCTACAGTGTTATAGTAAAATAAATGAGCCTCTGGGGTAAGCAGCCAATTTATTGGGACTTCAGGTAGAGCCAGCCAGATATTGGGGGACCATGATTTCAGTCTTTGCTTAGAAATCCAGACACATTTTTTAAAATGCTCATAAAAACTAAATCAATCAGTTGCATTTCAGCAGTCTCGACACAGACATTTCACCTGCATGCAACCTGATTGGCCACAGCATTCAAACAACAAGAATACCATAAAACAAACATCTGACTTCTTGACTACAGATTGTACACATTCATATGTTCAGTTATCACTCAAATTAACTCAAATTAACCCCTGTTGTAGTACAAATGCATATCTAATTTGTGCTGCAAATTAACATCTTGAACTTGGAATTGGTAGTTAACAAAACAAACACACCTCGAGATTCTTTTAGTAGTTCTTTGAAGCCCCGCATATTATAGTTTTCACCAGCACATGATCATCTCTAGATGCTCTTATTTGCATTTCTGTTTGAATGACTCTTTTTGTCAAGAGCTTGATTTTAATTGCATGCTTTGCAGTTAATCATGCATCTTGATTTTGATTACTTTTAGACCTCCTTTATATCCAGACTTGTCTGGATATGGTCGGGAGATTTATGCGAAAACAGTCTGTACTGTGTAAGTGATGTGAAATTATGTCATTTAGCAGATGGAAAATGACTTTGCGATTTCCATAGCCTGCCTCAGAGCCTGCTGTATGCTACAGTGGGTGGTCTAACTCTTGTATCAGCGCTGCTCTACTTCACATGGCAGGTTTTCTTCAACTGGGTGCAAGCCTTTGCTTTTACATCTAATTTAATGCTTTTAAGGTAATCAACTAGAGGTCTCAGAGATACATCCACTCTGGAAATGAGGCGTCTTCTTTTGGTATCAGAAGGTGAATTCTGATTTTTTTCTTTTTTAAATGTACTTTTGTTTGGAGCTATGGGACATAAAGTTGGATATTTTAGGCTTCACTTAATTCCATACATTGCCTAAATGTTGTGCTTTAATTTCCCGTATTCTGAGAGCAGCTGTTACCAGGATGTGATCTCACTTTAGATTGAAGTCATTACACATACAAGAGGTGTTGCTGCCTGTTTTTCTCATCAGCAGAACAGCAGGAAGAAGGATCTGACTGAGGTTTTTTTATGGCTTGGTGAAGGTTAGTGGCTTCAGAGTGTTACAGTGGAACCTTGTGGTTCATGCAGTATGAAAACAGAATATGGAGAATTGGAAGAAGTGGGAAAAACAATCAGTGCAGTAACATGAACTTCAAATTATTTTTGCTAGTATGGAAGGAGATCATTTCCATACCTGAACGGGTCTCACTAATCATTTTGATCTGGCTACCACATTAGGAGACTCTTATAAAACACTAACATGCTCTTTTGTTAAATATATCACTTATAGGTGCTCCAACATGTACACACTGTAGACTGTAGACTGTAAAGTCACAGTACAGTGATGGCTTACAATTGGTTATGAGTAATTCTGAAACTGTCAATTCTAGGACAGAGGTTCCCAGATGATGTGCCGTTTGCACTTTATATTGTTACGTACATGGATGCATAAAGTAAAGGATACATTTTAATTTTGCTTTAAAACTACAAAGTTAAATTTATGCCCTATATTGTTGGAACAAAACTTGTGTTAATGAGAATCCAAATCTGTTCGGACACTTGCAGGATGAATGGCATATTACACTGTGACGCATCAAAGGCTAATTATCAGTGAGAAGGACATACAATTTGGGAGGTGGGGGAATGAAATTTCTTAAAAGAAACCACCAGTGCTTCAACTGGTCAGAAGCCCTCAGTCCACAATCTGCTGGGAAAACCTCAATAATTCTAACACTGAGCCAAGCAATGTGAAGAGGCACTTGGAAAATAAAGTAAGCCTTCAAAAGAGTGCCAAACCAGAGCCAGAGGTAGCAAAATGATACTGTCTAATGGAAAAAAAAGTTAAATTAAGGTTATTGCACAGAAACCAAAAGTATTGCAGGCGTCATGCCCAGGTGCTGTCACCCGAGTATACAATCAAAAGAAGAACTGCTGTCGTGCCAAAAAAGACACAGTATCAAACATGAGGCCAGAAGTGACCTGCCAGAGGGTCCAAATTATCCCACATGATGGCACCTAAAGCAAAGCCATTACTTACACTTTTTTTAATCATGTGTTTTTTGTATCCCCATATGTTACACAGAAGTGAAATACGTGGACAATTAAACATATTGTTAGAGCTAGACAAATTGAATGGTAAAATTCACATAAAATAATGTTGTATTTTTTATTTGTGATCTCTGTTCAGTGACAGTAGACTCACTCAGTGTTGTGTGGCATTAACATACGACATTCAGACACTTTCTTGTAAATGCATTTGTTTTTCTTAAGACATCTCAGCCATTCTGTAAATGCGAGTCTCATTAAAATGTGAACTATTTCAGAATATGCTCCTGTTCCTTTACACTTATTATAGAAAATAAATGTTTTTCACTGTTGTGTCCCTCTTGAGATCCAGTTGGGCTGTATGTTGCACAAGAAGTAAAATGAGTTTGACACCCATGACATAGATTATCTGTGTATTTTGCACAAATATAAATCAGGTATGCTTTGTAATTTTGACTTTTCCTTTTTGCACAAAATGTGTGAAAACTGCTGCTATAGTAGTTGTAGACCACACACACAATGCCTTAAGATAAGATTCAATAAGCTGAGTAGTTTTGCCTCTGGTCAGTGTGGCGTTTCAAGGACTCCAAAAAGTTTTTAGAAAAAGTTTTTTATTTGACTTGCAGAAACTGGTGGAATGTATAACGGATATTTTATATCTACTAATTTTCTAAATGTTCCTCACCTGTTTCCTCTGAATGCTTAGACTGAAACAAGACCGTCATGACTTCCTTCCGCCAAGAAAAACATTAATTTCAGCTCAGCAGGTATCATGCAAAACAGCCTCTCATTAAAATCATAATTAGAACTCGGAAACATGTGCACTTGGGGTTCGGCTGAGGGGCGAACTCAAAATCACTAGAAACTATTAAACTTGCACTTAGCCTTTTATTCAAAAAGCAAATCATGTCTGGTCCCAGTTTTGTCACACAACTTGAGGTGAAAGTAAAAGCTGGCTCTTATCTGTAAGTTTGCTGTTTCTTTGTTGAGTTTGATGGTTCAGGCTCTTTCTGTTTCAAAATGACACATTTAGATGACAAAACCTGTATTTCTGTGTGATATTTGTATGGTTTTATTGTGACATATAAAAACAACACAGAAATCAGTCAATATCCTGCATGTCTTAGTGTTCACAGTCAAGGACGTTTGTTCTTTGCAGCTGAAGGTCATTGCTGAGCATCATCATCATCATCATCATCTGTTCTTACACAAATATTAAACTGCAAATGTCACATCAGCTCTGACATTGACTTTCTTCATAAACTCTCATTTCTGAGAAAATCACAACAACACACACTCACATCTATGTATATATAAACACACACGCAGATGCACACCCTGCCCTCTTCTTGTCCCCAGCCCTAGTTGCCTAGGAGACAGCTGAAATGGGGACCCCATCTCATTATATGCCAACAGGGCTGTGTGACTGGCGGGAGGAGCATGTGTGGGGATCTGTACCGCCATCTAGCAGCCAAAACAGAGAAGGCATGTCTTTTTTCTTAAAGCCTAGATTCTGCCTAGTAACCCAATATGCTGACTTCTCTGGCTGCTGACAGCCAACCCTTGAATTTCTAATGAGATGTACAGTACAGTGAGTCTGCTACTGGAGACACTGATGAAGTTTAATATGGACCATTAGTTAATTAGAAGCTAATCAGCAGCTGAATGTACATAATGAGAACAAAAATTAAGGTTTTTTTTTTAGAAGTAGGTCGCACTACTTGAATGTAATCTGAGCACTTATTCAGGGGATTATTTTAAGGCATTATCTAAATCAATTATCTAAATTACCTGCAATTTTATTTTTTAATTTGGTCACAGGGTCTGTATGTCTCTAAACATTTTAGTCAGGGACATGATGTTTATAGATTCAGATGATTTCAGGCCATTTTTTATGTTTGTTTTTAATAGAAAAGGTTAAAAGCAGGCCAACATTGACTGCCTTTTAGTCATACTCATAAAAATTAAAAACTAAAAGCTCAGATGTTTCACATAAAGGAACTCTAAATGTATTCCCTACCTGTTTGACCAGAGTCACGACT
Organism: Rhamphochromis sp. 'chilingali'; assembly: GCF_963969265.1. Taxonomy (NCBI): domain Eukaryota; kingdom Metazoa; phylum Chordata; class Actinopteri; order Cichliformes; family Cichlidae; genus Rhamphochromis; species Rhamphochromis sp. 'chilingali'. The sequence continues at coordinate 28,265,302 of NC_137943.1, read as the reverse complement.
CTCTGACACCGAGTGGTGACGAATGGTAAACTAAAGTTAACTTATTTACAGAGAAGAAGAATAACAGCCTTAAAAAGGGAGAGACGGCGGACAATGGATAGAAAAGAAAATCAGGGATAACTGTTAATTAAAGTTAAAGAATAACTCACACTAGCATGACAGTACAGTTATTAAATACATAATGCTCTTTTTTTGGCTTCTCAGACACATTTTTCTTCTTCATGAACACAGATATCCTACGGTAGGCGATTGTGTTTTAATGTACTTAGCATTACAGACTTACCGTATTGTGAAACCATTGTTATCATGGAGAATGCATCTTGATAGTGCTGTATTTTGACTGTGTGATTTGATTCCACCCAAAGTAAATGCTATTACAACTGCACCTTGCCTTTTGTGGTTCTGTCACTCACAAAATAACAAAACAAATCTGACAAGGATCCAGAAGACCAACTTTTAGGTGTAATTATATTAGGTTTTTTAATCTTTGATTTCTTGGTAAAGGAAATTAGGTAATAGACAGCCAATCACATGGCAGCAGCTTAGTGCATTTAGACATGTAGACCTGGTCAAAATGGCCTGCTGAAGTTCAAACTGAGCATCAGAATGGGGAAGAAAGGTGCTTTAAATGACTTTTAACGTGGCATGGTTGTTAGTGTCAGACAGGCTGTTCCGAGTGTTTCAAAAACTGCTGATCTACTGGTATTTTCCCACACAACTATCTCTAGGGTTTACAGAGAAAGGTCAGGAAAGAGAAAATATCCAGTTGGCGGCAGTTCTCTGGGTTTAAATGTGTCGTTGATGCGAGAGGTTGGAGGAGAATAGAAAGACTGCTTAAGAAAGCAACAGTACAAGTCCTGTCAGCTTAGAACAGGTAACTGAGGCTTCAGTTGACACCGGATCACCAAAATAAAATTGGATAACGGGAGACTAGAATAATGTTGCCTAGTCGGATGAGTTTCTGCTGTGACATTCAGATGGTAGGGTCAGAATTTGGTGTAAAGAACATGAAAGCATGGATTGATCCTGCCTTGTGTCACAGTTCAGGCTTCTGGTGGTATAATGGTGTACGGGAGTAAATGCCATGGCCTACCTGACTTTTTGCTGAGCACGTCTGTTCCTTTATGACCACAGCCTCTAAAGGCTATTCGAGCAGGAAAACGTAGCATCTTACAAAGCTCAAACTGGTTTTGTGAACACGACAGGGTCGCTGTACACTGGCCTTCTCAGTCGCCAGATCTCAATCCAGTAGATCACCTTTGGGACGCATCGTGGATGTTCAGTCGGCGTATCTGCAGCAACTGGGTTATGCTGTCATGTCAATGGATGAAAGGGGTTAAACCTGGGACTAGCAAGGTGTACGTAATAAAATGCTTATAGAGCTAATAGTTTAACAGTTCATCATATTTTATCAAATGGGGTATGTTTTGTGTATAATTCATTTTCAGGTAAGTGTATGAGGGTAGAAAGTACCATTTGCACCACTGAAATTTGCTGATGTATATAATGGCAAAAGCAAAGTATGGGAACCTTGAATGGTATTTACCATAATTGAGAAGATATATTCAGCCTATCTATTATCGTTAGACTACATAATTTAATAGTAAAAAGGATTAAACAAATTTTCAGGACTGAACACCAGTTTTCTTATCAAACACGAAAACTTGTGAACGCTCATGTTGCATATTTCATGTAGCTTCTCGTCAGAACATAAACAGATGCAGATCCTGTGGAATATACTGCAGTTTATTCATTCTAATTGATGTTTCATCTTAAATATTAAAAACATCAAGTAAAAATGACCACATATATACACAGCAGCGGAAGCAGGAGTTTGGGCTGAACTGAGCAGGACACTGTTGTGCTTTATAAGTTTCTACTTGGCAGGGGACAAAAGATACATTTACCCTCGTTGTACACACACTGCATGTGAAACGAAGCCACGAATACGCTTGAGTGTTAACCTGTCTCTACGTTAAAGGTTTTACATACCCTACTCACCGTAATGTGTCGAGTGCAGCAAATTTCTATCAGTAGTTTTAACAAACATTAACATTTTGTGTCCTCTGAAGAGAAAATAGTGCTTAATCTCTGGGCAGGAAGCTAGCTGCGATGTTCACAGATGCTTTTACACTTTTGTCAGGTCAAATAGGTGTTCAGACATTTTTCTAGCACCACACGATGGTTTGTTGCCAAACAGACAGATGTACCAGCGGCTGTGTGCTGGTGTTAATTTCCCACCCTGTTAACACCTGATGGATGTGCATTAAATCTCATAACAATCCTTGCATCTAATCAAATGTGAGGCTACTACCATGTCGATGTTAGTGCATGTGAAAATAAAGCATCTATGCACTGTACCTATTTAAATGTATACAATCTATATAGTTAACTCTGCACATGAAGCCATCCTTTTACCCAACAGGACATATTACGTTTCTGTTTCGGTCCACAGGATATACTGCTGTTGACCCCACCTAAAGCATAGTATTGTCATTTAAATGTAGATATAGGCAAGGGTGATTGGAGCTAACACAACAAACTGAAAGGAGATAGCACACATACAGTACACTTTTAACAAAGACGAACGCACAAAGAAAAGACAAAAGTTTCAAGAAATAAACTCTTTCAGATGGTAACATAAGATATGGAGTATACTGCAGAAGTGAGCCTAATGAAACTACTTGTTGCCTTGAAAGTAAAGGTCTGGAAACTGTGGCATGGTAATGGCGATATACTGAAGGTCTTTGTAAACATTCTCTGTTCTAGGCCTCAGATTCTGATTGGTCGGTGGCAACGCTGCCATTCAGCTCGCCCAGTCCTGATTGCTCCTGGATGTCAGTCATCTCCCCGACAATGAAGGTCGGCTCCCCTCCTTTGCTGTTGGCCGAGCCGCTGTCTGGCTGCTTGGCCGCTTGGTTGGCCAGAGTGGGCTCTTCATCCAGCCTGCTGGAGATGGACCAGTAGAGATGAGCATCAAGTCTGGCTGCAGCTAATGACAGCTCTCGTGCTGAGCAGGATGGCGTGTCCACCTTAGAAGGAAGCAGAAAAGTAAGATGAGGATTTCTCTGTTAACTTTTGTGTAGTCCAAAATGAATAGACTGGTTCTTTTATAGCACTTTTCTACTCTGACCACTGAAAGCACTTTACACAAATTGCCTCATTTACCCATTCACACTAGCACTGTTTGGTATGCTTTTTCACACAGTCATACTCCGATTGATGCCTCAGAGAGCAACTTCGGGTTAGTATCTTGCCCAAAGATACTTGGCATGCAAACTGGAGCAACTAGGAAGTGATGATCCACCAACCTACTGATTAGCAGATGACCTGCTCTATCATCCGAATGAACCCAAAATCCTTGCTGACCTTTTCAGTTTCAGTTTAGATTCAGGTCACAGTATATCATCAGATAATTAGCTTGATTTATTTAAAATTTATTATAATGGTTTAATGATGCCTCGATTGTTTACTCTGCAGCATGTTGGTTAACTTCTACTGTGTTAACATGTTCTATAAAAATTGATTTGAATTGACTTTGTAATTGCCGTCATGTATTCCATAAGTTAGAGTTAACACATATAGTTCCATTTCAGTATTTTCCGTTTTAGTATATTAGCTTTTGGGGTGGCCCTTATATGTAGAAAAAAGTGCTTGTGTGAATGGCTAAACATGAGACATCTTATATAAAGTGCTTTGAGTGCTCAAGTACAGTAGAAAAGTGCTATACACGAGCCAGTGCATTTATCTTCCATAGGCTTTAAGAACATCAAAGCACCAGACGCTGCTTTACAGCATCTGTATTTTGATTTCACACATCAAAGAAGCAGCAGCAGAGAATTTTAAGCAACTTCCACTTGATAGCGCTCACCTTCAACCACCCAAACAGTGTCCTATGTTTCTGAAGTTTCTATTTTGATCTAACTATGCTTTTAATATTTGTCATACATTTTGATTGGAAATGGATCCCACCAAGCAAGCAGGAAACATTTATTTATATTAAACTTTTACCCAGACATGAATAGCAAAGTGCTTTAGAAAAGGCAATAACAGGATGTGCAAAACTTAACTCAATTTATAAAATAATTAAAAGGAAAGTTAACAAAACAAACAGCATACATTAGCAAAATGGTAAAAAAAAAATAAATTAAATAAATTAAATAAAATAAAATAAATAGACAGATATTTTTTCATTGCAGTTTGAAAGCACACTTTAAAAATGTATTTATTATCCAATGATCACTGTGTAATTGAATTACAGACAATGTTGGTAAAATGGCAAGAGCGAGTACTGCAGGACTTGTTTTAGCACAATGGCTTGAGAAGACAATGTCGACTGGCTTTAGAACTTTTATTTTTGAAAAACTATAACTAACCAAAATAAAAACCATTACAAAATTATTTTCTTCTTTTGACTGATCTCTTTAGGGGTCACCTTATCCCTAATATTCTCATCTGTCCTTATCCGCCACATCCATTAATCTTCTGTGTGGTCTTCCTCTTTTCCTCCTGCCTGGCAGGAGCATTTTCAAATTCCTTTGTCCACTATATCCCATCTCAACCTTGTCTCTCTTATTTTGTTCCTAAAATGCTCAGCCTGAACTGTCCCTCTGATGTTCTCATTTCTAATCCTGGCCGTCCTGGTCACACCCAGTGAAACTCTTATCATCTTCAACTCTGCCACCTCCACCTCGGCCTCCTGTCTTTATGTCAGTCCCACTGTCTCCAAACCATACAGTATAGCAGGTCTCACTACCACCTTATAAAAACCTCCCCTTTCACGTATTCCACTCCACCCTGCCTGCACTCTCTTCCTCATCTTTCTTGTGCTTTGTCCATTGCTTTGTATAGTTGACCCCTAGGTATTTAAATTCATCTACCTTCATTACCTCTACGCCTTGTATCTTCACCTTTCTGCCTGCCTCCCCACAAATAACAACTTCTTCTGTGAACAGAATAGAGACTCTGGCATGAACTCATCTGTCAGCCTGTCCATCACCACTGCAAACAAGAAGGGGCTCAGAGCCGAGCTGACATGATCCCACCCCCACCATGAACCCATCTCTCACGCCTCATCATTGTCTCACTGTCTTCATATCAAATTACTTTAATGGATCCTTACAATTTTCCCTCTGTCAGCGCCACCACAACCATAAACCACCATCTACTTTTCCATAATCACATATCTGCAAAACTAAAGACATTGCTATCAGACTCAACTATGCATTGTGTCTACTGCCAGTCAGTAACATGTTAATATGCTAAACATCAACATGTCACTTTGGGCATATTAGCATGAAGACCTTAGGATTTATCTCAAAGTATTACTGTGTCTAAGTACAGCCTGACAGTTCTGCCAGCTTAAATGCGAGTTCCTAATCTTTTTAGTGTAATCTGCCTCATCCACTTCTACAACTCTGACTGCATTATTTTATTTTAAAGACATCTGTTTTCTCAGGCTATTTTAAACCATTTGATATATAAATTGTCTGTTATTTTCAGTAAATTTCATCCAAAATAACAAAACTAGTTAAAAACTTATAATCTTATGACAATCTGTGTGATTTTGCTTTGGCAAAAACATCTTTCCAAAGTTCCTTTATGCAGAAAAAAACCTGCAAACTTGAACATGAATCAAACTTCACCATATTTTCTGTGTTTGTCTGCTCACTTCAGTGCTCACTTCAGTTAGTATTTCTGTTTATGTTTTTAAAGACTCATTGCATTAGGCTACAAATGCCCACGTATGTAACACATGTCCATGTAATGTACAGTCCACATCTCTACAAAAATAAACATGAAATAAATACTTTAGTCAGAGTTCCTACACATCCCAGCATGCTTTTCAACAACCCCAAGAGAATGTGAGAATTCAGCTGCCAGTTACACGTGTAGGTGGAGACAGGAATAGGGATAACAGACAAAGAGTAGATAATAATCTTGGTGCTTCTAGAAGAATTGTTGCTTAGTTCAGATGATGAATTATAGAAAATTGTCTTTTTTCTTAAACTCTGAGGAACTAACAGTGAAGCCTTACATTTATGTAGCTATTTTACTCGCAAGCTGTACTGTTCATTTGCTTCCTTTGTTTATTTTCAGTTCATTTCATTACTTTATCCCAATAGGAGTTCTCAAGATGGCATTTCTAATGTTCGTTTCAGGAAGGTTCCTTTACTGATCTTCACCTTTTACCTGGTGGCCAGGACTTAGCCCACAGGGCGTTTGAAAAAAGGGACATGTGCCTACCCTCCTGTAGGTCCACCACCTGCAGGAGGCGCCATAGGGTCAAAGACCCTGGTGGACCGATCCCTGGCTACAGGGTCTAGCGATTGGGACATGGAACATCACCTCTCTGGTGGGGAAGGAGCCTGAGCTAGTTCTCAGGTTGAGAGGTACCAGCTAGATATAGTCGGCTCACCTGAACGCACGGCTTGGGCTCTGGAATCAGTTCTGGAAAGGGGCTAGACTCTGTCACAGTCTGGAGTTGCCCGTGGAGAGAGGTGGCAGGTTAGAGTAGGTATCTTAGTATCCCCTAGGCTTGCTGCTTGTACGTTGGAGTTTTTCCTGGTGGATGAGAGGGTTTGTTCCCTAGGCCTTCAGGTTGGGAACAGGCCTGACTTGGGACATGATCGAAATGGATCATGTTAAAGAAGGAGTCCTAACAGGCTTGGTTAGCCTATGGGCCTTCGGAGGCAGCCAGTAAGTACCTATAGGCCAAATAGATCGCAGCTCAGGCAGTGGCCAAAGCAAAAACTTGGGTGTGGGAGGAGTTTGGAGAGGCCATGGAAAAAGACTTTTGGACTGCCTCAAAGAGTTTCTAGCAAACCGTCAGGCAACTCAGGAGGCAAAAGTGGTGCTCTACCTGCACCATGAATAGTGTGGGTGGAGCGCTGCTGACTTCAGCTGAATATATTATCAGGCGGTGGAAGGAATACTTCGAGGACCTTCTTAATCCCACTGAAGCGTCTTCCGTAGAGGAAGCAGAGCCTGGGGACAAGGGGGATGATTGATCCATCACTGAGGCAGTTAAACAACTCCTTGATGGCAGAGCCCCTGGGGTGGATGAGGTTAGCCAAGAGTTCCTGAAGGCTCTGGATGTTGTAGGGCTGTCTTGGTTGACATGCCTCTATGATGAATATGACCGGGGACCGGAGAGTGTGCTCCAACTATAGTGGAATCACATTCCTCAGCCTCCCGGGGAAAGTCTATGCCAGGGTGCTCAAAAGGAGAGTCTTTCCGTTAATTGAACCTCAGATACAGGAGGAGCAATGCGGTTTTCATCACTGGACCTGGACTCTTTACCATCTCGAGGATACTTGAGGGTGCAGGGGAGTTTGCCCAACAACCCCTACAAGCCATTCCATCCTCACACAACTGTTGCAATAGCTTGGTCCATATAGCTGGCAATAAGTCAGACTCGTTCCTGGTGGGTGTTGAATCAATTCTGTTCATGATTTTTATGGACAGAATTTCTAAGCATAGCCAAGTGGCGGCATGCATCCACTTGGGCGGTCTCAGAATCTCGTCTCTGTTTTTTGCGGAGGATGTGGTTCTGTCGGCTTCATCAAGTGATAGCCTCCAGCTTGCACCGGAGCAGTTTACAGCCGAGTGTGAATCAGCACCTCCAAATCTGAGGCCATGGTTTTCAGCCTGAAAAGGGTGGAGTGCCCACTCTGGGTCAGGGATGAGTTACTGCCCCAAGTGAAGGAGTTTTGTTCATTAAGTGAGAGGAGAGGGCGGCGGGAGATCGACAGACAGATTGGTGCGGATGCTTATTGTTAATTATTTTTACTTCAGCTATGCAGAAAGCTTTAATAAAGGAATAAAGTGGAACATCTCTTAATAGGGAAGAGAAAATACAAAAATTTAACTTCACCATTTATTTTAAATTATTTCTAGCCTTAGGATTTTAGTGGTAACTTTCACATGCTTGTCCACATATAGAGCCTGTATATAATAACACAAGAAGAAAACATCGAGATGAAGCCAAATGAGTACTTTGTAGCCCGTCCTAAGGACAGTCATCCACTGTGACATTTTGAAGTGCCTTACTCAAAGTGAAGCAGGTTCTCTGAACACTACTGTTCTCTTTCCTTCACCTTATGATGTTTTCCGTCATAGCCAAGCAAACCTTCTTCCATAACTAGAGAAAATAAATTAAAATAATAATAATAATAATAATTAAAATAAATTATACTGTTAACAGAAATGTCACATATTAAATGTTTTTGGAAACCAACATAGCCACTAAGAATATTTGGAATACTTTAAAATTTCTGTGAGTAAATTTAAACACAAATTCATGCAGTCCTTGGCTATCTGCTTGTTGATCATGATTAGGAAAATTGAGGTGAGATTTTCTGTTAAATAGTAAATTATATTTTAAGACAGACCCTGAGGCACTTCATCTTCATGAGGTACACATACTTATAAGAGAAGATTTTACTAGACGTGCATGTTAGGTTAACTGGTGATTCTACATTGGCTTTAGGTGTAAATCAAAGCATCAATCTTTGTCCACCCCTTTGTATAACTCTGCGAAAGACTGGCGAGCTGCCCAGAGTGTACCCCCTCTCTTTTCCAGTGACACCTGTGACAGGTGTCATGGGAGTGCAACAAATCATGCTGTGCTTTATTAGCTTGCCCTCATCACATCTTCTTCAAGAGACATTACCTCAAATGTGTGGTGAAAGGCTCCATAGTCGACGTCAAAGAAGCCCTCTGCCAGCGACATCATTGGGCTGAACCTGTGACCCCACAACAACTCCTCTGCAAGATACGAGCTCCTTGCCTGGCATGTCATCCCTGCATGCACAAACAAATGGATGACTATAGAGATTCATAATACACATTTTCCCTCACGGCATTTGTTCTGGTCTGTGTGATAAATGATTTGATATTAACTGGATTCGCTGTGCCTGGCTATGGCAAAGCAGAAGAGTAAAAGCACCACACCAAGAACTCTTACACAAACATAATTCATTTACCCATTTAGTCACAAACAATTTCACTGGCAAGCTGTCGTTGTAAGGATGTTCTCTGCAGCAGAGTTATGACTGTCAGCTAAGTCTTTGTAACATAGCGCTCTGACTAAGGGAATCAATATTTGGTGTAGGTGGAGAGGCCACCTTTACCTCACAGATACACATCCTGAATAGCCTCGATACACTGAGTTCTTGCTAAACTGTGAGGAAACTAGTAGAGTATATCATCCTCTCAGAATGAATCTGACGTAAGGCGATATAAGAGAGGGATAAGGGAGAAAAGATAAACAAGCACATAATATTTGGAACGTCCCAGCTTGTGCAAATTACTTTGGGAATGAATATCCTATAAATCCAGATGCACTTAAGACTAGCAGGAGAAAGTAAAACATACTTTAGTGTACTCCTATATTGTTTAACTTCCACAACTCTTTTATGTCTCTATATCATCTACCTGGTGGCCTCGATTTGTCTTTTATATTTGGTGCTATTGTTTAGCACTTTGTTCATCCCTGTTGTTTTTTTTTAAAGTGCTTTATAAATTGATATGATATGTTTTTTCAAGAGGATTAGTTTTGCTTTTCCTTATTTCTTTTCTTGTATACTGTTAAAGTCAGGATTTTTACAAGTAATCCCTATGAGCCAAAAGTTCAGACTGCTCCGTACACTTTCTTTAAAACTGTTTTTTTTCTCTTAACTTTGTATGATATCAAGGAGGAGGGATTAATATAGACTCTGTCTGTATTCACTTAATACTTAGTGTGTAGCAGCTATGTATTTAGTATGAGTATTTTGTTACCTATCCCATCATGCATTGTCTGTTTTTTTTTTAAAAACGTAGTAGGATGAGAGGAAAGATGGCAGCAAATCAAGGTAGGAACTGCCACTAAATATTTGCATTTATTCGTTTAAGAAAATTTGCTCAGTGTATTCTATATTTGTGACAAAAATGCAGTAGTAGTAGTAGTCGTCAGTTATTCATCTAGCAGACTCAGCTCTGATATTTTGGCATAAAGTCCCAATAGTGTCCGAAATAGTTTTTTTTATTTTACTGGATGAATGGATGGATGGATGGATGGGTGAGTGGATAGGAATCCTTTCCCATCTGTTTCCAAGGGGCAGCCAATTGGAAGAAATTAGCTAAAGGAGGGTTGCATGTTGTACAGTTTCCTTGTGTATGTGTGGATTCTCTTTGGGAACTCCAGCTTCCTCCCACAGTCCAAAGACATGGATCAGGTTAAATTGGATCGGGTCATTCTAAATCCCTGCAACTACTGGGATCCACTTCACGACAATGAATTAAATAAGCGGAAGAAGATGGATGGAATCTGTGACTCATGCAAAGCCACTCTAGAAGAGGCTAAAAATAAAAATATGGCGCTGGAAATATATAGCATAATAGGTCCACTTTTACTGATGATTTATCAAGAGTGAGTAAGCGCAGCAGGGCTCTGTGATTTGCCCAAGGGTAGATGAGTCTCCAGTTTTAAACAGTTTGCTTTCTGTTGGGGTAACATCAGACTGCAGATTGCTAGACCGTGACTTCTAGGTTTTTGTCATTTCTTGTGCATACATGGAAATGAGTTTCTCCTTATTTTTTTTGTTCAATGTTTTAATTTAATCTAAACTACTAAACCAGATGATTTCTTTATTTACTATTTATTTGCTGATTTATTATAGGACCTGGGGCTAGATTTAATAAACGGGACAAAATAATGTATGAGTGCAATCCCCAAAATAGCGCTCAGTGCTGTGGTTAGTTTTAAGGGTGATTTACAAAGCTTGCAAGGTTTCTGCCCACAGGAGGAGTCTCTTCATTTCAAAATCAAGGACAACAAATAAAACATGCTTTTTTTAGGGGTTACATTAATAGATTTAAACTCGCAGATGTTTCTTAATTTGGTGTTTGCCTTCTCACCAGTGGCCTCCACCATTCCTTCTAGAATGACCACAATCTCAAAGTCTTCTTTCTCTAGCTGGGCCTGCGACATGTCCCAGAAGGGTGAACGTGCGTCAATCTCATGGGAAATCACCAATGGTGAGACCAGGAAGAGACGATCATCGCCCGTCTCAAAGCCCACACTGATGTCTGTCTGATCCAGAGGGATGAACTCACCTGGAAGAGCCAATAAAGTGGAGACAAGGAGAGAGGTTGTACCTGGAAGCTCAGGTTTAAAATGACAGAATACTAGAAAGACACAAAAGAGATCTTAGAATGAGCGGTTCACATGGCCAAGTATGTTATTATTATTATTATTATTATTATTGTTATTATATACTGGGCCATTTGATTTTTCAATAGGTGTAGTTGTTACAGTTTTTGTCACCAAAGGAAGAAAAAGAAAGATTCATTATTAACTGTCTCACCCTCCTGAGTCTGCTTAGACTTGATGAGTTTGGCCCTGATGTTGGCCCCCACAATGTGGGAACTTCGAAGGTCTCCCACCCTGAACATCAGGCAGAGCTTGTCGTCTCTCGGCGAGATAACAGCGTGTTTGGAGAACACCAGCGTCTCAGCTCGTTTGTTAGGCTGCGAGATCTTTACAAACATGCAGCCCACCTGGACAGAGAGGAAGGAACAATGTGAAACATGGGCCCTGCTAAAAAGTCAAAGCCACAGGGAGCCTTGCACAAAGTAGAAAAGCAGAGGATTATTATGAAAGGAACATAATATATAAACACCAAGACATATGTCTTGGTGTTTATAACAAACACATCAGCTAAAGAGCTGAATAATTCCGGTGTAGTCTGCACATCTGGAACACATTCATTGTGGCCGCTGAATACAAACTAACCTTGATCATTTTTTAGAAGAGCTTGCTATTGCCAGTTTCTCTTGTCTAAAAAGATCAGTGACACTTGACTTAACCCCACACTCAACTGTTTTTATATGCATAGTAAAACAGCCCACGCTACGTGTACATCAGTTGTTAATTTGGAATGTTTCCAGCTCCCAAACATGCATAAACATGATTCAGCCTGGATGTCGGAGTGTGAATTCATCCTCATCAAAAGAGTGCTTACACCGTGCAAAAAAAATTTAGCTTCATCGGCATTTTCTGTGTAAATATTCTTTTTTTTAGGAAGAATACCATCTGCATATAATTTGCGTCATTATGGCTCCACTGTATTTGTGCATTCAATCTTCTCTCTAAGCTAAAAAAAAACAGCGTATCATTATTTTATTTGATTCAGCTGAGCTGACAGGAAGCTTCCGTTTAAGCAAACAGTCTCGGGTCAAACAGAAATTGCAGGCACAAAAGGAGTTAGCTGAATTTGAACACTGACTCAGAAGTTCCGAAGCCTGTTTTTCATTTTTCGTTTCCATTTGTTTCTCTAATCTGACTTCCTGCTTTGCTAAAACACATCTGACAATCTTGTTTGCTACATATGTTACACTCATGTCTACATCGTCATTAATACATAATCAGATAACAAACCATCACAGATGTCAGCAGTATTCATTCTAAATACGAAAGCGTCTATTTAAGATTCTTATATCCCAAAATTACTGAGAATATTCACTTTGGCACTGCATGAATTTAAACTCATGCTTAATAGGAGATAGGAAGAGAGGTCCCAATTGCAGGACATGCACCTGGTTTAAATATTGAAAAGGAAACTTGTAATGTTACAAAGACCAAAAAAAAAACACAAAGTCCAAAGGGCATCCATCCATCCCATTCTTTACCACTTATCCGATACAGGATCACAGGAAAGCTGGAGTCGATCTTAAACACACAGTCATATTTACACAGAAGACCGATAGGAAAATTAGACATCTTTACCTTTAGAGTAAAAGAAGGAGCAACTGAAAGACAGGACATGAAGACAGAGGCAGGGCGACACAGAATGGAGGGCGAAAAATGCAGAAAATAGAAACACAGTGGGGCAAAACAGAACCAACAAATATAACAAAAAACATAATTTATCAGAAAGTGAATGTTTGAAAGTCTGAATAATCATATCCTCCGTATATCTTTGAATTGCCATGTTATTGTGGTGGAGGGGTTTGTGCGTTTCAGTCATCCTGCAAGAATCAGCTGGCTCGGGAACTCGTTTTCCCCCTGGATGAGCTACAAGAGGTGCCTGGGGTGAGAGAAGTCTGCTTAGACTGCAAACCGAACCCAGGTAAGGGGTACGAAATCGAGAGAAGGATGGATGGATTTCTAAATATTTCCCCATCTCTGTTTTTTACCAGTTAAGCTGCTCACCATGAAGGCGTTAACCATCGATCCCAGTATAGCCTGCAGCAGCAGCAGCATTGTGCCCACCGGACACTGGTCGGTGATGACACGGTGACCATAGCCAATCGTGGTCTCGGTCTCAATGGAGAAGAGGAAAGCCGAGATGAAGCCATTGACATTGTTCACGCACGGCGTCCACGTCTCATCCTCCAGATGGTCGAGATCACCCCTTGGGAAGAGGAGAAGCAGAATGTGTGAGAAAGGGAAGGCGGGAGGTGACAAAGTGGGTGTCAAGAGGGAAAAATAGACTGAGAGCGAGAAGATATATATTTTTAGACTGGAGGTGCAGAAATATATAGATGACGATTCATCTCTCCATTTAAATTTTCCACCACCTTGCAGCTAATTCCTGTAATGAATAGGAGCAATCCTGTTCATCAGATTTAAACATGGTGCTTAAGCCAACATTTATGCTGTCACTTCTTGCCGAGGCTGCAGAAACCCGCCACTTTCATCATATATCATCACGCGCAACTTGCTCTCAGCATCTTTTGAGGGTTTTTTTCAATCCTGTGCCACTAAGAGTCCGCAGAATTTCTGTTCTAACACACACTACACACACTAATGTCCCCGATTAACACAGCTCCAGCCAGAGAGGGAGCGCTAATTAGCGAAAGTGGTGTTAGGTCATTTATATAATCTATGACTTTTATTGACCTGTGCTGGTGACAAAGGGATTGCAGCAACACTGACAGCTTTCTGGCACAAAACTGAATGGCCTGCAATTGATATAAAAAAGGGTCACAATTTTTATGAGACGAATACGTTAGTTAATTAGAGCAGAGATCCAGCAATCACAGCTCATGAAGAGGCAGCACATCATGATGAAATACGCTGTAATATTAATACTGCTTTGTCATCTGCTTTTTTGGCTGAGAAAGCAGCTTCATTTTGGCCTTTATGGTAGATGTGTAAAAATCTAATGCTCACTTAAAGAATGGTTGGACTTTGGGGGAAATACGGTGAAAAGATCAATAATGTTCTCATAGCTGTCTGCTAAATATGATGCCGCACCCAGAAGGCAGTCAGCTTAGTTTAGCACTAAGCTGTCAAACAAGAAAAGAGCTAAAATAAATTTCCCTGCCATCCCCACTGAAGCTCCCTGATTAGCACAGTACATCTTATACAGTACATCGCTTCAATTTTTGCACTCGTTAAAGAAAAGCACCAAATTTATGAGCAAAATTCTGTTTAAATGGTTAAATTCTGCATTTTTGGAGTTATTACATAGACTTGAATTCAAATTAATTGCAAACATAAATCCATGTTTATGCTTTCTCTGAAATTTTCTGATGATTACAGGTCTAAAAGAGCTCTGAATGGCTTTGATTACAATTGAATTAACCTTTGTTTCAAAGTGAATGTTAAGCAAACCACTACATCACAGCCAGAGAACAAAAATACATGTATTTTTGTTTTTTTAATGCAAATTGACACAATTGTTGCAACACAATGTCCACTCCGGTTAATAACATTTGTATGAAATTCTGAATGCTCCAAACTTATTTCTACATCAAAGGGCAAAGGGCAGTGGCACAGCAAGAAGAGTCTGGCTGTGAATCTGCTTGTTGAGGAGGTTGCAGAGGTGACAAATAGGAAGAGATGTTCTTTTACTTTTTAGTGAAATTATATGTCTTTTCAAGTAACTCAAAAACAACTCTTTAGCTACATACATACAGTGTTGTTTACATTTCTGTCCAACTAAGATTTTGCTGGATGGGATCACATAAACATAAAGATGGTCTTCTTTTTTTTTCGAACTCTAGATATGAAAAGACAATTTCCCAAAACAAGAAACTTTAATGTGAGGATTTGTTGTCAGAAAAAAGCACACAGACAAGGGAAAATCCTGTTTTTGGTCATAATGTGTTGCTACCATATGAAAAGATAAAGTTTAAATTAGGTCCCATATTCCTGATATCACTTGGATTCAGAATAGGATCCTATGGATCAGGACTTAATCTGTGGGAAATGATCATTTGATGCCCTGCTGACTTTGTAAGTTTGCTCACTTATAAAGAAATGAACAGTCTCTAACCTTTATGGTAATTTCATTGTAATGGAGACAGAATAACAACTGAAAAACAAACAAAAGTTATAAAGTCATTTGTATGTCACTGATTGAAATAAATATTTGATCCTCTGCAACTAACCAGAATTGTGGCCTCCACAGATTGGCTCTGTGCCCATGTAGAACAGATTGCAATCAATCAATCAATTACAGATACTCCTGATCTCAACTCAATTTCTCCCATTCAGGCATCTCCACCACAAGACAAAGAGGCTGTCAGGGACAAAATTGTAGATCTGCATAATGTCTGGTACGGACTATAAGACCAGCAAGAAGTTGGGGAGAAGGTGGAAACTGTTGGTGTGAATATTCAGAAATGAAAGAAATATAAAATGATCAATCAGACCAATCTTGCCTCATGGGGTGAGGATGAAAGGTGGTGCATCAACACAAAACTACAAGGAGGGAGCTTAATGAAGGCAGTTGAGAGCACAGTGACCAAAAGCACCACTGGTAACATTACAACACCACGAGGTCTCCCTGCTCAAGAACACACATGTACAAGCCCATCTTAAGTTTGCCAGTGAATATCTAAATTATTGAGAGAAATCTTGGGAGAAATTGCTGTTGTCAGATGATATTAAAATCAAGCTGTTTGTCATCAACACGACTTGTCATGTTTGGAGAAAGAGAAATGCTAAGTATGACCAAAAGTGCACCATCCCCACAGTCAGGCATGGAGGTGGAAGCATTATGCTTTGGGGCTGTTTTTCTCCTAAGGGTACAGGATGACTTCACTGCATTAAGGGGCAAATGGACGGTGCTATGTACTATAAAATCTTGAACAAGAACCTCCTTCCCTCAGCCAGAACACTGAAGATGCGTCATGGATGAGTTTTCCTGCATGATAATGACGCAAAACATACCACAGAGGCAGCAAATTAGTGTCTGCAAAAGCACATTAAGATCATGGAGTGGCCTAGCCAGTTTCCTAATTTCAAACTATAGAAAATCTCTAAAGGCAGATGAAGCTTGGCGTTGTTAAGCGGCAGCCAAGAAGCCAAAATGATTTAGAGAGTTTCTGTAAAGAGCAGTGGGACAAAATCCCTCCAGAGATGAGTGAAAACCTGGTGGCCAACTATGAGAAACATCTTACTGCTGTGTTTGCCCACAAGAGTTTCTCCACTGAGTGTCATGTCATTAAAGACTGTTCATTTCTTTGCAAGGTAGCACACTTACAAATTCAGCGGGAGATCAAATGGTGATTTCCCACACTGCAAGAGATCCAAATACATTAGTGCACATGACTTTATCTTAAATCTTACCTGCAGTAGGCGATGAGGTACCAGATGGCTCCGAAGAAGAGCCATGTTACAGCGTAGGCCATGACAAAGACGAAGAGCGAGCAACGCCAGTTGAGGTCCACCAGAGTGGTGAAGATGTCCGTCAGGTATCGGTAAGTCTCCCGCATGTTACCATGCTGCACATTGCATCGACCGTTCTTCTCCACGTAGCGCTGTCTCTTACGGCGAGTGCGGGCTGGTGGAAGGGTGGAGACAGAAGAGAAGGGGCCCGATTAGAAATCTGTGAGGCTAACAAATGGGAGGAAAAGTGCCATCGCCTTTTGATCCTTTACAGCGTTGAAGACAACTCTTTATTGTTCCATTAAACACTTTCAAAAACATGAGGCTCTCTTTCTGAAATGTTTTGTTTTTAAAGCTACAACTCTGACTGCAGTCAGACGATGAGAATTGGATGAAGGCACTTAGAGAGACGTGAGCATAAACACAGGGAGGTAGCAAGGGACAAAACTACTGAGGGAGATTCAGCGTGGCTCAAAGGAAAGTCAGACTGGTGAAGAAGGGAAAACATAAATGAAAAATGACAGGTGAATAAAACAGAGCAGATGAAGTGCGACGGGACAACATCATCAAACGCTTGGAGAAGAAAAGCTATAACACTGGACTTCATCTGTGTTTTGTTTTGTTTTGTTTTGTTTTATAGGCTTTTTACTGTGGATGCACCAAGCCAGAACTGAAATTATGACACTATACCGCTATCACATACGCTTTAATCAATGAATATCAATCACTGTGCATGCTACTCAAGCTATGGAGACTTATTTTAAGGTAAAACAAAATCTGCCTTTTCTGCAAAAAAAGTCTGGCTCTGCTTTGTAGGATTTTTGTCCTTTGCGATGATGACATCAATTCTTGATCACAAGTTGGAGTTAAAACACCGAAGGGTCATATAAACTGCACATTTCCCTAGTTCCCTAGTTAGGCTTTCTTTCTTTTTATTCTATGAAGATGTACGGCAAAGATTGGAGCAAACAGAGCAGAGCTTAATGAGCAAGACTGTCAAAATTGCTGAGGGGTGAAGCTCTGCAGTATGGTCTAAATTAGAAAAGATTCACTACTACTACTGCGAGACAGATGGGGAGGAGAAGAGGGTGCAGGGCTGAATGGAGAAAATGTTCATCCAGGAGTAAGTCAATATCTCTAAATCTCTCGAGATTTTTATCAGATACAAAGAGATTAATAGTGATGCATTTCAGTCTGGTTGAACTGCAGGTCCAGAAAGAAGCCACAACATTTAAAGAACATAGTGAGTGCACTGTTCCAAACAGAAGGGGGATCAAGGACAAGATGTCATCTTGAGAGTCACTCACCCCACCCGAACCGTCCCCTCTCCTTCTCCGTCCCCTGTGTCTTCTTCCTGTGCTGATTAGCATTGGCTTCCCGCTCGGCCAGCTTGGACTGAAACGATCTCTTGACCGGAGCCGAGTTCGGAAGGGAAGAAGTCGTCTCTGTGGTGACGACGTGGCCCAGCTCCTCCGATACGTTGAAGACTCCCGTGGAGGCTGTGACCTCCGTGGCCACCTCCACTTCTTCGCTCTCCACCTTCTCCTCCACAGGGAGCGAGAGCGAGTCCGGACGGGAGGGGAAGATGGAGTTCTCCAGAGCCATGGTCTACGTCTGTGTGTGCGTGCGTTTGTGTGTGTGTGTGTAAGCGTGTAAAGAGTATTAATGTGTTATTGATATCCTCCCTAAGGCAGAGTCTGTCCAGTACCTATTGACTGAACCATTTGTTTGCTTGTCTGAAGCCTGGAATAAAGCAGAAGAACACAATGATCTGATCAAATGAAACAATGGAATTGATTATCTGTTTTACTGTCACAATAATTCACTGTCAAATGATTTCTTTAAAGAAACAAGACCTCCTCACAGGAGTGCTTGAACTCTGATGTTGCTATAATAAATTCTAAAAACCTATAAATAAATGTGTATCATTTTTTGTGCTTTTATTACTATTGTCAAAGTCTCATTTGAAGTCTTTTAATAATAAAATAAAGGAATAAGTCCTTATTTTCAGATTGAATATGGATAACTTTGAAAGTCCTTGGAAATTAGACACAATGGTAGAATAAATTAGTTCTCTGAAAGACCCCTATTCCTGATGCACGACATGGCATATGCATATCAGAGCCACTTTAACTGGTCTGTATGTTTCATAAAAAGCCTCGGGCTAGGAGTGTGTGTGTGGCCCAGACGTGTGTGTTGTATAAGTGCACTTCGTGCTATTTTAAATATGCTGGATTTATACAGCAGGCCTGTTGAAATAGTCTTACATAAGTCCTATATAAGAAGCCGAGTTAAATATATACATGGATAACGAGACGTGATGAAATATTTACTCAGTAAAATGGAGTCCTAGTCCTCTATAGCCTTGGATGATGTGCGTCCATTTGGACAACTGGCGGATTGGACGCCAGAGGAGACTGATGGTGACAGTCAAGATGACGCACTACGCCTGATGGATGGATCAGAAATAGCCTCTGTTAAAGAGTGTCTGTGAGCCGGCAAGAGGGCTACAGGAACCAAACAGCTCAGCTACGGTTTTAATGTCACACAGACCAAAGATAAACGAGTAAAATCCTACCTGCTCAGTGCACCAACTTGTAGATGTGTAAGACCCAGATTGGGCAGATGTTTTGCCATAAGAACGGCGAAAATCGAGTCCAAGAACGAGCCAGGATTCGCAACCTTGGTTCAATTACACCCATTTCTGGTATTTACGAGCGACGCAGCATAATCAGTCCACTCTTGTTCGCTTTTCCTGGAAAACAAAGACCACCTCGATCCGACCGCTCAGTATTCACAAAAAATAAAAAGCGGGCAGCCCAAGCTAAAGACACACACACACACACCCAAACAAACCCGAAAAAAACAGTTCAAGTACTCTGATTAACGATAAGGCTTTTTCAGAACATGTGTCTGGCAGTGGATGTGCGAAATGGAGGCAACAGGATAATAACCCGGCAGCGCGGAGAGCTCCATCATCTGTGTATCTGATGGAGTCGGTCAGGTGTGGAGCGGTAGAGGATGCTGTCATCAGCCCAGCCCCTATCAAGCCTGCCTGCTTGTTTGCCTGCTTGCCTCAGACGCTTCTCATTTCCACAACAGAAGGGACAGTCCTCTCCCTCCTCTCGGTCAGACCCTCAGCATCTGCAGAGTTCACTGATGGGGAAATTAAAGGCCTTTGTGATGCAGTAACAATGCAAAAATGCAGAAACATAAACATACAGATTGGATGTAATAATGCTCATTGTATATGTCATTTTAAATATGGTCTGATTGTGATGCAATCCTTTTTATGGCTTTTCCATAATAACATTATTATTACTATTATTATACCAGACTCCTTGTTAGAATAATTCACTAATTAAAAAATTCCGCTTATAGAGGAAGATACAGTCCTACAACATTGTATCACAATGATATCAATGACTTGATCATAATTAGCATTATTCTCACTAACCGCTATTTATCCGCCAGCCTCAAGGTGGCGGTATATGTGTCCATGACGCCGGTAATCAGTTGGTCTCTTCAGGCAGTGTGATCAGTAGTCTGCCCTCCTTTTCCAAGATGTCGGTGTTCGGGCCAGTTGTGAAAATTCATCCCGTCGTTCTCGCTTCTATCTGCGACTCTTACGAGCGAAGAAATGAGGGAGCGAGTCGTGTGATTGGAACCCTTTTGGGTAAGTAAAAAGACAATATGTTTGTCCTGCGCCGCTTGGACCGATTTCGCACGAAACCAGTTGCCGCATAGTTAGCTGCTTTTAGCTTTAGCTGCTAACACATGCTGGTTCAGTTCAGCAGCTGACTAGCATTAGCTACTGTTAGTTAGCTAGCGGCATCACTCGTAACAGCTGGCCGCCCACTCAGTTGTTCATATAGTTAAAAAGTTAGCAAATCACCTGGACTTTTTTCCATTTTGGTGGGGTTTGCACTCATTTGATGCTTAGCAACAGGAAAAGATCGCTGATGTTAGCGCTTATTACTGTCGATTTAATGGAGAATCCTCTTGTTTGCTAACTTACAGTGAAGCTGCTCGTCGCTACAACAATATAATGTAAGAACTGAAACATTTGCTTTTTTCAGGTACTATTGACAAGCACTCTATCGAGGTGACCAACTGCTTCTCTGTCCCTCACAATGAATCTGAAGATGAGGTATGTTACTAAACTCTTTATTTGCAGCTAACATAATTTTATTTATTGCTGATGTTGAAGCCAAGTGGAAAGGGCAAGTAATACAGTAGCCATTCCACATCGGCCATCGAGTAATAAACAAGACACGAAACTGACATTCAGCAAGTAATCTAAAGAATAACGCATTATTCAGTTAGAAATATCCGAAACTCAAAGAGTCATGAATTAAAATCTTAGGAGCATCAACAAAGAAAAAGATAACTAAAATTTATCAAACTTGTGTGTTTGTGCTTTTGTGTCTTTAATTAGATGAGTCTGGGTTTTTAAATGTCCATTAAGGTTTTAATTTCGATATGGCTGCTAAATACCAGGCTGAATAAATTCCTGGTAGTTTTTCTAAATGGCTACTGAGGCTACATGATTTCCTTGGGGATTAATAAAGTATTCTGATTGTGATTCTTCCTGTTACAAGAAGTTCTTTTCTGGATATGATCTGGGTCACTGTAGCGATACTTCATTTTGATATGTGTAATAGTGTTGCAAAGCACTACTTTTGAGTAGCTGAGTAAACAATAGAAACAACCCCCCTCAGAAAACTATAGGTGGTGTTATGCTATCAGGTATGGGGTGGAGGCTAAATCGTTAGTTTCTAAGGTTTTTGATACCACCTACTATGTTTAATCCTGCTTTGTGAGACAGTGAATTACAAAATATCTTACAGGGTAGCTATGACTAATACATGTATTATCAAATCAAAATCAAATCACTTTTATTGTCACATCACATGTGCAGGTAATGTGCAGTTATGTAATTATCACTGAATTCTTTCACAAGTGAAAGATGATTCTGTAGAAATGTTTACGAGACCGTGTACATGGCTGTGCTTAAATGCATTGTTTTTGACAACAGGTTGCTGTGGACATGGAGTTTGCCAAGAACATGTACGAGCTTCACAAGAGGGTTTCACCTACAGAGGTCATCATCGGATGGTGCGTCAGTCGGTCATATTAACAATTTAAAGTTAAAAGTGGAAAAAACAGTATTCTTTAGCAGATGTTCATCTTTTCTGACAGGTATGCCACAGGCTTTGATATCACAGAACATTCAGTGCTCATCCACGAGTACTACAGCCGTGAGGCCTCTAATCCCATTCACCTGACCGTGGACACGGCACTGCAGAGTGGCAAAATGAACATCCGCGCCTACGTCAGGTTGGCTGATCTTTCTGTCAGCGCCTGTGTTTATGTGATCATCTACAGCCTGAAAGTGCTTCTCTGAATGTGTTTGTGTGTCTCCTACACAGTGCGCAGATGGGTGTGCCAGGAAAGACAGTTGGTGTGATGTTCACCCCACTGTCTGTCAAGTATGTGTACTATGACACTGAGAGGATAGGCGGTAAGAATACAAAGAATAAATGAAGGCGACTGTTTGAAAACAAATGCTTCGTGACTAAGTATCTGTGAAATGCCAAATAATTAAATCCCAGTGTCTCAAACAACTCGCTGGGGTGCATATGAAAGGAAAGAAAACTTTATATTATACTCTCTATTTGTTCTTTAGTGGACCTGCTACAGCGAACACGTGTGACCCCCAGTCGTACCAAGGGGCTGACCTCTGACCTGTCTCAGGTTGGTGGTGCTGCAGCCAGGGTACAGGACATGTTGACCACAGTGCTGGCATACATTGAGGATGTGCTGGTGAGTATCAAGACAAACTTGTCCCCTGGGTTTTTTTTTTTCTTTTCTAATTAAATCCCTGCCAATTTAACTTAATATTGGTCACCTGGGAACATTTGAGCAGTAATTAAGTTTTGCGCTGATGATGGCTATGAAGTTCATGTTGTTCTGTTTCAGTCTGGCAAGGTGACAGCAGACAACAGCGTGGGCCGTTTCCTGATGGATCTGGTAAACAAAGTGCCCACTATCTCACCTGAGGACTTTGAGAACATGCTCAATTCCAACATCAATGTAAGTGCTCGTGTTTAAGTTACTATATCAGTGACAACTACTGTTTTTGTTTTGCTATTTGATCTAAACAGACAGGCAAATGGCACTTAAAAAATAGCAGTAGAGACTAGCTTAATAGACACTGTCATTTTTATTATTGTGGTAGAGACACAAGTCTAGCGTCAGGAAGATCATCTGGCAATAAACTGCCAAATCGAACCCGCTGTGCTGACCTGTTGTGACAAGGAAGTAGCTGAAAATTTTATTGTTGTGGCAATAATGTACTTAATTTCTCTCCACGTATAAACACATTGGCTCTAAAAAGAGTAAACTGAATTGTCATATCTCTTATATAAGAGGCTTTAGGTGAGCTCTGAGTTGTTTTTGGCATTTAATTAAACTCTCCTCCTGTTTTTATGGTTATTTATGGTCTCTGGGCTCTACTTGCATCATACTGTTTTACTTCAGGATTAGAAGCTTTAGAAGATGGAAGTATTTTTGCATCATTTATCTGGGCATTATCTTTCCAAACTTGCCATCCTTTAATCTTGTTTCCTTGTTATGCTGTTATAATCTTTCACTTTAGTTTAGTGTGAATCTAAATGCTCTCTTTTGTTGTTGCAGGACCTGTTGATGGTGACCTACCTGTCCAACCTCACCCAAGCACAGATTGCTCTCAATGAGAAGCTGGTGCTGCTCTGAGAGGGTTTCTTTGAAGTCATTCATATTTAATTTTTGTACCTTTTTTTTTTTTTTTTTTTTTTTTTTGGCTGATATGAAAATAAAGATGTTAAACAGTCACAAAGTGTTCATTCCCTGTGGTAAGATGGTAATTAAATTTAAGGCTGCTTGGTTTGTCACAAGTAGCTAATGAACATTAAAGGAAGGATCATACTGCTAACACGTTTCCTTTCTGCTTATTAGACACCTCGCATTTACTGCTGTCAACCTGCTTCATGATTCTTGATCTGTAATAATGTATTTTTAAGGAGACAACTGACCTTATATCTTATCATGGGCGTATGTAGAGGGGGGACATGGGGTGGCTGTTCGACCCATGACATTTGATTGGCCCTCCACCAATATATTTTGACTAGAGTTCATTTGTGGTGTAAAAGATGAGCATAGTTTAAGGGTGTGAGGCCCCTCAAGCTTTCATTCTTTCTGAAGGTCAGCAGGCGGTGGGAACGTCTGCCTGTAAAAGGACTTTGGTTTACATAGAATTATAAGGTTAACGGCCTTCCAGTCCTTTTTAACATCAACATTTTACTGATTATTTGTGAGCTCAGTCACAAGTTATATTTCATAAAACATTAAATTTACTAAGTCAGAAATTATGATTTTCCAGGAAATGCTCATTGGCTAATGACATTTTATTTGCAAGTTGCTACCCAATGAGCATGGGCTTAATTTCAGACTGAACCACTGGTTGTTTTGGCGTATCCAGTTTCAGAATGCTAAGCTGGCAATAGCAAAATTGCTCAACTCAAAGCTGAGATTTTACTAATTAGTAGGTGATGTCATGGTGGGTGTGTATGTCGTTTTAAGTAGTGCTTCTAAGTACTTCTGGGTCATGCTGTTTTCTACTTCCACTCAGTGTTTTTAGCCATTTCTACTCCATACCATTTACTTTAAAGCTTTAGAATGACTTTGAAGTTTTTATTTTAAAAGCATTCAAATATAAAGCTGAGATATATCCAGCATTACTGAGCAGTATAATGCAAATGGGTCTAATGAGTACTTAATACTACAAATGTCTTGAGTTTATGTAGGATAATGACTTTTTAGCAAAACCTATTTTATAAAATATGTTTAAAATCTGTGAGTATAATAATTGTTTCCTGTATATGACAAATAAAACTTGAAACTAATACACAATTTCAGATCAAATGTGACTTGCCTACTTTGGTCTTTGTCACTCCATTGAACAAAATTGTTAAAATAAACGACTGATTATTAAAATCCTGAATTAGTTTTCTTCTCTTTGGTGCTGACCATCTTGTTTGTGCATGTGGCATTATAAGACACAGAATCAAGGCGGTAAAGCAACTTTAATGTAAGACACTGCTTTATCTCTACATAAATACACATTCAAATCGGAAGGGAGTCATTCAAGTTGCAAATCCCCCCTTCCCTTTGCCTGGCCTGAGTTTCATGTGAAGCTTAGTGCAAAGTGTAGGCATGAAAAAGTCACACTGTCTAGAAAGCGCTCAGTTTACAGTATCGGGATAAAGCTGCTATGTGATTGGCTACTGCTCGGTTATTGCAGTCACGCCGGGGTCGTCACTGTTTGGTCTCGGAGTCGCTGCTCTTTTCGGGTTTATTGACCTTCTCAGCTTTGCTCTGGGGGTTTAGGATCTTCTCCGCCGCTGCGTAGCTCTGCACGGCCAAGTCGTACACGGAGTCTCCGGTTGACTTTGCGATGGACGCTGCTTGCTCCGGGTAGTAGAGAGAGGCGCTCAGGGTCATGAGAGTGGTCGGGTAGATGAGTTTCTTAATCCTGGAACCTCTGGCAAGAACCAGCCCGAGGACTCCGGTAAAGCCGATGATTCCCGCCCGGGGGTAGAAGTCCTTCGGGGGGTTCTTCACATAGGCGTATGCGTCGTTCCCAAACTGGAAGACCCCCTGAACTTTGGGTTTAATTTTCTCATAGGTGACCTGACACCAAGCAGTGTACGGCTCCGATAACTTCCTGAGGGTGGCGACTCGCTCCTCCAGCTGCCCGGCTTTAGGCTCCACGTACTGAAACTTCTCCGGGGGAGCGGTGTACAGAGACAGTTCATCCACGTTTAACGGAGCCACCGCTGGTTCCTTCTCGCCGTCACCGGCAGCAGCAAACACGGTGAACGGTGAAAATCGCAGGGCTCCCGGCATGGCACTACCTGTCACCTTCAACATGATCCCCGCGGGCCATGCATTCACTACGGTATTCACGGAGGGACAAGGCAGATAGCCCCGCCTCTCTGATTCTCACCCAAACGCTTTTACTACGCTTGAAAGCGCGCCAACAGTGGCAGGAGGAATAAAGTATATCAGTGAGGACAAGGCTTTCTTTACAGATAGTAATGATGTCTGTGCCCACATCTCCAAACCGTGCTTCATATGGAACTCCAAAGATATGCAGTTTAAAAAAGTTTCACCATAAATTGACTGCCTGTCATGCATATGTTTGAATGGGTTCGTTATCAATAAAGTTGCAAAAAAGGAATAACCTACTTGTTAAAGGTAGATTGTGAAGGTATGGGTAAACTAAATACACTGTAAGAACTATATTTTTAATGACAACTTTAAAATAGGAAGTTAGAATGAGGACTTAAGCAAGCTGCTTTATTTTAGTAGTCTACAATAAAGTCCTCTGTGCTTAACTGGGGTATCTGCTGTTCTGATCCACTGCCCTCATAATATGATACTCAAATATTCCACGTAAAAGTCAAAGCTAAGGCAAGGTCTGCTACCTGAGGTAGGCTAAATTGGATGAAATTATTAGTACTTACATCACTTTCTTTTTAAACAGTTTTAACAACTTATAGTCATTCTTTCTTTTATTTACAATCTTAGATACACCACTGATATTTAGACTGCACTTTTGCCGGACTAATCTAAAGCAAAGCTGTTTACAGTGCATAAAGCATTTAGCCTGTAACAGCGTCCTATAAAAGTCACCCAGCAGCCATCTTGCTAACCCATTCAGGCATAAATATGACACCTATTTTAAACCATTACGTGAATTAACTTTCAGTTAAATTTAAATAGTCAGTGGGACATTACATTAATGAAGCAGTCGTTCATTCTTATACAACTGTGCTAAAATAAGTCTTTGTTTCTTTGTTGTTTGTTTTCTCAGTGCCTAGTTTTTCTCGTATACAGTACAGTATGCATTATTCTCAAAGCTGCAATAAAAAAAAAAGAGAGCAAGAGGAGATCGTGATATTAGAAATTCCCTGGCAAGGCTTCTTAGCTCACGGCGATCTGCGTAACCGTGACTCTGGCCACGTAATTTGTTCGACGTCACTGGTTGCCATGGCAGCGGGAAAGCCTGGCGTCTCCAGGGAAACAGAAAGCGTCAACAATCCAAACGTGAGGTGCTAAAATTAGTATACTAGCACCAATTAAAATAATTGTTTTGTCATAGTTACTTATAGTTTAGCAGCTTTCTTCTCCTCGTTTGTGTCCGCAGCGCTTTTTATTTTGTTTATTAGTTTTTTCTGAATGGATTGTCTTGGGGTATCTTCCGCAAAGAGCCTCCGGGCTCTGTCTGCCTTGTTGTCCAGTCAGCAGGATGAAGAAGAGGAAGATGAGTGTAAAGTAAGATCTACATGCGTTCATGTTAAAACCCTGCTAACACTAGCCTTTAGTATATTCCTCAGAAATTGTAGTCTCTTTACATTTTTCAAAAAGCAACATTTTAATCCTATGTATATAGGAAGGATAATCAATCAACACTAGCAAAATGAACCTTTAAAAATAATTTTTCAATAAAAATATAAATTTTAGGGTATTTAGAAAAATGGTGTAAAGTTTATTAGTCTGCACGTGTGGGCAGGGAGGACCAATGGGAGAATATGGAGTAAAACGAAGTGGACAGAATATGTATCATTGTATTTCAACTACAGCAACCATTAAGCCAAGTCTCTCCCCACACTAATATTAGTTTATGTTCACAGGATGTGAAAGCATATGCACGTTTGGGTCCCGGACATATTGGCCCCCTACCCAAAAACGAAAAACAAGGTATTTTTCAATTATAAGCACTCTAAAAAAGTATTTATTCAAGCATACTGTTTCTGCATTTGTCTTTCTCTCTTTATGTGACTGTTTAATTAGTGTCAACCGCAAACACGAAGAAGAACAGCAAAGATATCTGGTGTGAAGAAGAAGTGGCCGAAGGCTCACAGTATGATGATCTGACTGACCCAAGGCCACAACCTGAGTAAGACTGCAATGCAGAAAGAGACACACACCAACAGTGGATGTAAAAAAGCATCAAACATTATGAAAAGCGGATATTTAAAGGTTCAAAAGAGTCCTCATACTTTCTCAAACACTGTCTGTTTCTGAGTTTAATCTCCTTTTAATGTCTGGTAATGTGATATTTGTTGTGTTTGGTTTTAGTGTGTCTGCTTCATTTATAACCTCTGTGTGCAGGTATGAAATAATCCTGAAGCAGAGTGTAGGAACAGAGGATCTCTTCTTGGGATTAAGCAGAAAGGATCCATCCTCCATGTGTTGTGAAGCCATGCTGGTAACTTACCAAGTGTCACAAGATTTCTTAACACTTCACTCAGTGCACTTTTTTGATACTAAAATGAAATGCACAAGGTTGTGATCAAGAGCAGCAAGGCATGAATCTCCTGTTAAATGTTGGCTGGCTTCAGATAATTCTGTTGAAGACGTAGTTAGTTTTAGACTTTAGAAAGGAACAGTCTAAAAATGTTCAGGAGCACAGGTGAGACAGGTTAACGCTATAGTGACCAGGCTCTATATATGTAAAAAATATTTAAATGCTTCTAATAGTGTTTATCTTTCCTCTACTGTTCACCTGATCTCTGACAGATACTTCAAAATGTTCTCAAATTGCTAAGATTGCCTTTGTCTGTTACTTTGTGTAAATATGAAATGTTATGTATATTTAAGGGAATTGTGTGTTTTAGTATGTTTGTATCATTTTCACTCCAAAATACAGATGAACTGACTTACAATACTTCGATCAGCAACAAATTACAAAGAAGACATCATAGATCAGGGTGTTTTTTCATTGTCTTTAACTTCCAATCTTCTAAACAAAATCTAAACAAAAGTCTTGTTTATAGATTTATAAAGCTGATTTTGTTCATCTAGATTTCAGTGGGAGAAACATTTCACCGGGTTACTCCTTCAGTCTCAGCTGACAGCAGGTTTCCCCAAACTTATAAACAATACAGTTGCATAATGAGAGAAAGCACTATTGCTTTCATGATCAGAACACGCATTGTCATAACCACAGACCTTCTGGCTCTTTGTTAAGCAATGCTGCTAGTTTCAGTCATTATGCAAGCATACTGTGTGTAAGGTTGGGGAAACCTGCATTTAGCTGAGACTGACAAAGTCACTTGGATGGGTGATGTAGTGTTTCTCCTACTGAAATCCAAATGAAAAGAATCAACTTTCTGGGATTTCCTCACCTGTATTATTGAGCATGCATTAAAACATATGTAAAAAGATTTCCAATAAATAATATTTGGAGTGTGTATTTAAAATAGTTTGTGTTAAAACACTTATAAATATTGAGATTATGTGCATTCACTCTTTTAGATTGGTCATAGTAAGATGCTTGATTCTGGAATAATCACCGATATGGCACAATAATTACAGCAGCTATTTAGGTACTTTCACCTACTGGAAGGATCTCCACAGCAGATCCGCATATTTGATTTGGCACACATTTTATGCTGGATGCCCTTCATGATGCAACCATTTATCCGGCTTTGAAATCAACACTGTAGTACACTAGCTGTTTCAGGATCTCAAACTGGGATGTTTCACATGTAATGTGTGTTAACCTTTAAAAAGTGGAAGTAGAAGTAGAAGTAATATTCAAAGTAGGAAACAACTAACAATCTAAAAAACCCAGCATCACATATACTGGAAGGAGGAAAGTATTTTTAAAAACCTAATCTTGCATTACAATTGAAGAATAAAAAAGGGGAAATGTTTTTAAAATAAAAATGATACATATATATATATATTAATGTGAACAGTGTAGAATAATAACAATGCTAACTTTTCCCTCACTTGTAGGTAAAAATCAAACTACCAGACACTAAAGCAAAAGAGGTGGTACTGGATGTGAAAGAAAAGTTCCTTGATCTACGGACGCCGAAATAGTAAGAGATCCTTTGAAAATGTTTGCTTTCATTTTTAATTCCCTGAAGACTTAGAGGCAACATTTAAGGCCAGAAGCGCCCTGTTTCAGATATTTCCTTTTAATCAGAGGTGCATGCCAAGATCTGAGCTTTGATTGCTTTATCACACAACTCTTAATGTCTTTCAGTGTTAGACATATATCATCCCCCCCTCAGTGCTACTTGTTTTTTTTTTTAACCTGCCTTTCCATCTGTTTTCAGCAAACTGGGGCTCCATCTCCCCGATCCGGTCCACAAAAATGAGAGCAAGGCCCAGTTCTTCAGTGAGAGGGAGGAACTGGAGGTGACTCTACTAATGAAGCGTCCTATGGACTTCATCAATATGCAATGAAAAAGGATGATTTAGCAGCAAATAACATTATACAAACTGACACATTAAGCATTAAAACCAGAAAGGAATCGGAAAATAATCAGCAAAAACTCTGCTATGAATTTCTTCATGAATTTTGTGAGTTTAAGCTATTGCTTGTGCCATCACAGCCTCTATGACTGTTAAATTGTGGATTTCTAATAAATACTTGACTCCAAAATGGATTATTTTCATTTTTCACTTCAAATTTCTACACCCAATACCCTACAATGACAACATGAAAAAATTTACTTTAAATTTTTTTTGCAAATTTGATAAAAATAAACAAAAAACATACAATATGTACAGATGTATTCAGCCTTTGCTCACCATTATGCAAGCGTACTGTGTGTAAGGTTGGGGAAACCCTTATTTTGAGGAACACTGAACATGATACCTGGAACTGTCTATTTTTAAACAATCTTTTATCTGCATAACATTTACCATTCATAGTGTATATTGCAGTACAACAACTTAATGTAGCTGTTATTACTGACTTTCATGGTGTACACATCTTAATTTGGTACACAGCTTAATTAATCTTTGAATTCGGGTCTTTTGAAGCCATTTTATACAACTTTTCACTGGACTGGAGCCTATCCCAGCAGGGCTAATATATAGTGACCGAAAAAAGATTCACGTCACAGTCCCACCTAGGAGAATTTAGAATTACCAGTCAATCTTTCCTCATTAATGTCTTTGGGCTGTGGGGAGAGTTTTGAACATGCAAACTCCATACAGGAGTACCCAGAGCTCAGTGCTGCCTGAAGATGATATACAAGAAAATTGCTCAGCCTTCATTTTAAAAAAATACTTTTATATTCACACAAAACTTAATGGAGATGCTGCATTTACTGAATTACATACTAACTCTTATCATCTTTATACTTGTTCTCGTTTTGGAAACAATCAATCATACTACTACTACCAGCGCCACCACTACTATTTCTAATATTACTGCAAGTAATATTACTGCTAATAACAACTTATATAGAAAGACACATAGACAGTTTTCATCATGCAGGCTTAAACTTTAACTATTAATTGTTCATTCATTCTCCTCATTTCAAGTCAAGTGTCTGAAGGACTGTTTAATTTTTACCATGATCAAAGAAAAGTATCTAAGTAGAGTATTTTAGTAATTTTCCATTGATGACTGGAGAGAAAAACTAGCTACCTGCGTTTGTTATACTGGTGCATCGAATACTGGGGGTAAATAATTCACAAATAATTCCAATGTAACTTTCCTACATTCGCAACTCGTAGCACCCCCCGGTGAGCAGTGCCACACCCCCGGGCATCGTTACCGCAGCAGCTGTCGTAGTGGTGGTGGTGTGATCATGTGACGCCTGCATTTCCGACACAACAATACAACACCGTATCGGTCTGCAATCTCTCTCCGCTTTCTCCCCCCCTAATCCCCACGCCTCGCTCTCGGTATGGCGGACGGCGAGAGGTCCCCGTTATTATCAGATCTGGGCGATGGTGCTCTCGGCAGCGGTAACGGCGGGTTGTCCCCCGGTGCGGGACCGTACGGTGTGCCCAACAAACCACCGAGTGAGTATCCATGGTGCTCTCTCCTCCACCCTCAGTTAGCTTAGCTTTTATTAGCCTCTTCTTCTAGCTCAGCCATCACAACAAGAAGGGGTCACCCTAGTGTGATTGTGTTTGGTCAGTATGTGGTGTAAAGCTACAAAGCATTTACTGTTTGAATAAAACCGATAGTTTTAAAATAATGGAAGAAAGCACAGGAGGGAATCAACGCTGTGCTCACTGGCTAACCTAGCTTGACAGCTAGCGCTGCTTAGCACCGGCAAACCATCCGCAAAGCCTCAGTCATGCAGCTCGGTAACGTTATTATCAAATTATATTTCATTTACGGGTTTAACACAAATTAGTGCATATAATTTGGCAGTTTAAGAGAGCCGATTTTCTTCACAAGCTAGATAACTGTTTCTCTAAGCTAGCTAGCATACGAGAAACACCTGATTTGATTGGCATGTGAGAAAGCCATTATGGAGGCTGCCGAGGGATTCTGCAAAGGAGAGCGACGACCAATGATCGTTCACCTAGAAAGGGACAAATGTGCCTGAATAGATCAACTGAGAAACATGGGCTGCATGCTGCATATGACTTCTAGATGGAACTGAACCATTTACTCACACACTGTGAGTAAATGGCTTTCACAAATACCTTTCACAAATGTCTTTCACAAATACCCAGCCTCATTTGTTAAAGCTCAGCCAGCTCAGCATTCCAGGAGTGTTTTTCTTCTAAAGCTCCTTTCTGCTGAACTCCAGACCAAATCTTATTATCTTGTTTATCATAACAGGGTATTTGTCATGGGAATTGAGGCTTTTTCCAGCTCACTGCACAACTCTTATGACTGTGTCCCTTCACTAGTCCTTACTACTGTTGTATTTTTCCCCTTGCCTTCAGGTTTCCCTCCATTCCCCAGCCCCACGCAGCCATCGGTGCTCCTAGGGGAGGACCCTCCGCCCTATTCCCCTCTCACCTCACCAGAGAGTGGCAGTGCCCCTGTTATCAGCTGCAGGGTGTGTCAGAGCCTCATCTCTGTGGAGGGCAAGATTCACCAGCACGTGGTGAAGTGTGGGGTTTGCAATGAAGCTACGGTAGGTTGGTTTCCAGAGGAATCTGTAGACCCAGGTGTAAAGCCCGTTGGCTACTTCAGGTTACATTATGTCAGCTCAAAGGAATAGAAGATACAATTTGTTGATCTGAATGATGGCTGCAGAAACAAAGATATTTGTTTTACATTTTGCGACCATAGACCTTTGTCCAGATGGAAAAAGGTGAACCCCAGTATGAATCAAACAATTTCAACATGAATTAAGTTGGCTTTTCCCCCCCCCCCATTTTTGGTTCTGAAAATGAGGGATTGTATTTTGTTTTGTTTGTTTTATGTTTTGTTTTTTTTTGTTTTTTTTTAGCACAAATTACAACTATTCCTGTACTAGCCCAGCATCTAGCTGTTTGTAATTGAATTGTTACTATAAACTGTTTTAACACATAAAAAAGATTTAGGACAACAGAAGAACATAGAAAAGAACACGTCTTATTTAGTATAACGTGAGGTTCATTTTGTAAAATTAGAAAAACGTTTTGAGTATTATGAGTAGAGCGTAAATTCCTTGTGACTTACAAGGAGCTACTGTGTGTGCAGTATCTTTAGGTACTGAGCACCTTCACACCAGAGCCTCCAGTATGTTAATGCGCAAACCAATGTGTGATGTAGGGAAGGTATGAGCAAAATTTTTGTTTTGTGGTATTTTTAAGATTATAGAGGTTCAATAGTACATCTCCGTATTATTAGAAGTTGTAGTATTATTAATATATTGGTGTAACTGAGCCTTTATATAGGCTTACAGTGGCCCATTCTCCTCCAGGAGTATATAAAGTATAAAACACTTAAAAAGAAAGAAAACATAATTAAAATGAAACCACACGACCAAAACGGTAAATAATCCGCTCTTAAGCTCTGTTAACAAACGTTAAATGTACAACACAGGGATATAATGCCAGTCTTCAGCAGGGTGTCTGTTCTGCTTTTCAGTTCATTTGTTATAACACAGTTGTGACAGTTCCGACCTTCACTAGTCAAACATTCCTATATCCATATCTTGTGAGATGTAAACGGTTAGCATTTAAGCCCACGTGACACCCAAAAGACTCATGCACCACTACTGCAAGGCCAAAGAGAGTTTCAGAGGGGCATGAGAGCAGTAATCCCGCTTTATTTTTTCAGCTGTTTCTAAACAAAATCAGTACATGGGTCTTTAGCATTAATGTTTCTACAGAAGAGCTGTGAAGGAATCTCCATTTAGAGTTATTATTTATGTCTCCAGGAATAACCCCTGCTAGTCTTTAGTAACATGAGATCCTAGAATCACATGACTATAGATATGTCTGGAGGCTGTTTGAGCCGTACCCTGAGTGAAAATCCAGCACAGAAACAATCAGGTTCAGAAATCAAGGCAAAATTCATATTTTAACTTTTTAAACTGAAATACTGTAAACACAGTCCTTCATCCTCCATCAGTCTTGAATATATTAACAGAGCTCCTCCCAGCTGTTAATAGACTGTTATGCTACCTGGCTGGCTAACATTACCCAGAATGCTGTTCAGCTGTATAAGTTTGTAAACTGTTAGTGTTATAAATAGTTTATGTTTCTGTCAGAAGTATGTTTATATACATTTAATATAGGTAACCTATCAATATGTTCCATGCATTTAATGTACAGACTAACACACACATGTGTATATATGTGTATGTATGTATATATGTGTATGTATATAGATAGATAGATAGATAGGGCAAGACAAAATGTAAATAATGTTGCGGTCTTTAAAATAAAGCGATATACTGCCCAGCTACAATTACAAAACATGTGTTGTGACCACATTGCCAAATTTGGTGTTGTCACCCTTTATGTTAATATAAGGTGGATGTAATCTTCCCCTTTTTTGCTCAGAGCCATCAAAAAATTTAAAAGCATTTTTTTTTCCAGAATCAACATCCTCATTACTCTGGATAATCCCCAGAGTTTGCTGTGAGGTCACTAATGGTTCCTATAATCCTTGTGAAAATACTGTAATGAAACACTTTTCAGCCTACTGTGCATAGCAATCACACACCATTAAACATTTATAAATTACATCATACTTTTTTTTTTGTTTGTTTGTTTCCCAATCGCCACGCGTCAAGTTAGATTTGCAGGAAATCAGCTGAGTAGTCTCAGGGTTTGAAAACACAGTTGCTTTTCCAGGGCTCATCTGGTGCAAACTAGTTTGTCCTAAACTTAATTTGATTGTTTTGGGCAGGAGAGTGCAATCTCATTTGAACTCATTTCTCTCCTCGCTTCCTCTCTTCAAGTGTTAGGGTCCCATTATACCTGCTGTCCGGTGTCTGGCGAACGGCAACATATGACATTGCCGTTTTAATGATAAAATGGCAATGTCAGATTCACAAAAAAACCCCAAACACTGGAATTTCTGCTCTTGTACCAGCACTGATGTGGAGGTGTTGTCTGAGTGGCAACACCTGTTGTTCAGGTGAATAATGCAACAGGTACCTGTACTATAATGATGAGCATAAATGGATGTGACTGTTATTAAGCCACTGGTGGCATGCAAGGTGACCAATGTAGTGGGTATAGTGGTTCCTTTGGTGCCTCTCAGAGAAAGATGTCCGATACGAGGAGGGGAGGAAGGGGCAAGTCAGGCAAAAAGCATTTAAACAACGTGTGACATCCTCACTTTCAAAATGTTATTTTAGAGGGAATTCAGCTAAGTATCACATGACTCAGCTGAAATCCGCTATGCATATTTTTATGTTTTTTGTTTCAAATGTGTCATCTCAGCTGTCAAATAAGTCATTGCACCATGACAAGAATGTAAATGTTTCACTTATCTTTGTTTTATTTTTCACATACAACATTGGTGAATAACAGAAATACCAGAAAGTAACCCCTGCTATTCAAGTTGTGTGTCACAGCTGTTTAATATATTGCAAGTTAAATATACTTTGGCATGCGATATAGCTCTACATCTTCAGTTATAGCTACCTATGTCAAGCCTCCTCTTCTTTCTTCTATGTCCTGCAGTTGCATGTTAGGGATTGAGTCATCCGGGATGACACAGTGAGATTGATTTCTAGGTCAAAGGCTAAATGACTGTGGAGATGAAGGGGCAAAAATAAAAGAAATAAGAAAAATCAAATCATGATGAGACTTGCTTGCAGATTTGTACAGTTTCACATTAGCAATGCAGTAGGTGTTTATAGGATATATGTCTCTAATACTCATAAATTTAGCAAATTATTAGAAATAATTTATTGATTAGCACTTAGTTCCAGTAGAGCAGGGCCGCATCCATTTAAAAAATAAATAAATAAATAAAATTGACATTGAATTGAGTTCCACTTATTCATGTGGCCCTCCACAGCAGGCCCAGTGTCTCATAGAGCCCATTGGGATAATAATTGCCTAGACGGCCGATCAGTCTATTGCTATCAGTGTATATGTTATCCTGTATGACAAACTTTTAAACTGAATGTAAGGGGCAAAAAAAGAGGTTTGGAGTTGATCATAAGTGGTTTCATTACAGTTTGTTTAGCAGAGCGCATTGCAACACCACTGTTTATAATACATATTACCAATACTGTTGCTAAAAATAAAAACGGACAGATTATAGAGGGATTAATGATAAATAAAACGTTCACAGCTCTCTCTCTAGTTATGTACAATAACTTTTAAAAGTTTTAACTGTTATTTCAGCTGCTGTTCCCTCTGCTAATCATAACTGAACTTCAGTAGGACTGCATAGACTGGGATATCATTTTTTTTAAACCACAATGTTTTTGTAATGTAGAAGAAGAAACATAGGAAAAGCTTTTTACTAGCTTCATCCTCTTCAAGTAATTTTTCCACTCTTTACTTTTGCATTTCCCTTTATTTGTGGTCCATTGCATCATATTCTCTTGACATAAAATTTTCCCTGTTGAGCATAGCATAAGTAACAAAAGCTGCCCTTGACCCATGAGGACCGCTTTGGATGAAAGGCAGGCTTTAGAGTAAATGTCTGCTCTTCATTGTTGACTTTAGTAAATAAGAAAAACTCAAAAATGTTGGATGTAGTCCCAGTATATGGAATGGTGGGACAACAATTAAAAATGCTGGAAGACACCTGGTCACCTTCTTTTGCTCACAGCAGATTTTAGTGGTGTCTTAATGACAAGTTGGAAACTGGCTTGGGAATTGCATTGCTGGAGTGTTGATTAACAGCAACCTCATCACTTAACCTTCTACATGTGTATGCGTGTGTATTATGGAGATGCACAACTAGTCGTTTAACAGTTGCCGCCCTAGCTAGTCATCAGCAGATATTTAGTTGGTTAAAATAATTATTCTTATTTTAATCGTGCACAATAGCAGTTACCTGTTGGTTTTAAAATCTTATGATACCCTCCCCCACAAGCCCACACAGATTGCCTTTTCACTCTCTTATTTAATGCATGCATGTGGCGCCTTTAATATTAACCAAACTCTGCTAGCTAATCTGATATTGTGTGTTGTGTGCTGTTATATAGCGACACCTGTCAATTAAACAGCATGATTATTGAACAATCTGACTACAAATGGCTATTAAATACACACACTTGGCTGTAAGATTCTAGGTGATTACTTTTTACAAAAATAAACAATTGGTAAATTAGTTGCCGGGAACATCTCTAAAATGTATAAACACGAAGAGTATGGCTGATGAATCTCAATCATTTTTACTTCCAGCAATCATCAGAGGCCTCAAATGACCCATAATAGTTGAGCTCTAGTTTCCAGCCTTGTTTGGAGTGAATGCTGATGGGAAAATAGAGGTGAGGTACACAATCAAACATTGTGAAAGGCTCAGCAAACAATACTAATAGCTCTAAACGAAGCTTGACATTGTTTAGAAGCCGGTCTAATTATTCTAATGTTGTAATTACACAGGTATCGCAAATAATTTGGCAATAATATAGTGAAGTTCTTCATTTGCTACCACCAGCTAAAGATTGGTCAGGTGTGCAGTAAACAGATGCTCAGCTGCAACTTTAATTACCAAGTTTAACTCGCGGGTTTGACCGTGGAAGAAGATCCCAATGATTGGGTCAATTTGACAGTCGTGCTGATGGTAACACCCTGTGTAATTTGTACAGTTATCGCTGCCAGATTCACAAGTTGATGGGGCTCCACAAGTGTGCTTCACTAGCCATGCAAATCTGTGTGCGCATGGAAGAAGAAATATGAAGTGTGTCCAGATGTACCAATGGGCATAATGAGGAATTTACAGATGGAGGCGACATATGCAGATATGCAGAAATATGTCAGAGGTGTGAGGATATCCTGTTTTCCACCACCTCATGAAACATGCAAAACATTTACACTGATGTCGATCTGAGAGTGCAAACGTGCTTTATTACATACATCAGGGGTTGGCTCAAATCCAAAAGATATGCAGAGGATGATGTCAGACAGCGGTTATTTGTTTTAAGTAAATATGTGTAATTTGCGGTATGTTTATTATCCTTAATTAGACTCATGAATTAGTAAGATTTTGATGTGCAATTTTGCTCATTCCTGTTTTAATTTGACAGCAGGCGTGGGATGGCAATCAGGAACAGTAATTGCAAGCAGTATTAATTGTTATTTTACAGCCTCAGATTTGCATTTAAAAAAATGTTTATTATCGCAGTTAAAGGTTATAATCATGCAGTCTCTTGGGAGCAGCGATATAGCTCATAGAGCGGAAGAAATGATTATATATGGAGTTGTCACATGCAGCGTTGGATGAGTTGTTGTCTCACCGAAGACAATATTTAGACTGTGGTCAAGGTTAATTTCCTGTAACTGCTCATTATTTTGCTTAACTGATAGATTATCTTATGGGCTGAATGATAGAAACCTCTGCGACTGTAATATTACACAGTTAAACTGGAACACGAACTTCACCCTTTTTTAATCTCTTATACCGAAACGGATCATTGTAACAGTGAGAATTTAATTACGTTTTTTTTTTTTTTTTTTTGTAGGAAATAAATATTAAGACTGAAATATCATTTTACCACGGCAACTTTAAAATTGTACAAAATTGGCTAATCCACTGTGTAATGATCACTCCTAATATTAGTTTTCACTTGAGTGGAGAAAAGAACTTCATTCCTCCGGGCATTGTAAGCGGAATTGATAATGGATCTGGAAACGAACAAGGCACACTCTGATCTGGTTAGCCGGGGTTTAATGACGCTGTGGCGAGAACGCAGCACGATGGACACGCGGGATGTTATTTCATTCTGGGTGATGTTGTGTAATATTGTGGTGTTTCCAACATCACTTGGGCAGGTTGCCTATGCATATTAATCGCTGAATAAATATATTTGGCAACTCATTTTAGAATTTTTCTGTTTTTATTTGTTTATTTATTTTTTTTATTCCTCCCAAGTGACGAGTTGACAGCCCT
The DNA here is from genome assembly GCF_963969265.1 of Rhamphochromis sp. 'chilingali'. NCBI lineage: Eukaryota > Metazoa > Chordata > Actinopteri > Cichliformes > Cichlidae > Rhamphochromis > Rhamphochromis sp. 'chilingali'. The sequence continues at coordinate 28,226,354 of NC_137943.1, read as the reverse complement.
CTTGCTCTTATTTTGAAACTTACCATCTTGGGCTTCAGTACTAGGAGGCTGAGCAGGCTGCTGCCCATCTGTTAAGCAGTGACCCTGTTTTATTTTTATTTTTTCCAAGTGTGTGCTATGAAATTGATGAAACATTGCTGTTTGAGCAGACATGAAGGCCACTGTGAGAGGACCATGGCAGATCCGACGATGACATTTCCACAAACATGCTTTTCAGCATCTTTATTCACACTTATCACTCAGTCAGCCTAACATACAAAACAACAACGACAGTGGACCCAGCACACTTTTAACCTGGCAGATGCCCTGCAGGTGCGTCCACCTCCCCTGCAGCGGCACCGCCGACCACGCCCCGCCACAGCCACCAAAAATCATTTCATGCATTCTGTTTTATTTTTATTTTTTAATTTGCTGTGTACGCAGCAGCACATGGGGTCATGGTGTGCTGCGCTCCGATATTTGACGACTTCAAAAAATAATCGGTCCCTAATCTCACTGCGCCACATGCGCTTTATTATTATTAGCATCCTTTCCTCACAGCTTTGGCTTACGGGGTAGAGTTGGTCATCTACCAACTGGAACAGGTCGATCGATCTCTGAGTCCTCCACTCTGCATGTTGAAGTGTCCTTGGGCATGCTGAACTTCGAATGATCCCTAGTACAGCCATTGGAGTGTGTGTGGGTATGTTTGTGTGTGAGATTGATAGAAAGCATTCTATGAATATGTGCGTGTGTGATTGGGTGACTAGTTAGCTTTAAGTGCTAAATGGAGTAGAAAGGCATTATATCAGTTCATTTTTGTTCTTCTAGGTACTTTAGCACCACCATCTGGCAATAGAAGTGCATTACATCATACCATTGGGCTGGTAAAAACGAAACAAAAAAATTAGTTGCAACCCACCTCCCTGCTTACAAGTAATAACTTGACTGGAAAAGCTGTTGATTTTGCTTTTGTTATTATCAGAATATCCATAGACTGTTTAAAGTATGGAAATGATGTGGCGTCTAGGAACATGAAGTGAATGTAAATGGGAAATATGTTATGCCTGCCTTCTTTTACCAGACCACCAGGGGGCAACGCTTCAGGTTGCTAAAAGAAGTTGTGATTTGGCGCGATATTAATAAAACTGAATCGAAATTGAGTAATATCGTTTATATAGCTTGTGCTTTTGGCCCTTACACAACAAATAAACACTGCCCACTTTCATTGTTGGCCAGTGGTTGTCATCCAAGCTCAAAGCCTGATGATGCTAATGGTCAGCCAATATATCAGTGCATCCTTAACACTGTTAACTGATTTCAGCACGGACTTCAGCACTTCTTGATTCATTGAGAAATATTCTATAGGTTGTACAAGACTGTAGAGATGGATGAACAACAACAACACCCAAAAAAGATTGTGGTTATTTGACACGATTACATGCTTGGGGGGTAAAAATATAGACTTTTTAAACCTTAAAAATTAAAAAATAATAATAATTATTTTTTTCTTACTGAATAGCTTTAAATAAATAAGCTTGAGCGTAACTAGACCTGCCACAGTCTGGCAGAGAGTGAATTTAAACATTTATGGAGGGGCACAAGCAAAAGCAAACTCCATTATTGCAAAACTTTATCTTGTTTTAGTTGTCAGCAGAAGCTGAAATTGTAATTGAAATTCAAATGTGATTATTACACCACCTGTATAGTGGTTTTACTATGACAGTCACCGCCATCTATGTCCACTTACAACCAGGTACAAAGCGATAGACCCTGAATTGTTTTTATATGTGGACAAGGCTTTAAACATCAGTCCAAAATCTCCCATAGATGTTCATTTGGTTAGTTGTCTGTTGACTGCACTCTTTATTAGTCTTTTAAACAGTTTCCCATAATAAATCACAACTATCTTCCTTAACCTGCAGCTTCTGTACACTCACGCCAATATCTTCTGGCATACTCCTCTCCCTCGTGTAGTATTGGTTAATTCTCGTCCATCATGAATAATTGGCTTGTTATCTATTCCTATTCGAATGTGTTTTTCTGCGGTCTTATCTCTCCCTCCTGTGTGTTTCTGTCTCCCTCTGCAGCCCATTAAGAATGCCCCAGCAGGAAAGAAGTACGTGCGATGCCCCTGCAACTGTCTGCTCATCTGCAAAGTCACTTCCCAGAGGATTGCCTGTCCCCGACCATATTGGTGAGAAGTTATTTGTGTATGTCTGTGAATGTGTGTGTGTGTGTGTGCACGCCACTGTGAGACTGCAATAACACTGCATCTCTCTGCGAGAGAGAAGTGAAGCAGAGGAAACAAGGTGCAATGGGAGCAGCAGTCCCTCAATTAAGGCTATGCTCCCAGCACAGTTTACATGCAGTGCTCAGCCAGCCGGATGAGGAAATAACAGCCTAATTAGAACAACTGCATCGTGAGTTTCACTTCTGCATGTCATTAGAATTATGAGAGGTGTGTGTGTGGATGATACAGTGGATGCATTATGTGTATTTTTTTTTTCTTAAATGTGTATTTGGAGATGTGGGGGTTATGTTGAGATTTAATTGTTATTCTGAACCTCGCAGCAAAGAAAAAAAATCACAATATTCATTCAACATCTATCTGCTTTTAATTATGCACCGAATTCCTGCGGAGCAGCTACCAACCAAATGAACACTTAGCAAATTCCTTCATATTATAATCTCAGAGGGCATAATGAGCACAGCAGCCTCTTCAGAACAAAGAAGGGCAAAGTTAACTGGAAAAGTTAGTTTTATGAAAATGTAACCTTTGGGATATGTCTTTTATATTTTTTTTCTTTTTAAAGGTTGCTGAAAGTTCAGATCCAGTTGGTTCTCTCTTGACAGGAAATTACCTAAACACATAAAGAGGGGACTTTTTTCATAGTATGGGACTGTTATAGTAAGAAGCAGATGGCTGATGTCAGTCACTGGAGATGCACAGCTTTTGCATGTCGTCTCAACATTATGTTGCAGCTGCCATGTGTAATTTGTAACAGAAAAGATTTCTGTTTATGCCCAAGGCATAAAATGTGCAAGAGCAACATTTTTAGATGTTTTTTTTTCTTTTTTAATTTTTAGATTTATGCTGCTATGTAAACAAGCATCAACTGACTGTTACAAAATGTGTTGTCATAAAGATGTGAAACTCAGAGTTAATGTGTCGTTGTAAATGCAGATCATGAAGTGAGGCTCAGGGATAAAAAGGCTTGCATTATCTGGCGTGGCAGCTGAAGACAAATATTTCTGACATCAGTAATTCTATAGCCATTAATTTCATTTGAGATTGTTGTATACATTTTAAACAACGAGTAAATATCCTACCTGACCTCATCAGAATGAGAATATGTTGCATATTTAACAATGGCATACAAAATGTAAATGTATTAGCAGGAGAAACAACACAATTTGACATTAATATTTTGCGATTGTTATTTCCACCATATTCTGTTTGGCTCCCTGTTAAATCCAGAATCTAAAATTCTTCTCCTCACATACACAGTCTTAAATATTCAGTCCCCATCTTATCCTAAAGACCTCATTGTTGAATATTATTCTAATGGAGCACTTCGCTCTCAGACTGCAGGCTTACTTGTGGCTCTTATAGTTTTCAAAAGTAGAATGTGAGGCAGAGCCTTCGGTTATCATTCCCCTCTACTATGGAAACAACTCCCAGTTTTCTGTTTGGGAGACAGAGACTTTCTCTACTGTTAAGATTAGGCTTAAAACTTTCCTTTCTGATAAAGCTTATAGTTAGGACTGGACCCTGAATCCTCCCTTAGTTAGGCTGCTGGGGGTCTTCCTATGATAGATTGAGCGGATCTTCTTCATTCATCTCTTTTCACAGTAGTGTGTTTATATCACTGCTATATGTAATCATGAACAATTATTAAACTCTGGCCCTCTCTGCTGTAGTTTGCCATTTGTCCTGCCTTTCTTGGCACTTTTTCTCTCACTACCCAACCGGATGCAGTGGATTGCTGCCCCTCCTTGAGTCTTGGAAGTTTCATCCTATTAAAAGAGAGTTTTTCCTTCCCGCTGTTGCCAAGTGCTCCCTTGTAGGAGTTGTTCGATTGTTGGAGTTTCTAATATTATATTATTAAGGTTGTGAATAATAAATAAACAAAACTGAATTGTACTGAATGAACTGTTCATATGTCATAGTTTATTGTATTACAGTTTAGCAAAAGACATCCATTAACCTCAAGTAGTAATAAAATATGTTGTGTATGCACATTCCTCTTTGGCCACTTTTCCTGCAGTAAATTACTTTTAAGAGTTTACCTCCAGTATTACTATTTTGCATTCAAACCAGACATGCTGACTAAACCAGACACATCTCAGCCCCGCGGCCTGATCAGTGATTCTGAGCTACTGTAGCCATGTGAGAAAGCTGATTGTAGGAAAGCAGTGTGTGTAGTAATGAGAGGAGTGAATGCTGATGAATTTCATGAGGCTGCAGTCAGCCCTTGAGACGACTGCTCCCAGCATCAGCTTGCATTATTAGCTAGCACTTGCACTGAATAATATCTCGAGTCGCTTCTGGTGCGAATGCTGACGTTGTGTGTCTGTCTGTCTCCTTCCAGTAAGAGGATAATAAATCTGGGCCCGGTTCACCCTGGTCCGGCCAGTCCTGATCCCCAGCCAGCTGGAGCCCGCGTCTCCTGTGGACACTGCAGCAACACCTTCCTGGTACCAGCTCTTTGCTTTTTTAAAAAAACATCTATTTAATTAGAATAAATGAGAAGCTTTAGGTGAAATAACCACAGGATTTCAAATCATAAAAAGCTCTGCCTTCAAGGTTTTGGGGAATTTGCTCATTTAGATTAAAGCAGTGGTTCTCAAACTGTGAGGGAAGTAAAGCAGAATCGAATTAATATATGGGTAGGGTTTAAAAGTCAACTTGAATAATTTTTCTTTTTTTTTATTTAAAAATCTCTGGGATGTGGGAATAAACCTCCTTAAATGGTGTATGCCAGAAAATGTTTGAGAATTACTGATTTAAATGATGGTGGGTTCAAACGTGTCTGTCAGGTATAATGCCGAATCAGCTGTGGATTAGGCTTATTTAAGTTGACTTAAGGTTCAAGGTAACGATGCCCATCTCCCAGTATCTTCAAGACCTGAATTAAGCTTAGACCTTTATTTTAATTCAATGGAGAGCTTGACTAAATAGACAAGGTTAATCTATGTCACAGGTCCAACCTTAGAAGAGGTTTAACCACCTGTAAAACCACAGTGTGCCTTCATACATAGATGTATATGAAAGCACATCTATGTATGAAGGCACACTTATATTAGAAACATTAAAGGAAGGTCTGGTGATATGTGCAGGGGATTACAATGTTGTGCTAAATCGGGATATTGACACTACCAGTGCTGCAACATGTAAACATCGTCTGTCTAATTTTATGAATACAATATTACAAGAGGTGGGACTGATTGATGTATGGAGAACACGTAATCCTCAAACCAGGGACTACACCCACTACTCTGCACCTCATGCCACATATTCGAGAATTGATTATTTTCTAATTAATATTGAAGAACTTCATAATGTTACAGATTGTAAAATAGGTGTGGCAGATGTCTCAGACCATAGTTTGATTAGTCTAGAAATCAGTCTCGATAATAGGAAAATACATACAGCATGGAGACTTAATTTGGGTATTTTAAATAGGGATGAACATGTTAAGAAAATTAAAGAAGATATAAAAATGTATATAGAAGACAATGATACCGGAGATGTGAGCCCAACTATACTTTGGGATGCATTAAAGGCAGTCTTAAGGGGAAAACTCATAGCCCTAACAGCAGCACAAAAAAAAGCGCGACTGGCCCTATATAAAAATTTGATAGAAAAACTTAAACATCTGGAGAGGGAACATAAACTACTTAAAAATCCTGAAATTCTAGAAGAAATATCAGACATCAGAAACCAAATTGATGAATTACTAAAAGAAGAAGTAGAAAAAAAGGCTAGGTATATGCAACAAACCTATTACGAATCAGGGCCCAAAGCAACTAAAATACTTGCCAGTAGACTGCGTAAAAAGCAGAGATCAAGGATTATTGATAAAGTAAGAAATTTGGATAGTAACAAATTACACTATATGCCTAATGAGATAGAAAATGAATTTAAAAAATATTACACGAGACTGTATTCACAACCGGCAGCCGCAGACCTTGAGACAATAAAAAATTTTCTTGACCCGCTGGATCTGCCCTCCATAGGAGATACCCAAAACAAGTTACTGATTTCACAGATTACAGATAAGGAACTAGATACAGTTATTGCCGAACAAAAAACAAATAAAGCCCCAGGAAGCGATGGCTTTCAGGCTGAATTTTACAAAGTTTTCAAAGAAGAACTCAAGCCACTTCTTCTATCTTGCTTCAACTGAACTCTGAATCAGGGAATAGCTCCACCATCATGGGGAGAAGCTATTATAACAATCTTACCCAAAGAAGGAAAAAACAAAGAATACTGCAAGAATTATAGACCCATTTCCCTCCTAAATAACGACTATAAATTGTACGCTTCGATCATTAGCAAAAGACTCCAAAAATTTGTACCAGATCTGATAGAAGTGGATCAAACTGGATTCATCAAGGGACGTCAGGCACAGGACAATATAAGGAGAGTCCTTCACATTATTGACAATGCAGAAAAAACGAATATCAATACTGTGTTAATTAGCTTAGATCAAGAAAAGGCATTTGATAGCGTAAGCTGGCTCTTCCTATTTGGAGTATTGGAAAAATTCGGGTTTAAGGACAGCTCAATACAATGTATAAGGACAATCTATAATCAACCTACAGCTAGAATCAAGGTGAATGGTAGTCTGACAGATAGAATTCGGCTATATAGAGGTACAAAACAGGGCTGTGTCTTGTCACCAATTCTTTTTGCTTTATATGTTGAGCCACTAGCACAAGCAGTGCGACAACATTCAAAGTTGGAGGGGGTATCCCTTGCTGGACAAAAACACCTTATTGGATTGTTTGCTGATGACGTTATTATTTTCCTACGAAACCCTGACAAGTGCTTCCCAATTTTGATGCAACTATTCCATACCTTTGAATACTTATCAGGCTATAAAATTAATGTATCCAAAACACAAATTCTATCATTCAATTATATACCCTCCCAAAAGATCAGAGACGAATACAAATTAAATTGGCACTCGAACAACATGAAATATTTGGGCGTAACCTTGACAAAATCATTATCAGATATGGCGGACATAAACTATAATCAGGTGGAGGGCAACATTAGAAAAGATCTAGAACGGTGGTCGGCAACACCTACAAACTTCTACTCAAGAATCCAAATAATAAAGATGAATGTTCTCCCAAGACTGTTATACATGTTTCAGTCACTCCCACTTCCTATATCTCAAAAAAAATTCAAAATATGGGACAAGATGATATCAAGGTTTATTTGGGGTGGGAAGAAGCCCAGAATAAGACTAACAACACTGCAACTCCCGAAGCGCAAGGGAGGGATGGCCTTGCCGAACCTAAGGGAATACTTCTATGCAGCCCAACTCAGACCACTTGCTGGTTGGTGTAGACCAGAATATGAGGCAAGATGGAAGGAAATTGAGAAAGAAATCGAGGGAAACAACATTCAGATTTTTATCTCTGACAAACATTTAATGACAAAGAATAAAAGTGGAATGAATCAAATTGTGAAATTTACATTAGACATATGGCACACAGTAATAGAAAAATGTCAGTTAAAAGAACAATTATTTATACTCAGATGGTTTAGACATGATAAAAATTTCAAGGCAGGACAATTGGACCAAACATTCAAACAGTGGGAACTAAAAGGGATTACAGCAGTTTGTACCCTTATGAAAAACGGAGGACTAATGAGTTTCCAACAACTAAAAAACAAATACAAATTGGAAAATAGAGATTTCTTTAGATATTTGCAAGTTAGGGACTACTACGCAAAACAAATAAAATCTGACTGGCTTGGGAAACCACTGGGGGTTGTCGGAAAAGTAAAAGATTGCTATGAACATAAACAATTTAAAACTATTTCCACCTTCTATAGGTCATTAGAAGAAAATAGACAAGATTCAACACTCTATATTAAAAAGAAATGGGAAGTTGAACTGACCATAAAAATAACAGAGAAAGAATGGCTCAATATGTGTGAATTGCAACACAGTACAACTAATTCGCCGTTGTGGAGGGAATTTTGTTGGAAAAATTTGACACGTTTTTTCATTACACCCAAAATAAAAAGCAAACTGACCTCAAGTTTACAAAATTGTTGGAGATTGTGTGGAGAAATGGAAGCGGATCATTCTCATGTATTCTGGAAATGCATTAAAATTAAAAAGTATTGGGAAGACTTAAAAATGAATATGGATAATATTTTGAGTTATACATTCCCAAATACTTGCCAAGTGATGTATCTAGGAAACATAAAAGAATACATACAAAAAGAGGACGTGTATTTAGTCAAAATAATTCTGGCCGCAACAAAAAAAGCAATTACAAAGAAGTGGTTACATCCAGATCCTCCCACCCAGCGGGATTGGATCAGTATTGTAGAGGATATCTCAGAGATGGAAAAAATAACACTCAACATTAGACTGATGGGAGGTAAATACGACAGACTATGGAGGAAGTGGAAAACATTCAGAAGTGACACAAATGAAATAACATAATAGGTTTTCTTTATTTTTTTTCTGCAATGTGATAAATGGAGAAAGATATGTAAACTCCAGACTCTATGTTTGTTTATATGTATGTCTGTTTGTTATTTTCTTTACTGTATGTCCACAATGTCAAAATAACCTAATAAAAATCAAAGTAAAAAAAAAAAAAGAAACATTAAAGGAACACAGCCTTCTTTTACTGGCGCCTAAGCTCAGTAGAGGTTCACCTTCAGCTGTGCAGTGGTAGATTTCTGTAGTTACAGGTTTTTATTTAGGTTTTCTATATGAAAGACGACATGAATTATCCTGAATTTTGTTCGAGTCTCTAGTATACGTGCCAGAGAAAGATGTATTGGCACTCCTTAGTGTCCAGTAAGATGTCCAGTAATATATAGTTGTATTACCACAAAATAACAGCCTGAAGTTGGTGCCAAGATGACTCCTTTTTGAGAAGGGCTTGATCTTTTCTTCTTTAACTAAACCTCACTAATTTCTTAAAATGTTATACTACTATTTCAATAAGTAGTTTGGATTAGGATTGAAAGGGAAATCTAATCCTTTGTGCAAAGAAATATAAAACCAGTACATGCGAGATCAGTCTGAGCTCAGCTGTGAAAATTATAGAGTCAGTGAATCGAACTGGCCATGCTCTCCAAGGTGTCCTCGCGTGACACACTTAAGCAGGATTTATGGTCTGTCTGAACTCTGTGTCACTTGGTCAGATACTGTCATACCTCCACCACACACATGCTTTCCTCTTATCTCTAAACAGCAGTGTATTCCTCTTTCTACTTTTCCTTTTTTCATTATTTTTATTTGTGGCACATTTAATACGTACAACTCAATACAGCCCTGTCAGTGTCTCCCTGAAGCTGACACCCTTATCACTGTTTTTAAAAAGATATCACGCCTTTCCCTTCGCTGTGATGGCCAGCCTTTGACTTCATCTTCCTGTGTAGCCATTTGGAACAACAATACATCTTACGAAGCAGTTCAGAGAGACCATAACCTGGCAGTTTGGTGAGGTAATGGTTCAAGTCCCAAAAACTAAACAATAGATTTCTGTTGGGTTTTCTGTTCATCTGCTGTGTGCATACAGTGCTGTGGGTTTTAAGATGTGTAATTCCTAAAATCAAATTATTAGGGTGTCATTAATATTTGCTGTAGTTAAAAGAAACATGTTTTGCTTTTCTTAATTCCAGGCTTATATTACAGTGGCGGCTGATCATAGTTTTAAATAATGATGTCAGGGTTTGTACAAGTCAACAGATCAGTCTTCAGACTCATCTGAATATTCAGTTTCAGACCGTTTTTTTCTGCTGTTGGCTCTGCTATCCTGAGCTCTTCGCTCCACCTTCAACCTTCTGTTTGCAAGGAAAAGGGAGAGGAACAGCTTGTTTCAGACATTGTTAGAGAAACAAAAGATTATTTTGTACTATTAGTCATGCATATTTAATCTGGAGAGTTCACTAATATATAACTATGGAACTAGAAATAAGCACACCAGATCCCCTTTAAAAATATTAAAAATCTATTGATTATAAATATTAACCTCTGAAGCAGCGTGTAGGAGTTGAAACATCAGTACAATTTGTGTGGTTAATATTCCATATTAAATCAGCTGAATCTTAAAAAAAGTTTCCCCTCAGATTCAGCTGTTTGAGTTTGTTTTTTTTGTACAATAACTTTAGCATATCTAACAAAATCATGCAAAATTTTACTTAATACTGGGAGTATTTTTACAGTTACAGGAGCTCAAGGTTCAGAGGGGAGTGCTGAAATTTAAGGCTGAAAAATATATTTAATCTCTACTAAAAACTGCAATCAAATCAATTTTACTCCCACTCCAAGTCTGACAAAAAGATATTTTTTTTATTACCAACTCTGAGCATCAATATTATGAGATACACATTTTAGTTGGTAGAGTAAATTGGGCCTGTAACTCAGAATATTCATTCATTCATAGTATCAATGTAATATTTCTGCATGGTGTTATTAACTGTGCTAAAGTCATAACCTCTATTTACTGTATTTTTCTTAAAAATACTGTAGATGACCAATGAAAGTCCTGTCACTAAGGAAGGTCCAGAGCCATTAAAACACATTTTTGCAGAAGGGATGTGTTACTATGCAGAACAGCTGAATAAAACACTGTCTTTCGGGTGACGCTTTTATCGTCTGCAGCCAAAGCTACAAACCTGTAACAGTTTGAGTAGCCCTGCAAGGTTTTTGTTGTGAAATGTACTGTAGTGAGTGAATTATTGAACATCCAAAAAGCACTACGCCAAGTATATGTTGAATTATTGGTACAGATCAATAACCCTATCAGCTCTCTGCTGATATATTATGGTCATTTTCTGCTAAAGAGAGGAAGGGAAATTCTTCTTGCTGCTCTTTTAACAATCAGTGGGACAGGTAGGATGGTTTAGATATATGGTGGATGAGAGGAGGTGGGTATACTGGGAGAAGAATAGAATACACCGCCGTTCTCGATTTCTCTGACTATACCCACCTCCGAGGTGAGATGGATGGTGCTGGGCGTTTAGCATTCAGCTGGACCTTTCCTACATGCTTAAAGACAGGGCGGCTGAACAAAAAGTTCAGATCTGTGCCCTGGGTGGCGTTCCAGTTAATCTTTTGTTGCAGATCCTGGTGATAATGTTCTCAGTGTTTCTTTCAAGACAAGAATAATGTACAGCATGCACACAGTGAATTCTGCCCTGCAGGGTTTACAAATGTATCACGGCCCAACGTTGGGAAGAAAGTAACTGTCTGTGTCGTGAGAGAGAACAATTGTTCTTATTTTGCTTTTGTGTAGCAAGCAGCACCTGCTGCCAAGAATTTGGATATTTGGATTGAATATCAGTAGGTGTATTTAGAAAAAAGAAAAAAAAAGGCCTTCAAGACTAGTTCATAACTTGTACCTGACATAAAAAGCAAAATATTACCTTATATCAAAATAATCTATTGCACACATGGGCAACAAAGGGCTCAATAGCCACATTTAGCCTGTGAACCATATGAGTCTGGCCCTAGACATTAAAGGGAAACTACTAAAGGGAAAAAAATTAACAGGAAGTATTTGGTTAATGGGTGTTGAAGTGAATTACTTGGGAGAAAACAAATTTCATATGAATCCATGTTCTATTCACAATAGAACATGTTTAAACTGAGGAAATGTACCATTTCAAGAACATAATAAGGTCATTTTGAATTTGATGACAGCAACACGTGTCAAACTGTTGTGACAGGTCCATCCATATTTTCTGCTGAGTAGGATTCCCTCGTCTTCTAAAACCTGTAAATACATATACATGTCTTTCCAGATGTGTAAGAACTGATGCATCCCCATGTCATCAGAAATGCTGGCTTTAGGAAACAGTGCTGATAAAAAGGCACATGGTTCCTCTGCTCTTTAGTCCAGGATCTCACATCCATGTTTTTCATAAACACTTAAAAACTTTGATTCGTGTGACCACACAACAGTTTTCCACTTTGCCTCAGTTCATTTTAAATCAGCGTTGGTTCAGAGAAGCTGGTGGTGTTTCTGGATCATGTTCTCATACAGCTTCTTTGCATGATGGAGCTTTAACCTGCATTAGTGGATGGCACAGTGAACTGTCTTCACAGACGATGATTCCTTGAGGTGTTCCCGAGCCCATGCAGGGATTTTCGTGACAGAATCATGCCCGAGGGCTAGAAGATCATAGACGTTCAATATTGATTTTCAGCCTTGACTCTTGCACACAGAGATTTCTGATGAAACTCTGATGGCTTTATGCACTTCAGGTGATGAGATATTCAAAGTCTTCACAATTTGACATTGAAGATTATTATTCTGAAATTTTTCCACAAGTTTTAGAGGTATTTTTTTCCCATAGATTACTGAACCTCTAACCACCTTGGCTTTTGAGAAACTGCCCCTCTAATGCTCCTTTTATACCTAATCATGTTACTGACTTGTTGCCAATTAACCTGATTAGTAACAAAATGTTTCTCCAGCTGTTTCCTTGTAGTACCACTTACTTTTCCAGGCTTTTGTTGCCCCAACCCAACTTTTCTGAGACAAGTTGCTACCATTGAGTTTAGAAAGAGCAAAAACTTTTGTGAAATAATATAATTTCTCAGCTTAAACGTTTAATATGTTCTGTAGAATATTGGGATTGTGCAGTATCTTAAGTGGCAGATCATACGCTAGGGGGAGCAGCCTAAAGGAGGAGATGATGTTTCATGTCTTTGTAATAGGAAATTCTTGGTTTTAGAAAAAAGGGCCTTTTTTTCTGCCTACCAAAATTCATCAAGTTTAACATAAATAGTGGTCCTTCTCGCACTTTATCATTGTACCTCCCTGTGGGGGGGAAGAAAAAGAAAGTTGTCTAGCCCTGATTTAACATGTTATTGGAATTAAAGCAATGATTTATGAACCAAGCCTAATTTTTATGTTCTCATTTATTACTTTATGTGACTGAAAGTTACATATTTCTCTGCAAGAAGGAAATTGCAGGACTTTAAAGACAATTAATCTGCATGTAGAGGAGCACGATTGTAGCAAAAATTATAATCCTGATTATTTTTTCATTATTTAACATGTTAACTTTCCTTTTGAAACATCACACGTTTGTTGAATTCAAGTGTCAAATTCCCACATTACATTGTCAGGTAAAGCTCATTTTTACTTTAAATGAGCTGGGTGCACTGTTACATCAGGAGCATTTTGTTTTGTCCAAGCACTATTGATAAATTAACATGACGTTACATTAACATATATCTGAGCTCTTCACACCCCAGCAGAGCCTTATGTGGCGTTTATGATTGATGTGACTTGAAGAGAGACGAGGAGTTCTTTGCTCCTTGCAGCTGATATCCATATGATTGAGAGACGTTAACGACAAATGTTCCTGTCAGAAGAAAGAAAGTCCTCTTCATTTACATTACATTTGCATGTTTTTTATGCTTTGTATAAAAACTTCTTTTTTTTTCTGTAGAAGGAGGGTTTCATTACTCAAGCTTAAAATTTTGGTAAAATGTCTAATGGTCAGACCTCTGTAAAGTCAATTAAAACTGACTTTGACTCACCTGTGTGTGCCAAAAGCCAATTTTGAGCCAGGAAAACTCAACATTTATTTAAAAAACAAAAAGAAAGTTACCCTGGGGCTGCTCAATTATAGCAGCGATCCTAATCAGGTTTATTTTGCTCAGTATTGAAGTCCTGATAAAACACAATGCCTTCTTTTAACTTTAAAGAAAAATTTTATTTCTGATTTTAATCAAAGTTGTTCTTCCTGTCATCCTGGATAAACTCACCTCAGACTGAGTTTGGAGAGACGCGCTAAAGAAAAGACAAAAAATGTCGGCCACAAAAAGAATGCAGAAACATCGTGTTTTCATCTGGATAATTTATGCTGATAGTCATTGGAAGACATCATTGTATTTGAATTTTGATTATTTGGAAGAGTGTTATTTTACTGCAGTGTTTCAGTTGCAGGCCCTTTACACTTTCTCACTCCCTTCAGTATCCTGTCCTGATGATAAAAATCTTCTGACCAGCCCAAATGGATGGGGGGGGGAAAAACAAATCTATCTGCTGTTAGCACTTTATAAACAAACTGTATAGGACTTCTCTCCAACACCTGCTCACATTTGCTTATCAATCTGCTGCACAGCTATACTTATTTAATTTTTACCTGGTGCTACGTTTATTTTTATTTTTCTGAGTGAAGTCAAAGGCAAACTTTTGTGCCTGTTTCATTATAAACCTAACAGAAGCAGAATCACTAGTTTGTCTGTTAGAGGTCAAAAAGAGAATTAATGTGAGTGTAAGTGTGTCGCCACCATAACTGCTAAGTTGGCAAACGTTTTTAGCTGAAGCCGAAGCTCACATCTTTCTCTTTGTAATTTCAGTGGACAGAGTTCACAGATCGGACGCTGGCCAGGTGCCCACACTGCAGGAAAGTGTAAGTAGCTATAAGCAAATCATCCATTACACCACTCTCCTCTCACCGTACGCAGTTTTTGCTTTTACACCGTTTGGCATTAAGCTGTAAGGTTTTACTCAGACACAGTAACAAAAAGGTAATAAGCAGTGACTTCAGGGACACTTTAATTAAATCTCTTACTTCCCGTTTCCTCACAGACCTCAATTAGTGTTAAATGTCATGAGGCTTCTGATCTGTCACATTGTATGTCCATATATGTTTAGTACCTCAGGTTACAGATTACTGCATCACTGTCTGCATGAGCTTCTTAACATGGTGAGAAATGGATGCAGGATGCTAGTATCTATTGCAATTGCATGATAAATTTGAAATAATATAGGATGCGGTTAAATACATGTTATTGATTATACGTTTAAAAAAAAAGAAACTGAATAATCAGAACGGATATACAAAGCAAATAGCTGCCTTTTGTTCTGGTACTGAAGAGACGTGCCAGTATGTCAGCTGTCTTGCAGTGCACAGGTGTGCAGGTGCAGTTTTTGTGAACAGATTTAGTCACAAGACTGTAGTTTGTCAACACAAAAGCATCTACAGAACCTCCATTCAGTCTGGACAGGTGCGTTTCTGCAGGTTAAAAATGAAGAATGTAGAAATGCAAACTAAAATTAAGCTACCAAAAGTAGTTATTGTAATTGTTTTTATAATGTGACACAAAAGGAAATATTCTGGTGGAAAAAAACAAACCCAAAAAACCAACACACACAGTTAATGATGGCTGAATTATATTTAGCTGCTCCAGTTTCGGGGTGATATTGTTCACGCTGCTTGCTGTCACGCTGTTGAACCTGACTGGAAAACCTGAATGTGACAAAGGTAGCAGCGTTGTCTCAAACCAAACATGGCAAATGATCCAAGGTTGTTGCTCTAGCAGCCACAGTTTGCATGCATTCATAACTTGTTGAGGCACTGTCCACACGCCCAATACTAAATCCTTTAATACTGAGGAAAATTTTAACACACATAAACAGCAAACACATGTAATTTTAATGCCAACCTACTGGCTGAAAATTATTCAGTGGCCCCTCCCAGTCTGCCGCTTGGGCACGATGGCAGCCATGGAGGGTGACAAGTGTTCTACATTTTGCATAATCTGGGTACTTGTAGTGTACTGCATGCAGTCTATTTGTGAGGGTGAACACACTAGTTGTACAAACCTGCCAACATTAGGTTTGAACATCTGCATGTTTTCACAAAAGTGCATTTTCTTAAGTAAATAAACTCAAAGGGAGGTCAGTGATGTGTGAGTTAAGTAATATTGAATATTACTGTAGTATCTCTGCACACTGGTCACGCAGCCAGCTGCACAGACAGCCTGGTGTTATTTGGCCAGCTCAGAGATGGAAAATTAATTTCACTGTCCTACCTTCCTAATTCAATATGGCAGGAAAGAGGCGTTGTTTGTGTTTCTAACATTTTGTTTATAAAAAGCTGGAATCGGTGAATATCTTTGTTACTTCATCGAGGTCTGAAACTCCCTGTTTCATGTGGCACATGTGGCTCTAACTACCATTTATTTGGTATGTTTAAAAGTCTTTTTTCCCCTGTTCCTTCACAGTAAGGAGGGCTTAAGTGCAATTGTATTCTAAGTAAAATTGTATGCACTCTGTGGGTTGTGTATGTAGAGTTTTACTGAGAGGCTGGACATTGTGGCAACTTGGGTAGTTTTAGATAAACACAAAACGGTACTGATGCAGATATTATTCCTAATAAGTTTAAGGGTCATGCAAATTACTGGAGTTCCTTGGGGAAAAACTGGAGATATTAAAATAAAGAGGACAGCAGTTATGAGTAAGGAAAAGACAGGAAGCACTTGATATAGTTAATGGCTGAACTTCTCACACTATGAGTCTGAACAGAAAAATACATAAACCTGCAGGGTTTTTTGCTGCATTTAAATAAGCAATATTAATTTCTATCTCTCCTCTACAGGTCTTCAATTGGTCAGAGGTATCCACGGAGGCGGAGCTTGTGGTGTTTTCTACTCTGCTTGCTATTCAGCATTTCAACCGCCGGATTGATGGTGAGCACACGCCGCCCAACGCCAGTCTGACACCCACATGAGTCAAGGAGCTGTTGTTCAGTATTAAAAAAGAGATTATGAATAGCTGTCTGCCGGGCATTTGTCTTTTTAGAAAATGGTTCTCATGTCCTTCCTGTTTTGTTTTATGAAGCGAAAAGTCCACAATTATAGATAAAACAAAGGTAGCAGGGAGAAGCAACATGATTGCTATCTTTTCTTTTGTCGTCGCTTGTTTAACATGGAAGGTTGGCGCCTCGCGGCTGCTCTGCAGACACGGTGTGACAGGCCTCTATTTGTCATTGAGAAAAAGCACAAACACAACCTGCTTTAACTGTAAGCTGTGTCAGGCTGCAACGCTGCCTTCAACACCCACAGAATAACAAAACAGAACATTTGTGCTGAGTTCTGATCTCCTGCTTTGCCTCGTCGCTTCTTGTTCTCTCAGTTTGACGTGTGCAAAAATCCATCAGAGCTCACGGTGCTTTTTAGAATTTCTGTTGTTGCCTGCATTTAAGTGATTGTAAATAGATGCTGCAGTGGAATATTATCAGAATAATAAAGGAGATAACAGCCGTTTTAGAGAGTCTAGAGTAAATGAGGGATGTAAAAGTCTAACAGTGATGCACAGAAGGGCTAAATGGTCAGGACATTCTGCTTTCTGAACAGCAGAGGGCGCAAGATGAGCATCAAAAGAGGCTGAGCATAAGAGGGTTGCATGCCTGGCAGCTTTAAGAACCGTAATCCAAACATTAAATGTGCTGCATTGAAAGCATTGCGTAATGCTGGTGTTGTGGCAATAAATGTCACGACGTGGAATGAGGTTGTGTTTTATGAAAAGGTGTTTTTAATTATATGAGTGGTGCATGAGCAGCAAGTTTTGACAGTTTAATCTTTAGGGGTGTTTTGCGTCAATAACCTTTTAACAGCAAGAACCAGAGACAAGTAACCGATCAAGCTGACTTTCCAGGCTGAATTTTAATTATGAGTTTTAAACAGAATAGTTAAAGGGAAAAAAGAAGTTAAGATTCAACTCTGTGACGGCTTTGACATCCTGGATTTTGTCTTGAGAGTTGCCTGTTAAACTGTAAAAACCCCCTTGAGAACGACATGAATGATTAAACGTTCACACATCGTTTATAGAAGAAGAAAGATGAAGCTTGAAAGCATATTGATGTCTTTTGGCCTGCTTGAACTGTTAAGATTACCTCATGATTTCTATTTTTATCGAGCTTTTTTGGATTTCTGCTTCTGGCCCTGAACATTTGGAAGCATAATAGTGTATTATAGATGGTAATATTAAGTTTAGATATTCTTGACAACAGAAACGCCTCTAAATCCTTTTTCTTTTCCTGCTTCTTTTAATACCCATGTGAATTTTGCTTGAGTGTTTTGACTTTGAAAAGGGAATTTATATTTCCGTACTCCCAGAAAATCCCTGTGGGTTTTCTCAAAGTCACTTTTGCCATCTTCATTAAATAATTTTCTTCTGAGCAGCTGCACACTTAATACTTGATGGCAAAGCTGTTTTCCCTCTTATCTCTCAGTCACTCCTACGTATTGAATATTAGCTTCTGCTTGAAAAATTGTGGGGAAAAAACCTGTCACTGCATTAGTGTGGTGCTGGTGAATTAATCACTAAGTGTGGATATGGGGCTAAATGTTAACTGGTCTTTGTTTTTCTGTCCTTGAGAGGAGAAATTGTGTTGCTGCCAAGTCAGTTTAAAAGCTGAAAATCTGATCGTTTTAGTTTGGGCTGCCTTGAAATTTCATTTAAATGTATGATATTTTTCTTAGTTTATAAATCCAGCGCAGTTCTTTTCTTTACACATCTGTAAAGTCACCCTCTTCTCTTCATCTTCCCTTGTTGAATGGCGGTTTCCCTTGCAAGACAGACTACACAGTCTAACCTAATCTAAAGCCCAGTCTATACTACTTTGCTGAGTACTCGCTGCAGTGGGCGACCTGCTTGTTTACATTTGTCCTTGTCCACTGGTGTGTCTGCATCACTCTGCCATCACGAGTAAAACTAAAGCTGTCTATCTTGGTCTTACAGACAGTAAATCTTGAGCAGCTGCTTTTATGGAAACGCAGGGTAGCGAGGAAGCTTGAGAACAGACTGTGATGTGTGCACACATTTTCAGAGCTATGGAAACAAGAAAAGTGGCACACGTCTACACTGACAGACTACTATCTATTCCATTATCATAATTATCAGTTACAGGCCCATTATATTTTATTTGAAAGCAGCTTCCTTGTGCTAATGAATATAGTATGAAAAAGACCTGTTACACCGGACTGTGATGCAGTTTAATGTAGTATCATAATTCAGGCATAACTCGAGAGACTTTTAAAACGTAGGTATTTTTGTTTTGCTTTTTGTTTGATTTATACTCAGAGTTCAAGAAAATCCACTTTTAAAGACATTTCTTAAGGTTAAAATAAATGTTATTGATTTAAAGGAGTAATCTTGTAAAGTCTCAGTAATCCAGTCCAATTTATTGCATTTCGGTGTAGTTTCGTTTTTATACCATCGATTCAAAATAACAGTCCTACCAAAGTGCTTTATATTGGAAGATAAAAATACTACAATATTAGTAAGTAAAAAAACAACAACCCAAGAGCCAATAATAATAATAATTGCTGATGATTAAACACAGTAGTGGTGTATAAACACAGAGCAGTTTCCAGGTTTGTTTTGTTGTTGTTGTTTTTCATCAACCTATTGGCAGATTTATGTAAGGATTATTGGACATGATAATCTCTGCAAAGTCGTGGCGGAGATTACTTCAAACTTGTGCAGATTACAGCAACAAAACTGATCTGAGGATAAATGCAGGAAACCTATTCAAACGTACCTGCAGACTAGGCTCCTTCGTTCCCTTACATTTAGGTTGATCGGCGTTTTCTGGCCATCCAAAATTCCGTCTGGGTCGCACGTAATCCCAGAACTGGAGTTACAGTCAGTAACTTCAGTTTTTTTAGCAGGACTTTTTTGTTGTGGAGCCACACTTGTTCCCACATGGACACATTTTAACAGTGCATTATAAATATCTTTTGTGTTTAATCACCAATAATAATAGGAGTGACTGTTCCACATGTTTTTGTTTTTATTTTAGGATTTATATAAAATTGGCTTCTTCTCATCCTTTTGTTTTTCTGCATGGCCGTCATACCTGCATTTTCCACCTAAAAATCTAAATAAATAAACAAGCTTCTCCAGCCTTATAAAAAATGCCTGGCTCTGCCACTGCTTACATGTCCCTCTTGAAAGGGCTTTGTGGGGAGCAGATGGATGCCTGAATGCTCCCTCTGCTTGTTGTTTCTCTGCAGGCTGGAACGTGGGTGAAGGCTCAGACCTACAAGGGAATCTACGCCTCGTGGGCCGTGCTGCTGCTCCTGGTTCTCGTCACCCTGGCTCGGGCCTTCTACTGGGCCTGCATGAGGGTCAGCCAGCCCCTGCAGAACTTCACATAAAGCCCCACCACCACCAACACCTCTCCATCATCTGCCGTATCTCTCTTTCCAAACCGCCTGGCCGGAGGAAAGTTGGCTTTAATGAAGAAAAACGAAACAAAACACGATATTTATT
This sequence comes from Rhamphochromis sp. 'chilingali', assembly GCF_963969265.1. Classification (NCBI taxonomy): domain Eukaryota; kingdom Metazoa; phylum Chordata; class Actinopteri; order Cichliformes; family Cichlidae; genus Rhamphochromis; species Rhamphochromis sp. 'chilingali'. The sequence goes on along the minus strand of NC_137943.1, from coordinate 28,206,080 downwards.
TAAATCCCTACTACAGAAAGAAACAGTTCTCCTCCTCCTGTCCCTTTCCCTTTTAGTCCAACGTGTTTCCAAAACTGGATGGTGGCGGCTGCGACTGCTATATATATCTATCGGTAATTATGATGACGCGTATAGCCTAATGTACTGTTTATCTGTTCTAATCTCGTGGCCAGTGTGGGGCTCATTTTAACTTTTTTTTTTAACACAGTTTTTTTTGCTCTTTACCCCTGCGCTGTTTTTCGTCTGCAGCGCATCTGCTGCACTTGCGACTTCTAAGACGAGGGCTTAAAGTTAAGTCTTAGATGTGATTATCGGGCCGCCTTTAGTTTTTTGGGTGGCAGGGGGTACTTGCCCTTTCTAATCCTAATTTGTCATTAGGTTGAGTATTTCAGCATTTAACATTTCCTTTTAAACTGAAAAACAAAAGTCAGATGAAGCTAACAAATTGATGCCAGTAAGAAGATAGGCGGCTGGAGGGACATCAGCCTCCTTTTGTGAATCTAAAAGATCAAGTAGGTGTTGAAAAGTGTCTGAAAAATTGAATTCAGCAGCGTGTGAAGGTAGGCTATGATGTTTCTGAACTTGTGTTTATGCTGAATTATCCCCTGGGACTGACTTTGATCCAAAGCAGCTTGAAAGCCTTAAAAGGAGGTGTGATAGAAGGATTCAACACTCGCACGTACGCACGCACGCACACACACAAACATACATACACAGCCACATTAATGCATACCATCACACAACAAAAGCAGGATGCTCTTTTAGAGTTGCACCAGCTCAGAAAGCAGTTTGTCAAAGGCAAACCAGCCTCCGTCTTCAAAGCCAGACCTGGAGACAGATTTCCTCCACACCGCGGTTTGTTTTTTTCAGCCGGGAAAGAAGTGACACGCGTGAAAGTTGTGGTCCGACAAGAATGTAACCGCATTTGAAAGCTTCTTTTTTTCTTGGAGCCAAAATCCAGCCAACAGGTTTGCACCAACTTCTCTGCAGTCAAAATAACATTAACAGCAGAGCTCGACAGAATCCTTCCTCCCCACTTATTCCCGTTTCCAAAAGATACGTGCGTGCGGTTTGCTCATGGTGCATTTTGTACAGCGTGGCTCTCTGAAGTACAGAATACCAAAACAAATAAACCACAAATGGGTACTGACTTTTAGAATACTGATATCTGCCTTGTTGCATCTGCAAAACCCTTAGAGTATATGTGGAGTTTCTTTTAGACGTGTGTTTAGTTGTTGAACCACAGGGACAGGATGTTTGTTTTTTTTTTTTTTTTTTTTAAGTGCTGAAATCTGGGCTTATTCTGCAAAAATACAGGACATGAGAGTTTCACAGCTGAGGGTAGAAACCCTTACCACTTCAAGATCTGCGTCCGAATGCATCAAGTTTCACATAAGTCACCTTATTTCAACATTAAAAAAACCACGTCGCTTTGCTCTTTTTGTGTTTTGGGACAGTTCAGGATCACTTAACAGTACACACGTCGCTTTTTTGGTCACTGAAGACGGAGGCTGCTACTGGTGAAGTTTCCACATTAAGGCCAGCGGGAGATGTTACGTGGAAAGGTCAGAATAGGTCCGTAACACAAACACACACTATGAATACATTCTCACACAGTGCTAGTCCGTAACTCGTCTGTGGTTCTGAATCTGAATGTGGTAATAATTCTTTAATGATTTATGTTTTGTTTTTTGATTGTAAATATATTTGTTGTATGATGGAAGTGATTAAACGGATTCTGTTGCACTCTGAGCTTAACACTACTGCTGTGATCGCTGCTCAACTTTTAATTGTTCTGTTTGAGAGGGTTATTTTTGCAGCTCCTTGAATTGTTACATATTTAATGATTTTTAATTTTTTTTTTTTTTTTGTGATCAACTACTAACCTAATGAGCCTCTGGACACACGTTCGTGTTCAAAACATAACTATTAACATACCAACAAAACAACACTGAATCACATTCCTGAGCGATGGCATTTCTCTCTCTCTCTTACACACACACACACACACACTCTCAGCACCTTAGCCGGAAGTAAGAAACACTGCATACAGCAAGAATGAAGAGATAAAGTTACCCTGCTAGACTGAACTGAGGTCAATATGGATGCATCATGTTATTTATTATACGCACTGCAAACTAGGATCAACTTAACATTTCAGCTTTTTACAGTTTTACAGTCTTATTTATTGTGAACGATGTGGGGTGTGGAGGAAGGTGATTTCATTTTCTTGCTCCAAGGGCATTTGTTGTTGTTTTTGTTTTATTTCTGTTTGTTTTTTCTTTCTTTTAAAGAACGATCTGCCTGTTTAAAGTTATGGTCGGTGCATTAATTTTTAAGACTGTTGGAAACAAAAAGAAATGAGATAATCGAAGGCGGTGCAAGATGACTTGTTTAAAGGACCCTTTTTTGCAGTGGAGTGACTGTGTTTTACCCACGACTGCAAAACAAATTAATCATGTTAACGCCAATAATCAAGAACCTGGCTGATGCTCTTTTCGGAGTTTGTTTACACTCGAATAAAGACATGATGATGTACAAAACTGGAGATGTGAGATCTTTTTATCTACCAACATAAAATTTTCGAATGCCTTTATTCTCTGCTCATGTCTTCCAAACAGATCTGGGGTTTTGAAAAGAGGATTTCACTGCTCGTGCTTCCTGGAATAATCAAACCGTTTATAGCTTAAAAAAATCAAAGAACTTCAAGGCGCTCTCTTTGGAATAACATTTACAATGGTTTTATTTTCATGCCATGGTCATGTTTGTAAAAACGGATTAGTGCTTTTATAATATCTGCTGGGAAAAATGAACGTGTCTCAACTCTGAGCCATCAACGGCATAATTCAAAAGAAGCTGCCTCAGATGGGACGTAGCCTTATCTGCTTCCATTAATGTTGCATCACACTTTTTCCCAGGTGAGGCCCAAACCAGAGTTATTATAGTTTATTTTTTCTCTTTCATTTTGACTTTTTGGTTAACATTCAGTTTGCTTTCAGTTAAACTCTAGAGTGGATTTGACCATTTGAGTTCAGTTTCCATTGCTTAACCCTATTTATTGTGTATCATGTCAGATTTTTAAAATCTTAAACCCCCTCATATGTTTTTGTTTAAGAAAAAAAAGCTATGAGCAAGTCAAAGGAGCTTGCAAAGAAAAGAGTCTGGACTTAAAGAAGTCCAGACTCTTTTCTTTGCAAGCTCCTTTGACTACGATGACCTGGATGACTGAGAACCTTCACAGACAAGCTATGAGCAAGAAATTGCATCAAAAATGCCAGCTGTAGATCAACACTCCAGTTTCAAGACAGTTCAATTTTCTGGCAATTGTGTCATGATTCACAATTTAAAGGGTTAAAATGTTTAGTTTTAGTTCAGCTTTTACTTGTTTTTATCTTTACATTTTTATCATCAATATTATAATTGAGCTGTATTTGTCAGGGGCAGAATTTCAAAAGTTTAGAAGCAGCGTTGCAGTACAAACACAACACTTTGCGAAGGCATTCGACTCACAGTCACGTAGACATCCCACATGTTCATAAACATGCCCATCAAAGCCGTGACTAAAACTGGTTAGAACTACAGTTTCCTCTATAATTTTATTGTATTTTTATTAGATTTTCCGAATGCACAGTACTGCTTCTCGTATCTTGCCGTAGAGGCAAACTTGATTTTTAGAGCAATAAGCTCCCCTTGCACCCAACACACTTTTATTTCTGTTTAGATTTGAAACACTGGGATATACTGGCATTTTCAAGCATTACACATAGTGCTGATACAGACTGTTTATTTACTGGACACTGCAGTGTTTCTCCAGGATCATTCAGACTGGCTGTGTGATGACTCAGGATACAGCGATGCCAGTATCTGCACATTTTTCAAGCCTAAACCAAATAAAAGTGCATTAAACTAAGCAGGAGTGGGAGGAGGGCTTACTGCTCATGAAATCAAGCTTTCGAGTCGATAGAGCTCTTTGGGAATTTTAAGATAGCTTGTTAATTCAGAAAAACAGCAGTTTGTTATTTATTTATTCATTTATTTATGCTTGGCCAAGTGAATGTATTATACTTTTGTATGTAAGAGACTAAAAGGGTGTTGAGATATAAGATATCGGAAAATGGCATCCATTTGGCCCAGAGTATTCATCTTATTTCAATTAAAATTCTATAAGCAGCAAAATTTATTCAGAAAAATAAAGTCCTCATTTAAGCCAAGATATTTAGTGGCCTTTAATTTATAAATCCAGCTCCCCTTTGGTTAAATCTTCACTTCTTCTTCTGGAAAGAGGAAAATGCTTAATTCCAAAGGCTTGTAACGTGGATGTGCTGCTAATATGTAGGTCCAGGTAGTGTCTAGCCACGGGATAATTAACACGTCTGGATGTCTTGCTCTTCTAGTGTAAAAAAAAAAAAACCCTTGCAGTTAGTGAAATAATTGGTGGTCTGGGGTTTGTTTAGAATCACCGACGTACACTATTCACCTTTGCACATACACGAGATATTTGTATTTATGTACTGTTTGGGTTCTGGGATAATGATGGAAGCAGAAACCCGTGATTAAAACTGTCATCCTTTCTTTTAATTAGGATCATTCCTAGTTATTAAAAAGAGTGAAATCAAAGCATTCCTCTTTTTGCTGAATCTAAAGGTCTCCCGTTTTAGAATCACTAATTAAAAGCTTTGTGCTGAAGCCAAATTAGTTTTATCTTCTTCTCTCTTACTTTTTTTTTTATTCTTACAAAATGCTGGAAAGAAGCTCATCATTTTCTCACACAACTTGGCCCCTGTCGGCTTCTCGAGTTTCATGCGGATATATTTTTTGCCTGGACACAAAGAGATGGAGAGATTAAGGACACTGAAAAACCTTTCAGAAACCACAGCTCCCCAGAGGGCCGCATGAACCACGGAGGCTGGAGGGGAGTAGACAAAAAAAAAAAGCAGTGAAGAAGACAATTGCACTCATAACCTCCTGGTTTTCAGGCTTTAGCCAACTTTTATTCTGTAACACAACAACTGAGCCGTTGTCTCACATAAATACGCACTCCTACTCAAAAGTACTCGAGGGCCATTTTATTGTAATTGTATTGACTTAATTTTTCATTCATGAAATTATACCGCTCTGCCTCCTCGGAGAGCTTTACAGTCTCTGTTCTTCACTTTTGTTCAGTCGTTGCCATCTTGACAGTTTTCCCTTGTGAGGTGCTTCAGTGACAGCTTTGATGATTTGGGACTAAAAAACAATGAAATAACAGGAAAGAGAACGCAAAGCTGTAAATCATCGTATTTGTTCTACTTTCGGATTATGAGGGTCAGCACTGCACTCAAATCAGTTTGCCTTGTACAGCCGCCAATGTATGAAAGGCACTGTTATTTGGCTAATCCAGTATTAGGGGAAAAAAAGAAGGGAAAAAGACACTTATTTTATATTAGCATGGTGGGATTGTTTTAAAATGGAGCAATGGAATTAATTCTGTATATTCAATGTGCATCGTGCACATTTGACAGAGCTGCTTTTATTTTGGGCCAACATTCAGAGAGAATCCGCAACGAAGAGGAACGGCAGCCTAATAATTAGAGCATGTGTCAAAGTACTAATGGCATTCTGGCTAATTGAACTGTTTTCATTTGAAGAATATTTTTAAACACTTAATGTGTCTTCAGGGTGTGGGGAAAAAAGGCAAAATCATACCACTGTAATTCAACATTGTAGCCTCGGGGGACCAAGCTATTTTAACAAACACAATGACAGATTGGGGTCTTTTATGACCCACGTTATGCTATTACACACAGTGTGTTTTAATGCCACTATTTGTGTTTTACATTCACCAACCACTTTATTAAGTAGACCTGCTGAATTACTTGTTGATACAAGTGTCTAATCAGACAGTCACATGGCAGCAGCTTGGTGAGTTCAGGAATGTAGACGAACTGCTGAAGTTCAAACTGAGCATCATAATGAGGAAGGAAAGTAATTTAAGTGGTTGTTTACATCAGACGAGATGGTCAGAGTATTTCAGAAACTGCTGATCTACTGGAAATTTCCTGCACAACCATTTCTAGAGTTTACAGAGAATGGTCCGAAAAAGAGAGGATATCCATCAAGCGTCGGTTCTTCAGGTGATGTCAGAGGACAGTTGAGAATGGCCAGACTATGAGCTGGTAGGAAGGCAATAGTAACTCCGGTAACTGCTCATTACACCCGAGGTAAGCAGAGGAGCATCTCTGAATGGACAAGATGCGAAATCTTGAAACAGATGAGCTAAAGCAGCAGAAGACTGAAAACTCCTGCCAGCTAAAAACAGGAAACTACAGTTCAGTCTCAATTTCTGCTGTGACATTTGGATGGCACGGTCAGAATTTGGCTCAAACAACATGAACACAGGGATTCAACCCGCCCTGTAGCAACGGTTCAGGGTGGTGGTGTAACAGTGTGGGGATAGTTTCTTGCAACACTTTGAGGACCTCACTACCAACTGAGCATCATTTAAACCCCACTGCCCACCTGAGTATTGCTGTTTACTCCCTTCATGACCACAGTGTACCCATCTTTTGATGGCTGCTTCAACCAGGATGATTAATATGATAATATAATTATTGTTTTCAATCATGTTTGTGTAAAAAAAAGACTTAACTCACTCATCACAATTAATTGAGGCAATTATAGCCTCGCTTTGGAAATGAAATTCCTAAAGGCGTAGCTTTTGTTAGCTATAAGATATTGTAAACATTACAATAAATCAACAATAAAATTAAACACTTGCACACACAAAACAAGAAAAACATTTATATATTTTCAGGCCCTTAAATGACTCAAATTATTGGACAAATGAAACAAATATGAAAGGTTGCTGGAGAAGTAGTAGCAGAAGTATGCTGAGGTCACTTGCAGGTTAAAATCTCAGCGAAGTCAGGAGTAATCAGTGCACAGCTCAAAACTGATCCAAGTCTTTATCTTTATCAAATAAAGCAGTTTTAACATTTTCCACCTAAAGTACTATATATTAATACTGAATATTTACATTTTCAAAACAATATAACATACAAGCGCAGAGCGTCTTAGTAAGGAGGTGAGCCCTGATTACCATCAAACAGCTTCAGTGCACCTTGAAATTGTTTCTTTAAGACACTAGAACTCTGCTCCATTCTTCCAAGAGAGATTCCCTAATGCGCCGTGATGACATCGATGGTGTGCCAATGTGTCAAAACCCTCGTGACAGACATGTGTCTTGGCAGGATAAAGACGATCAGCTTTCCACTCAGTTGCAGTGACTCTTTCTTTTAAGGCGATAAGTGAGCCCGCTCCACGCCAGCAAAACGCTTTCAACAGAGCCACCAGATCACCTTACTGCAAGGGTCAAGGGTTCAGGTTTTGTTTTGATGTATGTGAAATGATGCATGAGGAATATTTGATTGGTACAGCCAGGAAAACAAGAAGTCTGGTGATGACTGATTGATTTCTGTCTTCCAACAAGGCAAACATAATGAAATAATGCACTGCCTGCGCTCACACATTGTTTGCGCTTACACATAACACACAACTGATGGGAGACAATGCAAGCGAGGGCTTAAAGCTGAGACATATTGATGCATAAATTAAATTAAATACAGTCAAACAGAGACAAATGCGATCTCAAAGCTTTAAGGACTGAGTGCCAATTAACGGAGCCAGCATATACATTAAACAAAATAATTACAAATCCATGCTTCATTTTTTTTATTATTAAAGATTAAAATAGCAGAAAGCTTCCAGAGCTGCACACAATGATCACAGTGATTTTTACATTTGTTGTCACATCCATAAAGTCCTCTTGTTCTTCAATATCTGTTGCTGATGTATCAAGGGCTGATATTTGGCACCTGTACGCCTGGGTCTTGGCTTGGATTACTATTATCATCATTATTATTATTATTTATAACGTTTATCAAAGTCTCTGCTTTCAAACTGAAAGTCCATTCTCGCTGTTTGTGTGAAGTGCACCCAAGATGAGATTCATTTCTCCTCGAGCTCTCCTTCAGGTCCATGAGTGATCGCCCTTATTTCCCATCAGGCCTGTGATCGATTTAGTAGTCACTGCTCAGTTAGTCTCTACTGTGCCAAGTTTTCTGCTTTCTGCTTCAAAATGCGGGTGTGCTTCCTGTGTAATGAAGGTTTGGGGGTTTTGTGTTAGTTGTCCTTTTTTGGGTCGGTTTTGAGATGTTTAATCATCATCAGGGTGGATTTTTCAAATGGTTCCTGAAAGATGAAAACAGTTTTTTGTAATTTTACAGCAATGATTACAAATAAATCCAGGCGGCCTGTATGACGCTTGGGTGATAAAGGTTTAAGCCTATGAGGTTTAAATGGTAACCCTGTAGAAAGGCACAATGGACATAACTTAGGAAAAATGTAAATAGTTTTTGATGTTTGTCAGTTAAAATTATTATTTTCTTTTTTGTTCCCTGATCGGCAAGACTTGGGAGAACAACTTAGTAAAAACAGAAGAGTTTGCCCGGAGTTCAGATTAGGGGTTGGACCGTCACCGACGACGATTTAGACCTCAGAGGAGGCACCAGGATGACTGACACACTCGCAGGCCTTATAAATTATTACCACAGGCCAACACTGGCCTGCGGGCCACACTTTGAGACTGCTTGCTTCAGGGAAAGAATAAAAAAAGGGAAATCTAAGTGATGCCGTCTTTGTTTCCTGAAGATTTTTTCACCTTTCCTGCACAATTTTCTTCCGCCACCTTATCTCCTGCTTTATTTAAGAGGTTATGTGTTATTCCACAGACACACACACACAAACACACACACACAGGATGTATCACACACACTCACAGAGCTTCTCTTGCACACTCTCAGTGAATATTGCAGCAGTTAAGAAAAAAGGCAGTGCCTCGCTAAAGCCTTGATCCCTCTTACTTCTAACAGGATTTGACCCTTAAGACTTGGAGCATGACCCTCATCTGCTGCAATACCATCATCCTGTTTAACATACACTCTCACTATTGTCCTCCTGCCCTCACTCACACACAGTTCACACAAACACACACACGCACGTCTAGAAGCCCACACAAACAGGAACTCTGAGACATTTCAGGGACTCAAACCTTCACTGCACTCCAGCTCTACATACTCCCACACACACATACACGCACGGACACACTGTACCGCATGATGTAACACTAGCTTAATTTTACGCCTAACACACAACCTGATGGATCCAGTTAAATGTAAATCGCGAACAAGCGCTCCTGGCACTACAAAGAAAGAGGAGCGAAATAAGGAGATGACAAGGGATGGAGGACGGAGGGAGGAGGATGGATGGAGAGGTTTCAGTGTGGGGAGGAGGGAGAGGGGGGTAACTCTCTGTGAGAGGATGATACGATTGAATGAGTGAGAATGAGAGAGACGAAGGGGAAAGCGAGGGAGAGAGAGAGGGAGGCAGTGAGGATGAGAGGATGCAGGGAGATGAAGGAGAAGGAGAGATTGAGCAGGCAGCTAAGCACCAGATTAAACTCTGGGGTCGTCAGCTGTAAAACAAACAGTCCTTTTAGCAGGGATCAAATCCAGACTTAACCCCCCCACCCCCCACCCCCCGTTCTCTCATCCTCCTCATCCTCCTCATCCTCTTCATCCTCCTCATCCTCTGTCCACACGCAAACACATACACACAGAGGAGATAATGCAGCTTGCTCAAGTAGAAGAGAGCAGGGGGAAAAAAACAACAAGGATGACAATCTTGGTGGAAAGCAAATTCCCGTCTCAGGACCCATTTTTGTGCGCCACTACCTAAATTGCTCCTCAGGGAATGTGAAGTCTTATTATACCCTGGCAGATGTCCTTCATTATATTTGTTTTGTTTTTTTTTATCCCCCTGCACAGTTCCTCTTGGTGATAGACTGGGCTAATATCTGGCACAGAAACACTAGAGAGTAAGCGAGGCAGAGAAGGGGGTTTTCCTCACATAGCTCTGTGTTTATATTGCATCTTTACTGTAATATTCCCCAGACAGTGCTGCAAGCCTCAGTTCTCTTTCTGTCATCTGCTTCTGGGTGCTGCAGTCCCATCAGTCCGAAGGCTCAATTTCCAAACTGTCAGCTTTTATACTCACTATGAGGCCACTTCCTTTGTTGTGTGTTTGTGTGTTTATGCGTGTCTCCAAAGTGTCTGTTTAAATCCACTACTAACAGCAGGATTTTTTTTTTTACTGTCTATCAGCTGTCTTTGTTAGGACTGCTCTGAAGTTGAGTATTTTTGAAAAGTGGGGTTATTTACACCATGCCTCGTGGTATCATAAGGCAGTTTAAGAGTTAAAAAAAGAAACAAACTTGACCCTCACAATACACCTTTCAACCAGTTTGAGATGAAAAAGGATGGTCTTTTTTTGTGAATCATACATAAAGCTTCTCTAACAAAGTTAAAAGATCCGGAGATCTTTTAACTTTGTCTTTAAAGTGCCTTTGATTGTTTAAAAGGGACTTTAATCCCACAAGGTTTCAAAAACGTTTCAGATTTAAGAGCAAATATAATTATATTGACTTTTCTATCAAATGTAACCATTCAGTAGTTATTTGCTTAAGTATGATAGCCCCAGTTGTTCCTTTAATTATTTTTTGAAGGGGTTTTAAGTTGTAGATCACACAAAAACAGCAAAGTGAAGGCATCAGTTTGATGTTCATGTTCATGGTGTCAGTTTCAGCTGTTACATTTTACAGAAAGAGCAACTCAATAATGAATCAAGACAGCTAGGCGTAATAGATAATGAAATATAATTTTTTTAGTAACCCAATTTTTTTTTGATTGAGCAAACAATATTTAAACTAATCACAAAGTTTGTTTCAAACCAAGAACAGTGTTACAGCAGTTTCACTTCACAGCGAGAAGGTCCTGGCTTCAAGGCCTTTCTGTGTGGAGTTTGGATGTTTTCCCTGTGACTGTGTGGGTTCTCTCCCAGTACTCCAGCTTCCTCCCACACTCCATTGGGTCAGGTTAATTGGTGATTCTAAACTGACTCTATGTGTTAGCCCTGCAACAGATTGGCGACCTGTGACCCAAACACCCCATCCACCAAATTGGATAAGCAGAAGAAACTAAATGTAGCTTGCAGTGCATTTTGTTAAATTTAAATTAGTGTAGGAACGGCAACTGTCCCCAGGTTGGTCCCTTCAAATCATAGTTTACTGCATGTAATTTCCATTTTCTTAATTTAACTAATTATACTTTTCTGGGAAATATGAAGCACAAAATGAACAATGGCATGTCCCCTATTATCTCATCCTGTGCTGCACTTTAATAATAATAATAATAATACTACCAGCCGGCACATCTAAAGCTCATTAACATATTACATCTTGTAGAAATATTAAAATGACGATATGTAGTTTCAGGCTGAGTGCTGTATTTTAATTCCTTAGAATTTTATTTGGCCTTGTTGCCCGGCAACCCCACTAACAAGATTCCGAAACTCAAAGTGACTGTTGGTCGCTAGGAAACATCACATCACCAAAATGTAATTTTTATATTCCTTTCTGTGCGTGTGTGTATCAGTGTGAGTGTGTGTATCAGTGTGTGTGTGTGTGTGTGTGTGTGTGTGTGTGTGTGTGTGTGTGTGTGTGTGTGTGTGTGTGTGTGTGTGTGTGTTAATTAGTGAGCCTTAGAGGTGATGGTAGGAGTATTTTTTAACATTAGCTGCATATCTATTGCACCAACATGAAAGAAGTGTTGAGCTTTTCATCTCACAGGAAGAAAGTGAAATTACTTTTTTAAGACCTTAAAAGCAATTTCTGGATTCATAAAAAGACAGACTTTGACAACAGCTTAGATCTAATTAAAAGCGAGCCTTTAGCTACTTTAAATGTATCTGTTGCACAAAAGTTGTTTCGCTCTTAACTATCCAAAGTTGGATTAATGTACTTTAAATATGGAGGAAATCAAAACCTTTTATTCAAACCGAGTAAAACATGCTTAGACAAATATTAAATCAAAAAGCTCTGCTCGCATCATTCAAGCAAAAAACTTGTCCTTTAGGAAAATTAAAAAAGAATTTAATATTAGATGAAATAAAAACAAAAAATAATGAGTCATTTTCCAATAAAGTCTTTTTTGGGGCTGTTCTTTTTGCACCATGGATGAACCAGTCTTTACTTTTGTCAAACCCCTTGGGGCCTGTTTTACATCTCATGTGAGATCAAACCAGATGTCCTAGAAATAAGTTTATGTGCAACTCTATTATTACCTTCAAAGAAATGTAAAAAGAAAAGCCTGGCTTGATTAGGAAATATATTTTAATAAATTTAAAGCCAGGAAGAGGTGGTTGGGGTTGATGGAGAGTGTGCAAACATGAGATTGGATCATGTGCTTTTGCTTTTGTAACAAAAGTACTTTGGTTAAGGTTAAAGGTTAAAAGATCACATGTTGTGATTAAAGTCACTGTAGATTTTTTTCCTGTATGGAACCATACCATAATCTTTTAAAGCATTTGAGAAGTTACTCACTCTGCTCTGTCAGAGTGACCTCACTCATCAGCTCACCAAACTTTAGTTTTGTGTATTTTATAACATGAGACTTATGGCTAATATCAGTGTTCAGGAGTCTATCTGATCATTTTCCACATATTTAGATTTCATTTTAGATTTGCAGCACTGTGAAGGACACTGAATGTCAAATCCTCATTGTTTCTCCCTCCAAATACAGACATTTTTATATCGTAATGTAGCTTAAGTGCAATGTTTGCACCGGCTATTGCTCATAGTAAAATATAATGGCCAAAACATTTCCAAAGCCAGCTTAAAGTAGTAAACTAGTATGTAGTCTGTTGTAATAGGCTAAAAAAATGTCATCTCACTTCTGTTTTTTAAGGTTGAATTGAAGGAAAAGGAACTGAATGGGTTCTCGTATATGTGCAATTATCTATGTGTGTTTGGTTTCAAGCTCTGCATGTGACCCGGGGTCCTCAGGCTGCTAAAAGCACAACATTCAACTCAATTAGTGCTATGCATAATTGATAGCTGTCTGGGAGAGTATTTGTATTTACACTGGAATTAAAAGCCTCCGGTGTCAGCTATCACATCTGAGGGACGATAAGTGTATGCGGGTGGGACTGTGTGTGTGTGTGTGTGTGTGTGTGTGTGTGTGTGTGTGTGTGTGTGTGTGTGTGTGTGTGTGTGTGTGTGTGTGTGTGTGTGTGTGTGTGTGTGTGTTTGTGTTTTGTGCAAGGGATGGGGGACTGTATAGGGATGTATGTGCATCACAAGCCTAAGCAGATTGTTGCTGGGAGCTTCTCTTTATGTCTTCTCTCCTGCTGTATAGGGAACACTAAATCACAGCTAATCCACCAACAAATGCAGCAGCACAACATTTTGTTCGGGTTAAGTAATGTAGGATTAAGTCGTAACCCAGTTCTCACAGACTTGGCAAAATATAGATTTGGATGCTGTCTGTGTGTGTGATTGTCTTGAAAAGAAGCTGATATCAATATACAATCTTTCCAATACTCCATTAGCATAATTACCTGATTAAGAAACAAGTAGAAATCTTCTATACTTAGCTACTGCCGTTCACTAGCATAAATTGTGTATTAGCATAAAAAAAGCTATCCTAGTTCTATACACTTGTTACTGCGAAGTTGCTAGGCAACAAGCTGATAATAGCGTCTGGTTAAAATGTAATTCTGTACATACGTGTCCTGTCAACATAAAACTTGTCTTTTTTTTTTTGTACAGATTTGCGGGTTTACCCTTAGGCTTACCTATGAGCAGATCTACACTGCTTTCAACTGTTTCCAGTTATAGCTTCATAGCTATAACTTCATATTTAACAAACACACGCGAAAACAGAACTGATATTTCAAGATTTACCGATCTGTCAAAATGTTCTCCTTAATGATGCGTAAACACAAGCACGGAAGAAACTAAAAGGAAGGTTTCAGTTATAAAAAGCATGTAATTTTCCTTTTTGAAGTTAAAAGAAAGGGAACAAAAATGGAATTAATATTAAAAATAAGTCAAAATGACTTATCATCTGTACCTTACATCTTTGCTTTAAAGGTTTTGCGACTTTCAAGCACAGTGTTTCACTTGCTTGGTAAAAAAAAAAAAAAAAAGTTTTGTTCTGTAAAATTATTTGAATTCTTCCAATTATAAAAGTTATTTGAAATGGATGTATTGTTATTAAAAAAATTGAAGTAAAAAAACTGATTAGAATCATCAAAGTATTTAGAATTTACGGTAATACATCTTCTAAACCATTTTAAGTCGTTTTATTTATTTGTCTAGTGTTGCATGCTGTAGGAATGCCCCCTCACCTTCACAGAAGTGCGATAAGTGCTCGAGGCCTGTGGGACCAATAGCAGGACATTAGCTTGAGCAAAATGTGTCACCGCTACCTCCACCTCTACACCGGCCTCCTGTGCCTGTGCGGCAGAGTATTGAACAGCCTGTTGACCTTGGCCAAAGTCACTCCTGTCAAGTGAAAAGCGGCTCTCGTTGACTAAAGTGTGGCTCCGGTATTGAGTTCATCACCTATTTGATTCAGCGAGGAAAAAAAAACCTTCTGTCACCTTCAGTCTGCTCAATCATATCTCTCTCCTCAGCTCACTTTAATATGCTCCAGTCATGACACAGAAGAAAAGTACCTTCACCTATTTCCTAACACCTTATTTTCTCGTGCTTTTTAGTTCCGACCCACTCTCACATATAATCATCTAAGCACTGTGAGAAGCTGTTGACCTCAACTCATCTGTGCTTACAAGACGTAAATCATAAGTAAACCATATAAGGGTGATAAAAAAGACTATGCAAAAAGTGATGTTTTAAAATTACAAATTTTATATAAAGCTCTTAAAATGAAAACTTTGCAATAATATATATATATATATATATATATATATATATATATATATATATATATATATATATATATATATATATATATATATATATATAAAGTTTAGCTAAATAACACATTGTGGTCCATATATGACTTCCCTTGGAAATTTGAATGATTTCTTTTTGTGGAATTTAAAGGTGCACTTAACGGCTCTGGCAAATTATAACAATCATTTGCCCCTATTTGTTTTTACACAAATTAACATGTTAATATAGTTAAAAAATAACTGTTCGATGATGATCTATCAGCAGCTAATCAAAGTTGCATTTCTAACTCATTAATGAGTGATGGTTTCATGTTTTGGGAGGGTTTTCTTCATTCACCATCAGTGTAATCAACATCTTTTTGTCATGCCCCAGTCTTCCTAATTCTGGGGCTGGGGGAAGGAGGGAGTAATGTTGTAGGAGGGAAGGGGGAGGTGGGAGTGTGTGTCTGTGTGCGGTTAGGGGGTGAGATGAGATAGAGGGTTTAAGATTCGGTCCATCCATCCTTCAGTCCTCCCAGATTGGAAGTGGGCCGGCAGACAAACTGATCATTGTTACTCATCTTAACGAAGAGTTTTCCACTTTGGCTCCAATCAAGGTAACAGGACCAATTGCATTATGATTACACTTGCACGGGAGCTTCTGAATTAGGCTGCTCTTTGTAAACAAAATTATTTTTTAATGATTAGTTAAATTTTGACCTTAAATTCACCTACTTAAAAAAAAACCCTGTGAAAATGTTGTGCTTCTCTGAAATAATGATTTCAACTAGTTACCATTAGATTTATGGTGGAGTTAGAGTTGCATTTTTAGGCACTTGGTGCTCTTATGGAGTAAAAAATTGTAGTTAACCACCAAAACAACCAATAAAAAGGGGAGAAATTTAAATATGAGAGCCAAAGTCTGCATAAAATTGCACAGAAAGCTAAACTAAATTAACTCTAATTCATCTGCAGTCCTCTTTTGATCCCATGTTTTAGTTTGTTTTTCAATCTTGAAGCGGAACAACTTGGAGCTTGTTTTTGTCTAATCATCGGCCTTAACAAGTGAAACGACTTTGGCTCGTCTCCTGCGGTTTCCTGATAATGTCCCTGTGACCCTGCAGTGATCATGTGTGAGAGCAGTGCTGCATGGGAGAAGGAAATAAAATAAGAGCTGAAGGCAGACATCGTTTTTTTTGTTTTTTTTTTGTTGCTCCAAGATAAGAGGATATTACAGCCGATGGAAGAGGGCTTATAGCAGAGGAGGCATCATTCAGTTGGGGGAAGAGGGTTATGTGAAGTACTTCTTGAAGAGATGAGTTTTCAGCCTTGCAGGGAAGATGGTGGGTGTCTCTGCTGCTGTGAATCGCCTGGGAAGGTCATTGTGTCTGTGGGCGAGTGATGTGTGTGTGTGTTTATAGGATGAAATTATAGAAAAATATAGAGTATTAAACAATGTCTGCAGGTAAAAATGGTGCTTTCACACATTTAAGCCACTGTAAAACCAGCTATTGAGTCAAATGCAATTCCAGGCACATTATAAACTGTCAGGGCATACATACACATTATATTCATTTACTTATATTGATCTAATATACAATTGGGAGATTGGCTTTGCCATTGATTTAATTTGTGGGTGATGGTGAAAGAATAAGTTGCTGCAATCAGCTGCATTTGTGCTTTGTTGTGATGGCTAATTTCACACCAGATGAGAGGTAATTAATATTTTTTATAAGATATTTTCTTCTCGTTTCTCACCCATCAGTCCAGTGAAGACACTGACAAGTTTTATCTGTTTGTATTTTGTAACAGATGCAGTGCAGCTGCAGCTCCTCAGTCGGTCACCTTTCCTCACCTTATTGGAGCAGAAGTAAGACCGTGTGTGTTGGTGTGCGTTCATCTCAGTTATTTACATATGTGTGGGTAGACATTTGTGTGGGATAGCGTTCATATTTATGTAAGAGTTATTATGTATTCATTCGGTGCAGATCTTATTCGGATGCGTGATAAAAATAGATAAAACTGCGAGAAACAAAGGAATGATATGTCATCATGTCAGCGCCAGCAAATCGTGCAGTCTTGATGCCACCTTGACCAATCAGCAACTGATACAAGCTGCTCCATTTTGACCTTCGATATTAATATTTAGTCTGTACTTAAGTTAAAACTGAAGCTATAATGTCCATGAGCATACCAGCGTGAACATCTGTCAGTTTTATTTCCACCATCAGTTTACTTACTCGGGGATCTTTTAGGACATTATTCTAGTTAAGCAGAGAAGCTGATTTTGATACCAGTAAACATTCTTTTCAAGGAAGATTAAGAACAAGACAGTGGAGCCAAGAGGGAGTCTGACTAGTTGACTAGAAGTAAATAAAGTGAAGAAGATACTAGCCTACTCACAAGAGGACAGAGAGATGGTCTGTGACCTCATCTCCAGTGATGGGCAAATCCTCTCCCTCATTACCAGACTCTGCTTCCACTACAGAAAGCTTTTCAATAGTATTGAGGAGATCCTCAAAATATTCTTTCCTCTGCCTGGCTACCTCCTGCTGTATACAGTGTAAACAGGAAACTGTTTCCTCCTCCTGAGTCACCTGACAGTTTCCCAGAATTGCATCAAGACTGAAAGTCTTTCTCCATGGTTTCACCAAAATCTTCCCACATGCAAGTTTTTGGCTACTGCCAGAGCTGCACTGGTTGGTCAGTACCTGTCAACTGCCTCCTGAGTCCCAAAGGCTAATCATGCTCAGTAGGACTTCTTCTTCAGCTTGACGGCTCTCTCTTCATCTCCAATGTCCAACATCTGGTTCTGGGATTACTTCCTAGCCAAGCACTTTGAGGCCACAACTCCATACAGCCACCTCAACAATGGAGGTGCAGAACATGATCCATTTGGACTTTATGTCCTCAGAGTCCCTCAGATTGCTACTGAACATCTATTAACCTTCTGGTGTACCTGAACCTATATGTATAGGTTCAGTAAGCCTGTTCAGCATTCTCCCCCACTATTTGATTCAACTCACTGCAAGCTGGAGTTCAGTTCACAACTCTGCTGTTCTTCACCCAAGTGTTCAAAACCTGAAACCACAGATCTAAAATTATGATTGGCCTACAGTCCTCATGCCACCTGCAAAGAACACTCTTAACCTCAGCCATGATGCTTATTATAGACAAGCTGAGGTTAATCGAAGAAGTCCAACAATCCTCAAGATACTGAACTGATAACTAAGCATACCCAACACTGCTCGCTGCCTCTCAACAGGAGCAACTCTAGAGTAGTATGGAGTCCAGCCCCTCTACAGGCTCCAAAGCCCAGGCTGTGCATTGAGGCAAGACCGACTATATCTAGCTGGCATTTCTTGGCCACAAGCGCTAGCTCCATCCCCACCAGAGAGGTGACACATCAGAGCTGTTATTTTAGAGTTTATTTGCTCAGTTAAATTAAAATATGTTACAACTTAATCATCTAGTAATCCATTTTCTAACTCCCCCCCAAAAAACTTGGTCTTAACTTTTAACACTTCAGTTTTTACCAGCTTATAAACTATATTACGTATTATCAGTTACGAACATATTTGGTAAATGGGACATTTTTATCAGCCAACAAGTTAGACACAGCAATTCATGCATGTATATAGTATTTGTATTTGTATTCTATTTTTATCTTATTGTATATTTATTTTATTTTATTCTACTGTATATAGTATTTTATTTTATTCTATTCTGTACAGTTGTGTACTGTATTTATTCTTATTGTATTCTAATTTTTGCCTCATAACTTTTGCACTGTCCACTCCTGCTGTGACAAAACAAATTTCCCACGTGTGGGACTAATAAAGGTTCTCTTATCTTATCTTATCTTATCTTATCTTATCTTATCTTATCTTATCTTATCTTATCCTTCCACTTTCTATCAAGTTCAGGGTCATGGAGCCTTTCCCAGCTGCCAGAGGATGACAGGCAGTTTACACCATGGATAGGCTGCCAGTCTATCACAGGGCTAACACAGACAGACACACAACCATCTATGCTTTAATGTATTCACGTCACCTTATTAATTTTGTTGAAGTTTACAGTCTTGTCTCAAATAGCAAAGCTTCAGACAGATCCAAGGACAATCTATTTCCTTGTGGAAGAATTTACAGATAACCAGCTTGCAGTAAGAAACCTCTGTAACAGATGAGCATATTTCTGAACCCAAAATAATGAGCTGAGCTTGAATAAGCTTGAAATTATTTTCTCATAGTCGCAGAGTTATTAGTTTGTGCTCACAGAACAACAAAGCTTCACGACCACCAAAACAAATGATGAGAAATATTCATTGTTTGTGCCTGTGTTTTTTTATGACATGTCTGGATGAAACAGAGATTCAGTTAAACTCCTCTACGACCAAAATCCCATTTGCAAAAATCCGTACAATCATTGTGGAATAAAGAAAAAGAAACCAAAGCCTATTGGAGTCACGATCTGATATGGTGATAATAAGATGTTATATTAGGAGCTTCTTTTCATGATGTGCAGCAATTTTTGTTTCAGCAAAAAACAACAACAACTTCCACACAGCAAACTTCATATATGTTTGTTTAACTCTGACAGAGAGGTGATTTATGGCAAATTAGCGTATTAGCATGTAATGTAACGTATGCAGTGGCGTTTTTATTCTGTTACATTAATAGCAGTTTTGAGCTTGTCACAAAGATTAAAAGAATAAAAAAATCCCCAATCTGAACAAAACATGAGACACATTACCTTCTAGATATGAATCAAATAACAAATATTCATAATTAATCATTCCAATAATTACGTCTTCTGTCTTTTTCAAGGTTTTAGTACAAGAAACAGCCACACTCACTGAATCTAACTGGATAAAGTCCACTTACCAGTAATGTGTTATTATGATAGTGTATTTGGCATTAAACTTGCAGTCTTTGTAATGGCCAACAGGGGGCGACGTGTGTGGTTGAAAAAATACATTCATTGTATTCAGTCGGTAGAGAAACAACAAATAAAAACCTTTTTTTTAACTTGATTTATAAAAACACATTCCTGGTGAGTTTATGGTCTCAAATGCTGGTTAAAGTTTTATTTAATAAAATCTGATGTCAGTTTATTTTTTTCTAATTATGGTCCCATATGGAGGAATTAGGCAAGAAACCTGAGCATGATTTAAGAGTATGCATGCCCGGTGATCGCGTCCATGTCTTAGTTTAGAAAAACATCTGACTTCTAAAAAATAAAATCATAATGGTCAATTAAATGCTCAGCTCGTCCCATCATTTATATACAGTTTACAGCTCATGTTTGCTTACTTCTCACCTAACTTTAACCAATAATGCAAGATATTAACCCAGCAAATCAAAGTGTGATTTGTAGCTTCCTGAGAAAAATGAATGAGCAACCTTAATGGGGACTCAAACACACACCACTGAATTTTAGATTGCTGACTTTCCTTGTTTCCTAATTGCTTCTCCAGCAGTGCTGTTTCCTGACTGGGCCTACAAACCCACGTGGTCGCCCGGCTCCCGACAGATCCAGCTTTGGCACTTCCTCCTCGAGCTACTGGGCCGAGGCGAGGGCGGGGCCATCGGCTGGGGAGGGGAGTGGGGCGAGTTTGTCATTAGGGACCCTGAGATGTTGGCCAGGCTGTGGGGCGAGAGGAAGGGCAAACCGCACATGAACTACGACAAGCTCAGCCGGGCCCTCAGGTGGGTAAATTAGCATCAACATATTCTGAAAACTTAAGATTTAAAATGAATTTAAGACAAGTAATGTTATAATATACATATTTTCTCATTTAATTTGATTTTGACTTTCCTGAAATTTATTTAAGTTTATTTGAATTTTCCCTGTAATGAAGAAAAAAAGACTGAAATAAAAAAAGTTATACAAACAGACTATATATATATATATACATATATATAGTCTGTTTGTATAACTTTTTTTATTTCAGTCTTTTTTTCTTGTATATATATATATATATATACATATATATATATACATATATATATATATATATATATATATATATATATATATATATATATATATATATATATATATATATATATAACTGTGAATATGAGTAATCCTTTCTCTCCGTGCAGCTTCCTCCTCAGGCTCCTCGCCAACACATGTTGTCAAATTAAATTTTCAAATCTAAAATGCCCACAGATGCAAATCATGCCACCTGGAAAGCAGCAAAGAAATCTAAAGTGCCCTACAGGAACAGCAAAGCGTACCTTAGACACACACTTCAGAGTGTAGTCTTGACAGAGAAAACATTTTACTTCCAGATACTACTACAACAAACGCATCCTGCACAAGACCAAAGGGAAACGATTCACCTACAAGTTCAACTTCAGTAAACTCATCCTCGTCAACTATCCGGGATACCCACCGCCAGCACCACCAGCACCACCAGCACCACCAGCACCGAGCCATCAGGTCATTCATCACGTCTTCACTTCATCTTAAAGGACTTTGTTGTGTGGAAAACTGGCTTCTGGGTTATTTTACACTTTATATAACACTATAAATACAGTGGAGTGGAATAGAACCTGTCATTTGGCCAGTTTTCCAAAAAATGAGTCCTTTAGGAAGAGTTTCATTCCTCAGCACTTTGAAAGAAAATAATTACCTTATTTGATATATAAAAAATGAACCAGCTCTAATAGAAACAATTGCCTCAACTTTATCATTTAATATGAGTTTGGCTGACTTGAATAAAAATCATTAGTGAAATTTTATCATTTAATGTAAAACCAAACAATTGACTGGTCCTCTAAAGTAGAAGGGAGTCAGTGTGTTAAAGTTATATCATGTTCATGGGCAGCGCAAGGGCTTAGGTTACCTGCTAGCCTTTAAAAAAAGCACCAGACCTTGTTTAATTATTTGATACATTTTGTAGGAGTGGGGATTAGTAGGGAGGCGCTTTGTCTGCTGAGGTAGAAAAGCGCTGCATGAGCAGAGTCTATTTAAAAAAAAGTCCTGTTTTGGAATTAAACTCTTAATGTCATATATTCTAATTAAGTTTTTCAGATATGTGTGCAAAATATCAGGAACACCATACTTCAATTAACTTGATTAATGTCTTCATCATCTGAAGTCCCTTTTTCCTTTCAGCTCCAGGAGCTTTGATCCTCCGTACATTAAAAATAAATTAATCTTCACCTGGTGTTTTTGATGTTTTGTGCACTCTCTGTCTGTCTGCACTCTTTGCATTTCAACCATCCTTCCATCTAATTCTTCATATACCTCCATCCCTCCAGCTCGTCCAGAGCGGCTCTCTTCTATTCCCTCATCTCGCTGCTGACAGTGGCCTTCCTCTCTGTGGAAGAGCAGGGTCAGTGATGGACAGAGGTAAGGCACGAGGTCTACAGAGTCAAGCTAACAGATGAAGACATAAAAAGCTGTCTTTCACTGCTCCCTTGCCACAAGGGGTCATTACAGCGGGTAGCTCTGCATGGTTGATATGGCAGAGTTTTTACACCGGATGCCCTTACTAATACAATCCCAAAGGGAATTTGTGTCGCTGGCTGAAATTTAACCAGCAACTTTTCACTCGCAAAGCAAATGTGTCAACCTAATAATATACCACTGGAGGCACCAAGTGATTACAGACACATAATATGAGAAATCTGGCTCTCAAAGAGTCCCAAATTGCAATCTGTGAGAGAATACTTTGAAAAGTCTTTAATCATCTTTTATTTAGACCTTAGTGGTAACCTTGGATCATGGTGTGGGCGTTAAAGAGGCTGTTTTTGAATGGTTTAAATCATATTTAACAGGCAGGCTGGGTGTTTTTTTTATTTATCTATCATCACCTTCCCTCACAGGTGGGATCCCCCAAGGGTCCATTCCCAGTCCAGTACTTATTTCACTCTCTATGCTGCTGCTAGGATCAATTTTCAATAAATATGGAACTTAATTTCACAGCTGTGCAGATGATTCCCAAACATATCTGCTCCTTGAAATGTAAACCACAACCCCCTTGAAGGTCTTCTTGGACCTCTTTGATGATATAACACTGTGGATGACACTGAACTTTTTTAACCTGTATGAGCCGAAAATAAAAAGTGGTACTTTTTGGAGCCCCTAACCTTCACGCCTTCCTTAACAGTCATCTTGACCTTTTTAAAACACCCTTTTGCAAAGAAACAAATAAATGTTATCGTGTGAGCTCGTTTCTTTTTCTCCTTCACTGACTTTGAGAAAATAATTTATGGCTTCATTTTGTTTAGTCTTTATTCGTGCATCACCCTGTCTCCAAAACACTGTAGCTTGACTCCTGAAAGGCACACATTTGCTAGGCGAACGTGCAAACTAATGCTCTGTGGAGCTACTAATGAGACGTGTAAAATTCATCAACTCTCTGCTGTCCCAATAACTGTAGCACTTCTCTTATTAACATCAGTACAAAAGCTGTGCACTGGGAGCTTCGTAGCATATCATGTGCAGGAAGGCCAGTACTTTTGTCCACATAATGTAATTCAGTTGACTCGGGACTACTTCTACCTCTGGATTAATACACATTTGATGTTCTTGTTCTTATATATTCATAACTATTTTGTAATTATTCTTTCCTCTAGTGCAGGAGAAGGATGGTGTGTTTAATGGTAAAATTGTATGTGATTCAATGAAGTCTAATAAAGGCTTTCGAGACCCAGACACACTCATCGAAAGGATCAGTAGGTTTCATGGACTTTACTGAGAATTCTCCACTTGATTGTAATCAAGAAAGCTGTAATTGTAGTTTTAGCTGGACTGACATTACCTTGCCTTTCCACTGTCCTCATATTCACTCACTTTCACATTACACAACTCACTATTCAGTTGCTGTAAACTGCAGATTTTTAAACTCCTTCAGCTGCATTTAGTTCAATTTCCAATGAGACGTCATTTTGATGGCTTGCCTCTTCTGTAATTTAATGTATTTCAAGGTGAAACAGGGTGACGTGATGGAAAATAATGCAAGGAAGGAGTTCGATCCTGACCTTGAAGACTTTTCCTCCAGAGTGAATAAATTCATTCAGCTTGAACACGCATGAAAGAAAGTAAATGCTAAAAAATGCTCTGTACTTTGCACCTTGGAAGTTTTAATACTGCACGTTTCCTAGAAGATTGAATTTATGTGGGAAAGATGTTAATTTAATGTTCATTTACATGTCGTCATCCCCCCCCCCCCCCCCCCAAAAAAAAAAAAAAAAAAAATCCAGAAACTTACGGTTTTACTGTAATATCAGTAAATAGCTCATAATTTGACATTTTTAATGAAGATTTAGACTCAAGATTGCTGTTCTTCTTTGTGTTTGATCTATTATAGACTTAAAATATTCACTTTAAACAGTTAGTTTAAATACTTAGAACCAGTTTTAGGTTCCCCCTGAATGGCTTTAAAGCCCGTTCAATGCATCAGAGTAGTGGTATTAATAAATCACTATGTGTTTGAGCTCTGCATGTGTCTCAGGGGTTACTTTTCTGATTGATTTGACTCTCACTCTGATTCCTGACAGCGACTCAGCCTCTGCCTCACCCCTTCCTGCTCCCGTGCTGCCTTCCTGAACCGCTCCCCGTGCCTCGGGCTCTCCACGGCCCTTTCCCCGTCATCTCCACCCCTGCACGGCCAGGAGTCAACCTGAGGGAGCTGGGGGAATTGAGCCTGAACGCTCGCTGGCTGCACAAGAGCCCCGCAGGGTGGGATGTGAACCATTACGTCAGTCGGAGCCTGTATGAGGGAGCGAAGCAGACCCAACTTCGAGATGAGGAGAAGGCAGCAGGGAGACGGTTAGAGTGACAAAGAGAAAACAAGCTGCAACAGATGGACTGCTTTCCCTCCTCAAATCTCTCAAACACAAGCTTTTTTGTGTGTTGTTTGAGCTTGTTGTACAATAGTTTATTATTCACTACCTGTGGTTTAAAATGCACAGACTTTGTGGGCTATTTATTTAGTTGGACCATGTTGTCTTCTTCTTCTTCATTTTTTTATTTTTTATTTTGCATAGAAATATTTATGAATCCTGCTTTTCTTCTGTCAGCACTTCACGCCACAGTAGGGGAAATGCACTTGTAAACAATTAACTACATGACACTTGTGTTTGGGTAAATAAAGCAGTGCACTCAGCTTGCATTATTTAGCTGTTTGTCTAGCATTTCACCAGCCCCCTGCTCCAGGCTTCATGAAAATAATACGAGCTCCATAAATGATGCATTCAAACAGGCCCAGGGAAAATCCTCTTGAAACGGGGGCTTTCGTGTAGTCTTTGCAGTGTCATTTCCAGGAGCCGGTGTTGTTGCAGTTACCACCCCGACACAACAGGGGGCAGTAGCGTCCTTGACAACTCATGAACCTTTCACTACACCCCATTTTCCCGGGAGAGCGCCTAAGCGGAGAGATGTAAAACAGCAGAGGTGCCACTCTGATCAGTAAAGATAGTACGCGTTATATTTGAGCTACTATTTATTTTTCCTGATATTAAGTTGTAGATTTTTTAAGGGGTGTTGTTAATATTGCTCTAAAGCAACATTATGGAGCCTTCAGAGGAATCTACATTTGAAGCATTTTGTCACTTTTTGCTTATATTTTGTTGCATTTAAGTTAAGGTGTTGTTTTTCAAGATATATTCATTTGTTTATTATATGTGTTATTTTTTTTCTTGGAGCATTCACTTGTACTTCTTTATGTTAAAGGATGGGTATGGTGCTATTACTGATCTGGCCTGCTTGGCATAAAACTGCTGGATGAGATGTTCCCTTTCTAAAGCTTGCAATGACAATAAAAAGAAGCTTAGACACACTCGGGCCATTTTTGTTCTCTTTTAGCCCTGTAACCTTTAAAACTCTTCTTAACTGTAATTTTAAGATGCTGTTTTGTCTATTATTTGGCTTTCAGTGGAAAGCATTTGACAAATGGCACATTCTCTGAGTACTGTCTTTGCTTGGCGCGTCTTGTAGTTGGAGATTACGACACACTCGATGGGCTTGTCCAGTGTGAATGAACTCATTTTTTATATATCTCAAATATCACATCACTTTTTGAGCTACTCTTCATGTAAAACTCAAAAATGACAAAGAAAATGACTGACAAAAATTGGGGAAAGCTGTTTGACATTCACTTTCCACCACTTTCTCACAGTTTTATGTGTATTTCTTTTACTTGTGGTAGTCCACTTGTAACTTTGTGGTTAATTTGGTGACACATTAACCATCAGGACACTCTGGCCCTTCAATAAAAGCCAAGCTTTACTTTTGAATATTACGGATTGTAATAAGTTGAGAAATATTTTCTGAATATCTGCAGAAATGAGATTAAAAAGGCTGTGCAGATCCCCATACAGAGGGCTCATACTATCTTTAAAGAGGGGTCGACACCCCTGGTTTGGAATGACTGTAGGTTTTCAAACCTTTTTTACCCAAGATCCACCAAAGGTCGAGGCAAAATGTCAAGGCTCATATTCATGTCACTAAAAAAATAGCCTCTATCTCTGCTGGTTCTGCTGTCAGATCAAGCCCCCTTTACTCTGCGTTGCTCTACCAGTTTATATAACTGGCATTCACCTCCTTATCAGACTGACCCTGGTTCCCTCATGCCTTTTTAGCTTGCTTGGCACCATTTTGGCAGTGTAAATTGCAGACTTTAAAAGTGTTTTAGCTTTTCAAAATGTTCTCCTCCTCATTATGAGTCATGGCCTCTGATGTGTACTTGCTGGGAAGACTGAAAAACACCAGGAATTAAATTCAGGTACCATTTAATACAGATTGCATCGGGAAACATGCAGCCATTGCAAGAGAAGTCTGACAAAAAATTTAAAGTACTATTTTTTATATACCTGCATGAACATAGCAAACCATTAGCTTTGTTATATTTTACTCATCTTGTCCATTCCATAGTGAGTTGTATACTATCTTAACAGTAGCGTAGAAGCTTTGACTAAGCACAGTCACATCTTATTAGTAGCAACAGAGTAGTTTTATTCAATACATGTTGTGTAGCTACAGTAAAAATATATTTTTCTTTGGGTAAACCAAGTACGTGAGTGCGCATGCGTACCGAGCGGAAACCGCTCGCTTTGGGCTCCCGTAGCGAGTCATCTTCTCCTCTGACAATCTTTGGCTGAGATACAACTTTTGGCGCCGAATATTCCAAGTTATTATTTTGCCCCTCTGCAGCGCGGGAGTTGGTGTTTTCGTGTGTGTGAATGTTGGAGTTTTGCTGCGATTTAAACGTTTGTTTTAACCGGGTATCAGGTGAAGGAAGAGTTTAAAAACAACATGCAGCGGAGCATCGCGTAAGTGCAAGCCAAAGTTTGCAGTTAGCTTGGTGGAAATTAGCGCTAGCTTGACGATGCTTGTGTCTGTGCACTAGAAGAGTTAGCTGTGTAATGAGTGGTGATCAGGCGGGCGGGCGGGGGGTTATGTGTGACTTACAGGGGGTTACACTAAAAACAAAAAAACAAAAACATGTCCGTTTCGGTGTTAATCGGACTACCTGTAAGCTAGCTTTAGCATGTTTTTATCTGCGTCACTTGTTTGGAAAATAGGGTAGTTTTATCTCCAGCACAGACACAGACGATATCATAGCTATATAAGTATAAATGATCTTTAAAGGCAGGTTATTTTCCTGCCTTATAGAGGCTGTGATCAGTGGAGCCACATTGCTCTAACACTAGATAGCAAAGATGGTAATCTGTGATTCAGCAAGTTTCTAATTAACAGGCAAACCTTTTTCTGTATTATTGTAAAAGTGCGGTCTTATTACCGATTTTTATTACACTTTAATGCACTAAATACAGACACGTGTTGGTATAAACATGTATCAAGCTAGTGAATGCTTGTGTGGTCTTTTTACAGATCCTTCTTTCAGCCCAAGAGCAAGGACATTCAGAAGAAAGCTGCAGAGGAGCCTGTGAAAAAGTGAGTTAAGACTTATCTAGAGTCTGCTGCCTGGAATCACTGTTAATTTAGCTTTGACACTGGGGTGTTTTAAATCTCTCAGATCAATTGAATTAATCTAGACACAAATTATAGTTTGACTCCACATGTAAGCATGCCTGGTCTGTATATAGTTCAGGCAAAGAGTAGGTGTTACCTTATTTAACTAAAGCCTAAAACCTGGAAACAAAAGAGTTAAAAATCATGATCCTGGTGTCAGCTTTGATGTATATGTATGAAAATCCTGCACCTCTTTGTTTTCTTTAAGCTTTGAACATGCTCGTGCTACTTCTGTGAGGATAGATCAGTTTAAAACCTCAGGTTTACCTTACATAGTAATTGCTTGGCCCAAAAAGTCCCATCTTATTCAAAGAATGAAGATTCAGACTTTGCATAACGTGATCACGGTGCAGTCAGTTAAAACTTCTGCATTGGCGGCTGCTGCTGTAAAACCTCGACTGTTTAAACATTATACATTTTTGTTAAACCTTCAGAAAAACCCTTTTGTATATCTTTTCTAATTAGACTTTTGTTCGTTAGTTTTACTGTGGTTATTTACACCGGTTTCTCTTTGTTTCTCATCTTAATTCAAGCCACAGCTGAGTGTCTTTGATTTTTAATAGAGGTGCAAATGCACACCTATTTCTGGCACTTGTACTGGGAAAAGGACTGCAGAGCAAAAGTAATAACTGTTAGTGTTTTTTATTAATAGTTATTGTCTCAGATGTCTTGTTTTCATAATAGTTACATAGCCTGAACTTAGAAGAGTTGGCTTTTGTTTTAGTGGAGTTTAATGTACTCATTCGTAACATAGTCACTGCATCAAGGCCAATTTTGAACCCTTAAAACTTTTAATTGGGCTGCAAATTTCCTTATACTTGGACAAACAGGGCTATTTTAAGGAATAAACCACATAATAAAACTGTCATATTATCAGAAGGATGGAGATTTTTACTGCCTATAATACAGTTAAAATACCTGCATTTGTATTCAGGCAGAAGCATAAAGCGAGGTGGCTGATACGGCGCATACTGATACCATTTTCAAACATATTTTTGTGTTGAAAGCCCACCCACGCTAGGCGTATGTGCAGTTATCTTCGCTGCTGAGTGAAACGTTGTGTCCAGTTGTTCCTATCAAAAGACGAAGAGACGAGAACTTCAGTTTCTCATCTCCGAGCTGCTTTGGTGATAAAATGTTCATTATCTCTAGACTCTTTAATCTTTTAAGTACGTCTTAAAACTCACTTTAATTGACTTTCCTTTCTGTAATGATCGCCTCATCATTGCTTTGACCTCTTTTTACGAGTCTTACTTTGATTTTATAGGTTTTCTTTTTATGACAGATTTTACTGTTGACTTGATCCTGTAAAAATGCCTAATATCGCACCTTGTGGGTCAACATTACCACATGAATTAACCTTAAAGTGTTCTTTTATGCTTTTCCTTGTTTTCTGTTATTAATATACTGTTAAAATGGTGGCTGTTTATATCAAATACAATTAGAGTTTTGAATAATAAAGTCAGCGTTCATGTAAGTAGTTCCTGTAAACCGGCTCTTTAAGCCTTCTGTTTGTGATGGGCGATCAAGTCTCCTAAAGGTGGCCTTTTTAAATATTGCGAGTTTAAAACAGTTTAAAACTTAACAAGTTTAAATGAATTTGTCAATATTATATGAAGAAACAATGGCTTTATGTCCTAAATATCTACAGAGAGAAGATATTTTAGCTCAAGTTGAACAAGGGCTGCACTGTACTTTTATCTAATACTCTGTAAAGGTTTGTGTATTCAGTGTATCTTTAGCAGTCAGGCAGGTTATTAGTGCTTGTTTTTTAGCATAGCAAAAGACCAAGTCTGTTGAGGAAATTAGTGTAGCTAATCACAGTATCACATATCTGTAAACAATACACAAGTTAGCAAAAAATACTGCCCCCTGGTGGTCACAGCTTTAGTTAAACTTTGCAGAAGCTCATTGCAAAGTGTACCTTTAAAAATATATAAATAAATGTAAAAGGAGTGGGAGACCTGAAACAGCTTGTTTCAGACAGATGATGAGCTCCAAGGTCCAGGTGAAGCTAAACAAACGGGGTCGAGTGTAACCAATGACCCAATTGGTGCTATACTGCACCCCCCCCCCCCCCCCCCCCCCCCCAAAAAAAAAAAGAAGATATATAGATATATATAGACATGCTGGCCTGTTTGGGTCAGTGATGGCATGTCCAGCGTTCAGCTGTAAAGCACACTGACTAAAATAAACCCTGAATGACGAATACTTATTTTTCTTTGTTTGTTTTTTTCAGTGTTTTCACATTAAAATGTAAATAAAAGTCATCAAACAAGCTGTTTGCACAGCTTCTCTCGCACAGCTGGTCCCCTCTCTCTTGGAAGCAGTTATTCCAGCAGCAGAGTCTTTATTAATTTTAAAGTTTTAGTTGCTGATTATTTTATGCATATAGATTATCTCTAATTATAATAAATAAAGTCTCTTTCTGTTTGTTTGTGAATTCTTTCTACACAAGCAGTAGTTAAGTATCCAGACTTCGTACACAGAAGCATCTTAGGACCCTAAAGGTTTCCATCTATATCATATCCTATGTTGTCATCGTGATGTCTGGCAACCACCCACCAAAAATGCTTAATTGATCTATAACACTTTATAAAAGCATCATTTTAATTCTGTGATGGTGACATCTGATTTATCACAATACATATTATATCATGATGCTATGCAGGTTGCCTGGCAACCACCTAACAGTGGATTACAGTGACAGTAGAGCAGGGCATGCACCGTTTAATATAAAATTTATTTTGATTAAAAAAACCGGCCGTGTTAATGTAGATTCATTATTTATAAATAATAGGCTATATAATATGTTGACCTGTGAATCATGCAAAGCTACTCAAGTAAAAGCACAGAATAAAAAGTATTGAGATGGAAATAAGCCCAATAGGTCCCCTTTAGTGCTTTATTTAAAATTTGTGATATCTGTTGTGTGTTTCTGTGGTTTATCTCCAGGCCTGTCAAGAGTCCACTGAAGGTGCAGAACGGTGTTCAGGAAGCAGAGTCGCCCATCAAGAAGGTTGTGAAACGCTGCCGTCAAATCCTGGACAGCGATGATGACGAGGCGCCAGTCGTTAAAGAACAAGTTCCCAGCAAGGGACAAGGAGACAAAGAAGCTCCTGGTAAAACAGAAAAGGTAAAAGCGACATGTGGTTTTATAACTGGGACGTCAGAGTTCATTTAATCTGTTGCATTCAACACATCAGCTGCAATTTGTGAGTGACGTTTTCACCAATAAAAGACTGACAGATTGATGGGATGTCATGGTGCTAAAGAAAAAAGCAGGCATGCTTTGTAGAAACACTAAACAGTGTGTTACCCATCAAATGCTGAACAAGTGTAATGAAGTCTCTTAGGGCTCCTGTAGGCATATCAGTGCCTATTGTTGGTTTGGTTATGGGGAAAAACAATGCTACACAAAAGCCTAGTAATTGTATGGTGAATCACAATGTTGAATACATTTGTCAATAAGCCATGTAATGAAAAGACCTGATTATCAGCTTTGGCTGTCTTTCAGCCACCTGTTGTTTGATAAACACTTCACTTAACCAGCCTGTTTATTTTGTTTGTTGTATGTTAGCAATTATTCACTATTTGTTGATTGAGGGAAGTGATTATGATGATACATGATGTTTGTCAGGCTGCCCTCACCTCACATCCCTTTCATATGGGTGTAATTATTAATTTTTTGTGACAAGGTACTAATATATCCACTCTTGCACTCTTTGCAGTGGAGCAGCTCCCCCGCAGATAAATGCAGGGCAGCGACTAAAGATCACTTTCATCAGTAATTAATAATCTGATTTGTTATTAGTCTATAAAATGGTAAATGAAGTGTCAAAATACCTTAAGTAATCTTGTGATGCCAAATTGTTTGTTTGCTTGATAATAACTTGGTAAATAATACATTTTCTGCACTGTGCAGTATGGTATTGAACTACTTATTGTTAGGGTACATGAATATTAGAAATAGCCTGCAATGTTGGAGAAACAGCATGTTTTCTCAGGAAACCCTTCATGTGAACGCCACCTTTCCTTCTTAATTTGTAGTGATATGGTTTTATTTGAATCCAGATGTGTAACATCATTAGTTTGCTTGATTTAAATGTAGTTTTTGCTGTTCCAGCTCTTGATGGTCGATGCTTAATAATGATCCGGTTTGCCTTTCTACAGCTACCCCTTGCTGTGGCAGAAGCTGGCTGTTTGTGTTGCTCTTGGCTTTCTGTTTTGACTTCTTCGCTCTTTCCAACTATTATTATATTTTTTTTATGTTGTTGAGGCCAGTTGGTGGGAGATGTGACCAATTCAGTGAGCTGCTGGTGTCTTTATAAAGAAGGGAACCTTCAGCTGGGGAAAGGGGATGAAAATAGTTTAACAAATGATTTTTATTTTAATGTGATTGTTATGTGAAATTAAACACTGTTATTCACGTGTTTATGACTTTTTAACTGTTCAGACTGGTTAATGTTCAATATTGATCAGGTTTGCTTTTATCTGTTTGTATTGATTTCTTTGCTAACGTTCCAACTCCTTTTTAAGACTTCTATTTTTGAGTTTTTATTCTGAGGGAAGTTGGTGGGAGACCAATTCAGTCAGTCCATCTCCAGACTTAAAAATTCCCTCCTCCGTGATGTAAACTAGTTTTAAAGCATATCTCCAGTACCATTGTTACTTATAATGATTAGACAGTATTTATTCATGTAATTATTATTTTTTTTTTTTTGCTGTTGTCAAACGAATTGATGTTCAGTATTGATCAGGTTTGCTTTTATCTCTTGCTCTTAGCTTTCGTTTTCACCGTCTGTGCTATAATTATATTTATAAAACATATCTCTCCTTTGAATGTAATACAGAACATTTCCATAAAATAAGGAGTGGAAAATTTGAATCTCAACAGAAATCTCCATGTATTTCATTAATGTCAGTAACTATAGTATTTGCCTTTCTCTTATCTTTAATGACAGCAGCACTTAATCCAAAAAACTGATTACCTCAGCCTCGCTATCACCATTTCACAAGGACCTTATTGTCAAGTCAGGAGTGGTGCGTTGACAAAAAAGTGCACAGAAAACGTCATGCATAAAGGGCCATCTGAGGCAATAGAAAGTCAAGTGACTGGACCTGCAAAGTAAATGGGACTCTGAAGTTAAACCATTAGCATTGAGACTAAAGGATAATGCTATTGAAGCCAACAGGATGAGGAGGAGTTCAAATGAGAGCTGTAAATACATTTCTCTCACTTTTCTCCAACCTCTCTTTGTTCCTTTGCGCTATATCAAAGTGAAACTGAACCATACAGCTACAGCTGCCCTCAAATAGCATCAGTAAGCTTGTTCTCTATTTTTGATTGTCAGTGTTGTGAGGAGAATCCCCGCTGATGGGTGCTTTGTGACAGCATGAAGCAAAATTTTCACTGAAGTTTTTCATCTGTTTAAATTGCTGCAAACTCTGATTTCCTCTGTCAGCTTTACCTGGTATCTATTCACCTTGGTTCACCTCATTTCATAGAGTTTGTTTGAATGTAATGTACCCTATATAGACGAAGGTATTAGGTAGAGCAGGGCAATATGACCAAAAATATTTTATCACGATATACATTTGAAAATTTGCGATAACGACATAACTGACGATATAATTGACACTAGACAAAATACTTTACAACTCCACAACTTTATTAGTGCAAAAAACCCCATCAATGTATTTTCACTTAAACAAGCAGCTGTTTTTTATGTGTGTTAAAGTTATATAAAAACGTAACAGTGCAAATTCCTTGCTGACAGTTTAACCAAAAGGCATTTCCAGTGGAAATTGGCCGACATATCCTCAGCATAACCATGTATAATATCCACAAAACTTAAAGAGAGGTTATACACACACAATACGGTAATATTATGTCGAAGCACAGTACGTATCACTCCGCGAGGCGCCTGCCTACGATAGCCGTAATGCTCCGACAATCCATCAAGCAGTGCGGGTTCGTAGCTTAGCAAAGTTGTACTAAAACATTTGACAGATTTTCGCCGTGTACCACATAAAATCGTTTCGAGGTCAGTAAACACAACCAGAACTCATACATAAGGCACATAAGGGATTATAAGGGGCACTGTCGATTTTCAGAAAAATCAATCAATCAATAAACTTTAATGTTACTGCCATAGATTCATCAGTACTTTTTTTTTTTTTTTGAGAGGAGGGGGGAGGTCGATCTTTCACTGTGTTTGTTTGTTTTTTTTTCTTTCTTAACCTACCCCAACCATTTCACCTTGTTTCCCCCTACAAGATGTGATTTAGAGACCCTTCCATCCTCTGAGACTATTGCTAGACGGCCTTCTCTTGACAGGACTGTTGCTGGAGGGAGTCTTGTGTTCTTTATTTAGCTAATTCTGTTATCTGTGACTTTGCTTCTCTGTTTCTCAGAGAACAAAGCCTTTCGTATTGATCTTCTCTCAGTGCGCTCACTTTTCCTCGGCCTGATCGTGCTTTGGATTCAGCTGATCCAGTTTCCACAGCGGTCCATGCTGCCCTCTTGCAAACCTTCACTCTAGTCTTGATTTGGAGCCCTTAGAGCCTGTCTTGGATCAGAATAACCATTTTTACTTCTAAAACTTCTAATTCTCAAGCCATGCCTTCCATTATCACAGTGGTGTTTAAACCCCTTTTAGAGATTCACTTCTTACCATAAGTCTGGTGCCTTCTAAACATGTTGGCTTCATGTCTAAATGAGCACCTGTGTTAATTTTTATGAGCTACTAGGTCAAAATATTCTTCATCATAAAGATTTACAAAAGTCCTAAGATGGGTCCTAAAAAATCTTGAAGGATTTAAGGATACTTTTAAAGCATAGGTTATTGGTTGCCAAAACGTAGTTCAAAAATTAGAAACTGCATGTCTTCATCAAATTACTTTATTTCACATTCAATAAACAATTTCAGCAATAAAAAACTAAATAATACACAGTACTCGTATTCCTCAGCAGAACAGGCCACATTTTGGATGAGCCACACAAACAATCCACAGCGATCCAAATGATATTGTTGCAGACAGCTGGACAATTGTTGCTGTCACTTCCTTTTCATTTTCAGTAATATCTGTGGGTGATGGCGGCCATGCAAACAAACCATGATCTGCAGTCATTTTGCCTGTTCAAGCTGTTGTTCATGCCGCCTCTTGTCATAATGCTTACCATCACTCGTGCTTGTGTCTTTCAGAAGGATGATGCGTTTAAAGCCGTTCCCACCCCCCTGTCTCCACCATCGACCCCAGCCACGCCTGTAACCCCGACCACCCCTGCCACTCCAGCCACCTCTGCTTCACCGGGGACCCCCAGCACTCCCAATTCCGTCTCCCCCACTGGGATCTTCAAACGCAAGACTGGTCAGCATCTGAACAGATTTTTATTAACTTTGTCTTAATTAAGCTGTTTCAGAATTGTGCTTTTCAGCTCATTTTCCAAACTTGCACCATTTTGAACTTTGACACCAGCAGAGGATTAATAGCTTTCCTGCCTCGAGCTGTTTTATTTGATTACTTGTTAGCAGGCGCCTAATGGCTCCAAATACTCATTATTTCACAATGAGGGAGAAAACAGGAAATTTATCTCGAACTGAATGCATAAGAAGTTTGTTCACCAGAAGCGGCGAAGTTCATTTTTCACCCTTTTCTTTCATTTGTCTTTCCACACTCTGGACTGCCTTAGATTGACAACCACAAGACTAGACCGTGATTGCGCTATCATTAATCATCATCATCTGCTGCACCATGAGTACATCCTCCTGGAGCCTATATCATTATTTTTCTGCACGTCTTTGCACTGTGATAATAATATTATTACTGCTATGTTGTCTTAGCAGTGCATCGTTTGTGCTGACTGGGAGTTAATCGAACCAGCAGAGCATGTCGTCCTATTATTGCAGCTGATTGTCAGTGTTTATTTGGGTGCTTTCTTGGGTTTGCAAGCTTTAGAAACTTTGGGCTTTTTAAAAAAAAAAACAGCATAAACATATGTAGTGATCATTATTTTATAGCCGCAGTTGGTACACAGCAGCTTGAATGTTTCACATCTGCAAGATAAAACTGAAAGAGAGCTGCTGTTTCTTGTTTGTAAATTCTTAATCAGATGATGTGTAAATATCTGCATTTAAAATGAAACAGAATGGCCTAGTTATTTATTTTTTTTATATGGCTCTTTGTCGTTGCTGTCTTTCCCATATAACACCAGATACGTTGGAGTTTGAACAGAGAATTTAAGCTGCTTAGAGTTTTCTAGCATTCCAGCTTTGTCTTCATTTGAGAAGCACCTCCTCTCCCACTTTGTTTCCTTCATCCTAGTTTTTGCAGCAGTAAAAGTGTCTCGTTCTCTTCTCATCGTCCCGTTCTCTTTGTCTTTGATGACTGCAGTGTTTGCTTTCACCAGTGGTGCGTTGCCACAATAAGAGCCCCGCCACCATCACTGCTGGAGAAAACATCACATTAAAGTAACTCCCTAATTCGACCAGAAATTGCATTCTTAATGTCCTGGGTTAATGCTTTCATTATAATATCCAGAAGAAAAACATCAGCACTGCTACCTGTGCTAGAACCTCTAACAAGGGCCAAAACAGAGGCGGATGTGTTACCAAAACTGAAATTGCCCTCGAGCACCACTGCTGCATAAAATTGCAGGGTAATTTACACTGGGACCGTAAGCTGCTGTGCTGCATAATATTCTTCAGGATGGAATTAGTGTTTTCATTAGCAAAGTATGTATCTATGATTCTCTCTCCCTTTTTTTTCTCCTTCTTCTTCTTGCCCTACATCTGCAGCAAGAGAGCAGACTCGTCCTGTTTTCATCTCCTTATTCTCTTACTGTTTGATCCCGGCATGATTTCAGCTGGGGTGCCTCCCACTTTTTTTTCCTTTCTTTTTTTAAATCATGTTCTTTTAATGTAATGTCTGTCCTGATATGTGCAGCAAGGAAGATGTTCCCTAAGAGGAAGCTCAACGAGAGTGGGAGTGGCAGTGACAGTCAGAAAGAAGAGGCAGAGGTCAAGGAGGAGCAGGGTCAGCAAAACAAACGGCCACGTGTGGAGACCAGTGCCAGCGGTGAAGGTATGCTTTCGCTTCTGCTGCGAGTCTGATAACCAAGTTTGGCTCCTGTACAGGTTTGGAAAGTCCACGTGGGAGGGGAAGTTGCACAGACACATTGGCTATAAGGGAGAAAAAAATCAGCATGCTATATTAACAAACTCGCACATTATCATTACTAAAATGCAGTTTTGGAAACTCTCAATTGCATCCTGACTAAACACATAAACAATACTTTTTGTTTAGCAGTGTCACACTACCAAACAGCTTATTTTCTTGCTGTACATGGTCTCATCCAGCCATTTGTTTCCAGAAATTTTATGGCCGATTGGGTTGCAATAATAAAGAGCAACAACTTGGATAATTAATTAGATATTAATCACCAGGCAAACACTTTTCAGTTCCAGCTCCGCAAATAAGTGTTTCCTCTTTATTGAATCATGAATTTGAAAGATTTGAAGTGAAAGATTGAACATTTTCATTGCTG
This sequence comes from Rhamphochromis sp. 'chilingali', assembly GCF_963969265.1. Taxonomy (NCBI): domain Eukaryota; kingdom Metazoa; phylum Chordata; class Actinopteri; order Cichliformes; family Cichlidae; genus Rhamphochromis; species Rhamphochromis sp. 'chilingali'. Next base: position 28,168,708 of record NC_137943.1, on the reverse strand, counting down.
TCTCTGCTGTCACAGGGCTCTGGTAAATTGTGGCATGTGTTTTGTTTCATCATGGCCTTTTTCTCTGAGCTTAACGATGAGTGGAGGAAAACAAAAAAAATGTAGCCTATTGAATCAAACAAAGTAATGTCTAGTTGTAGTCCTATAGATGTATGTTGTTCAGAGAATTCTGGTACAGTGACGAAGTGACAATTTCTGATACTGACAGATAATCTCAAACAATGCAGAAGTGTATTTCCTTTAGTTTTGACTTGTGGTTGAGGACAAAAGCGAGTCACACCCCACAGGATCCCACACAGTTTATGGATGTCCACTTCTATCCGGGCCAGCTAATGTTAGTTCATAACTTAATGCTCAATTCTCTTCTGCAAATAAAGGGCTAAAGAAAAATAGTGAAACAGCCTTCGTGCTAAAACTGGATTACATAGGAGCGTATATGTTCATCTTTTATGTACAGACTACTGCGAGCATGTTAAACTCATTTTACAGCTCCACTAGTTGTAGTTTAACTACACATTTAATCCCTGAGATATCTCAGTATAACAAAAAGAAGTGCAATTTCAACTGTATGTCTCAGTTTTGAGAAATGCTTATGAAGCATATGAAAGAAATCTGTCAGCACATCTCTTTGGATTCAAATAAATAAGAAATTAAGAAGATTATGTAAGAAATTAATATTTCAAATGACAGAAAATGTTTTGGTAGCTCATTGTCCAGACTGTCCCGTGATTATAAAACAGAAACTTTTTGTTAATTTACAGAAAATGTCCTTTTTGTTCAACTGCGTAGTGACTTTACTATAGAAATGTATGTTTTTTTTTTAGATGATGAAAAAAAGGAACTTGTTGCCATTTAATTGTTAATTTATTACTTTACTGTATTACAGAGATGTATTACGAATGACCATGAGGGAAGTCTTTATCAATAAAAAAATAAAAGTTGAAAAACTTTTGAAAATATAATTAAAAATAAAAAAATTATGCCCTCCTTTACCTTTCCTTATTCGGTGGGCCGATTCTGGCCCCTGAGCCTTATGTTTGACAGTCCTAATCTACTGTTATAGTGAAGTGCAAATGGAGAGAAAGGCAACAAAAACAGCCTGAGATTCAAAGGATTGAGGATAAAGGGTAATGATTTCAGTCTGTTACTGCAACTGTAGGAGCTCTGCACTGTGATAAAGCAAAGTTCATTTTTACCATCTGTGAGATGCAAACTGAGAAATTCACCATCCACGGAGCCTGTTTGGCTTTGTTTAATCGGTTTGTCTAAGTTTTGACACAGACGCTCAATAAAGGCAGAATTATGAAGAAAATGGAGCAGCCCAAGAGTGTAGCAGCCTCCACCAGGGCTGAAAATTCACTCCAAAACGTGCATAAATTGATATTAGTCTGTGATATTTTCTTGAGAAGATGAAGGCTATTCAAACACGATGCAATGTCCAGTTTTGCCCTGTCTCACAATTATAAGCAGTCCTTCTAAATGGCCCTGAGTTCAGATCTAATTAATCCTTAGATGTGCTAAATCCAGCTTCTCACAAGATTTTTAAGTGAGTCTGTCCGTTACCTTTTTGAGTAGTCCTCCTAACACACGAGCAAACAAACTGAACCAATCACATCACCAGAGCTAAAAGGTTAGAAACAGTCTCAGAGCGGTTCATTCCACATGTGTTCTCACTACTGCAAATACTCTATTTGGTCTAGGTTAGGTTGCTGCATAGGTAGAGCATCTTGTACTTTCTCAGCGTGAATCCACATGTGGTCAGTCACACATCACATGCAGTTTAAATCTGGGAAATGGCAGGTTAAAGGCTCGTATTGGACAATTGAGAAAGAGCTAAACAAGGTTAAAGCTGAAGTGTGTTTGAAAACCACTTTAGTGTGTTTGGGGGAAAAAACAAAACCAAATTGACAGCAGCTCAGCCTGGTGCCCCCCCCACTCTTTTTTTTCCACAGACAGGGAAATGGCTCTCCTTCTCTTTCTAAAGTTGTCTAGTAAAGTACCAGCTGTGACTACTGGGTTTAGCGGTCCATTCCACCACTTACTTTAACGTTTGAATGAGAAAATTAAAGTTTCATGCCGCCCTCCTTACCCAGCCAGTATCATGACCCCAGCTCTGACTGCTGGGAGTCGGTGCTACAAGTTTGTCAATAGTAATTTCTCTTAGCTGCCTTCTTCAGGTGAAAATGAAACCTCAGAAATAAAACCTGCGGCATTTACTGAAAGAGGCTCTTACGTCTTCAAACATGGGCTCACAAAAAAACTGGGTTGCCCTCAGTAAACCTGCTGGCATTTTTCTCTTCAATGACTCCACTCCCTTTCTGTCTTGCCCCTGTGTAGGTAACGCAGATGAACCCATGGAGGAGGACACAAAGGAAGAAAGGGGGGAAAAGGCAGCGACCGAGGCTAACAACCCAGGGGACGAGGAGGTGGAGAACAAGAGCAAAGAGGAAGAAACTGTAGAAAAAGAGGAGCAGGTGGAGAAAAAGAGCCCTGATGAGAAGGAGGAGAAAGCTGAGGAGGCGGAAAAGAAAAATGAAGCAAAGCCGAAGACAGATGATGATGATGAGAAAGGGCCTGCTGTAGCCAAAACGGAGGTGGTTGAAAAGGACACGCGAGGCACAGAAGAGAGCCCGAAAAGTCAAACGGTGAAAAGGCAGAAAGAAGCAAAAGAGCAGAAAGATAAGGAGCCGACCAGGAAAGCCCCCATCAGCAGTTTCTTTGGTGAGAAGGAATTTGCATAGTTCTTTGCTTGCATAAAAAAACAGCATGTGAATGTACTGTGCTTTTATCAGTTTGGAGAACAAGGTAAAATAAGTCTCCACTTCAACCCCTGCATCACCCTCACCTTGTCTTTTATTTATTTCCTTCAATAGCTCCCAGAAAAGCAGCAGTGAAGACGGAGAAGCCGGAGAAGAATGAGGGGGAAAAAAAGACGAGTCCAGAGAGGAAGAGGTCAGAGGAGGAGAGTAAAGACACGAAAGGGTAAGACAGTCGCAACAGGAGGTTACAGATAGCTCAGGCTTGATAAGCCTGCCACCTTGCTTGCCTGTTTGTTATCTTGCTGGAACACTAAACTTATCCAGATGTTGGCCTGTTCAGCTGAGCTTCACCCCTGACCCCTTCTTACTAAAGTGTAAACTGTACGTGCATGTGGGGAAAAGAAGAAGGATCAAAATTTAGTGACAAGGTGTAGAAGAGCAGACGGAGAGCAGCTATTGAGAATTATTTCCATTATATTCTTCAGTGACTACCTAATCATTTTATTATGTTGATTGATGGTAGCTGCCAGAGAGGTTATATTTTATTGATTCAAACTAGGCACTCACACTGCAAAGAAATACTGAATTCATTTCCTTTATCAGTTTTGTAAAGATATAGTAAAATGCATGGTTACTTTGAGCTTTGAAAGAATAAATGTAGAGAAAAGATGGCTGTGAAGGCACAGCTGGGTGGGTGGATGAGAAATACTGTCTGCTTTTGAGTAGTCTCTATCAAGAATTGTAGCCAAAACAGGTGAAATGATGCTGTCATTACATTTTGTTGGCGTTAACTAATAGGGATCTGCAGTAAATGCGAAAAATCCAATAGTATATGACATTGATACCTTAAAAAGTGAATGAAACCAAGGTTATCTCTTGCACTCATCACTACAGCGATGTGCTTGTTTTGTTTAGGAATGTTCCTGATGATTAAGATAACTATCATATCTGATATCATATCTCACAGTACAATAATATTGAATGGGTTGCATTGTTGTATTTTGTCATGTTTCTCAGGTCTTTGTCTGAATTTCTACGAACATTATTGCTAAGGATTGTCTTATTGCATTGGAGTCACACTGGGTTAAATATGTACACTTGGGTTTTAAGGGGTATTTATTATTTTCTTCTTTTTTTTGGGTTGTATGGAAGCCCCAAACGCAATTTCATTGTTCTTGACAATGACAATAAATAAATAAATACTAAATTACGCGAGAGGAAAAAAAAGGAAAACAGCGATTGACTGGGTGATTATTCTAGTCCTAAAAATAACAAACAAATAAAAAGAGTAATAGGATTAGCAAAATAGATTAAAATCTGTCAGTGTATATTTATAAATGAGTACGCTTTCTATTCTACAGATTTCTATTCAAGGCTCAGGAGGCGTGGATGAGTGGGCGTTATCAAGCTTTTTCTTTAAATACGTATAAATGTTTTATCTAAGTAGTCCCAATTATTTAAAACAGTTGCTGTCGTGTTGAGCCATTTTCAGTCTGTGAAATGCTGACTTATATAAATTTGCTAGTGAATATTAATACCAGCACTGTTGTTTCATTACACCACAGTTGTACCTTTTAGTCTACAGTTGAAAAACATGCTTAGGAGTGCACCACCTCGTCAATATTAAACGGGCTGTGTCATCAGGTTCTGCTGTCCTCTTTCCTCTTCCTTCCTGATTTAAAGAGACTCGCTCGCTGTGAAGAGGAGGAGGGCCTGGCTGGTTGCAGCTACTTGGTCTCAACTATAATTATGCAGAGCTCTTCAGTGTAGAGCACACAAGTGTTGGGGGTGAAGAGGGGAGCAGATTTTGTTGCACACACGGATAACGAACACTATCATCATCATCGCAAATAAACTGTAGTCCAGAGTCTGTTAGTCAGCTGCGACGTGTGTGTGTGTGTGTGTGCCCCTCCTTCATGTAAACAGACAGTGATACACAGTGCAAAAGAGAAGCAAAACTCATCATTGAGACTGGGCTTAAATGGGGTTCCTAATGCAGTGTGTGCTCTGCATTATTTAACGTAATTTCTTCCTGATGTTCCATTACCAGAACTATAACTGTTCTCCAGTGACTGCCTTTCTCTTATTTTCTGTCTATTCCTCTTGTTTCTATATATTCCTTGTGATTCTATATATATTTCACCTGTTTATTTATTACTGCTGTCTTACTATTTATATTTTATACCTGGTGTGGAGCACCCATAATTTCATTGTACATGTACAATGACAATAAAGGGCTATTCTATTCTATCCTACAAAGAATGTGATTTATTAGCCAGCAATACTCCATGCGTCCTTACCAAAGCCCATAAAGCTGGTGAGCAGTCAGTAAGGTGGACTCAAAGCAGCCTTTTACATTTCTGACTCAATACCGATGCCTTTGATTTTGGGATCTGCCCATTCTGATTTCTGATCCAGTATCAGTGTTGAATAATAAGCACTGTCAGGAGTTAAGAGAGCAGAAATCTTTCTTTATGTGTAAAACAGCATCAGGCGAGACTGGAACATTGTTTTCTTATTTTTGTGAAATGAAATGTGACAAATAAACATACCCAAGAATACATATTTACCAAACCGCTATCTTGTATAGTGTAATAATACATGACAACAGGACCAACGCAGGCGTTAGTTTAATTTATTTGCCTTTGTTTCATTTCAGCTCGGTGTGAGAGTCATTAGGCTGCTCCATACTGCTATTATTTACAACTTTTACAGTTGTGCTAATTTCTCCTTTTCCTGCACCACCTACAATGAGCAAACACCGTATATGATGATTGTTGTATTCTCAGCTCAGGCATGCACTCCCTGCTGCTGGAAACCAATCGGTTTCTCTTTATTATGATTGCTTTTGCAATTATTCAGTCTCCCTTACAGAAAGCAATGCATTTACCACATGTAAATAAGCCAGCTTGTCATTTTGAGGGCATGTTAACTATTCAAGATCCAAACTATTTTTGGCTGTGGAAAGCAGGGAATGCATTTTTCATCTTCCTAACTATTTATTTTTTTATCACTACCTTGTGTGTGACACTCTGGGAATGACAGGTATTGCACACAAAAGAAAGTTCACAGCGTTAGTTTATCTCTGTGTAATGAATTCAGACAATGATATTTTGTTTGAGGAAAAGAAACTCAACATCTTGTATGTTACTGCAGTAAAAGAGAGACGGTTTAAACTTGTAAACCATCCCAGTAGTTTGGTTTTTGGAAGCAATAACTGCTGACAATGGAAACACTTTTCTATTTAATATGCAGAACTTTTTCTGGGTTTTTTAAATATCTACTTGCACGTTCAGTTCGGATAAACTTTGCAATAGTTCAGCTTCTTTCTTTGTGAGCTAACCAGAAAACCTACTAGAATATCTTCCAAAATATTCTTCACATTTTTAAAGTGTTTCATTGTTATGATAATTGTGTGCGTGACTCTCTGCCTACAAAGGAATCTGAGTTGGCACCAGTGACTGCAACAGCTGTTGCCGTCATTTAGTTGGACACAAATGTGCTCTTTCATTTTATCTTTTAAAATTTGTGTTATTTCCTCAGTGAGGCAACCTCAGGACAAACAAACTATGATCCATCGAGACCAAACTATCATCCCGTGGACAACGCTTGTTGGAAACAGGGCCAGAAGTAAGTCACCTATCTGCTGCAAAAATAGGAACCCAAATTCTCTGATTGAATGTCTTGATTGAAATTCATATGCATCTTTAACTGTTTCCAGCGTGCATCAGTTACTGGCACCTCTCAGACATATTTTATCACTGCTTCTGTATACTGCTTTTCCCTGTTTCCAGATGTCTCCAAAATAATATAATTTCTTCACAGGGTGGATAGCCTCTCTATCCACCCACCAAATCCAGTCGCTTGGACATCAGACAGTAAAATATAAAGAAGAAAGACAGAAGGAGGAGGGGAGCATGTGGGATGATCAACTAGCTTTGCATAAGGCAGAAATTATGAGAATTTTATGTGAAGGATCATTGGGAAAAACAGCCGTTATTTTAACTAGGCAGCTGCCTATTTTTTCCCTTTACTGGAGAATTTGTGTAATCCTAAAGTAAATACAGAAATCACAGCCTGCCTATGTGCCTAGACCTATTTAAACAAGATGCCCTGAGATTGATTATCATGAATTATGCCAAGCAGGGTAATAATAAAGCTTGGGAGTGCAATGTGGACAGGAACTATAGTCGAATGTCCACCTGTCTCTTTCTCTGCTGATTATTTGCTTTTACTCTCCACTTCTGGCTGTCAAATAAAAGACAAAGCTAATCTACTCACTAAACAGGCAAGATTTGGGATGCAACGTTTTCACTCAACAGCGATTAGAGTCATCACACTGTTGGTGGGGTTGTTGTTTTTTTTCTCCCTTCTTCCCTCTGAGCCAAATTGAAGCGAACACCAGCCTGTTTGTTTTTTTGTGAAGATCTGCGAGTTATTTATAAGGGGAAAAAACTGAAGGAATGAAAACCTTCAGGCCAGGGAAGTGCTCTGACTTAGTAATGGGTAATCACAGGGAAATCATGGAATTTTATATCAAGGTCACGCTGTAAGGCATGCTGCTTATGTGCTCGGCTTATTCTCGGATCGACTCCTGTACAGATTGTTTTAACCTGCTTTAAGCCGTGCGCAGGTGAAGTCTGCTGCTTCTTAAAGCTAAATATCAGCCTCTGAATTAAATTGTGTTCTTTTCTGAAATTGAATAAACAGTTTGAGTGTCAGAGCTTCGCAGTAAGGATTAAAAACACATTAGGATATAGTAGCTTTATATCCAGAATATATGCAAAAAATTATAAAGATAAAATTATATATATATATATATTTTAAATTGCACTTCCCACCATATTTCTCTGTCAAACTAATTGTAACGACACACTTTTCTCCACATGCCGTTGTCACCTTCGCCCCCTTGCTGTCATTTTTGTGCGGTTTTTGATAACCTTGAATCAAAGCTTATTCTACTGTTGCATTAATTGCTAGTCGCTCTGAATAGCCGAGTCAGCTCAGCGCCGCGAGTGTGAAAATCTGTCCGTGTTGATGCTTTGCCTGCTAACTACGTGTTCATCACTCTCCAGAGTGCCCTACTTGGCAGTGGCTCGCACCTTTGAGAGGATTGAAGAGGACTCTGGCAGGTAAGACCTCCCAATGGGGGACATTTTTCTTTTAAATGCCAGAATGAGTTGAACATCATTAGTAAGAAAATGATTGCAAGTCTTTCAAAGCACACACACGTATTGCAGAGTTTCTCTTTTTTTTCATAAAAATACCATTCAGGTTTCCTGCTGGGAATTTCTGGAACTAAATTAGTTAAGTGCTTGCCAGTCAGGAAAAGTGAAAAAATTTGAATAATTCACTGGTTGTGTTGGGAACATGAAGAAATTTTAAAATGGGTCACCTTCTAGGATTGCTCAAATATATTGTAATGTGGAGTTATTATGCTCACTTCCAGCTGCATATTTTTATTCTTATGTTTTACTAAAGTAGTTAAAATAATCCTTATTTGCCTCATAACGAGCTGCGGTGCTGCTCCTCAGTTTGCGCTGTCTAAAACGAGCATTTTAGCCCCTCTCTTAAAGGCCACCCTTCATTTAAGCCTCGTTTCTTTTAATTGGCGGATTCTTGTAAACAGAAGGTTTGAACAGCAGGTTAGCAGCTTATGTGCTCATGCCTGATGTGAGCATATTGGCCGTCATACAAGAGTGGGGTAAAAACAGTCTCAGTTTTTAGACGTCAGGCTGCTCAGAGGGGTGGTCGCGTTTAATATGAAAGCCAGTATTGTAACTATACCTGACAGAATATAAGTCTACGTTTCCCCACCTTAGTTTCCATCTTTTGTTTTGTAAACCTGGGTTGGTGTAAACCAGCTAAAACAAAAAAAACCCCAACAAGAAATTTCATGTTATTTTTAGAAATCCTACATTTTAAATAATGGTTTGTAACCTTTGTATCTTGCTAGTTGAAAACATTTTTATCTTTGAAGGATATTGAATGACATATTATCTGAAACTGATGTATAGTGTTTCATAAGTGAACTCTTCATCTGCCTCCCAAGCCCCTATTTCCGATTAAAACCTGCAGACTAATCTCATTTCCCACCTACCAGTATTTACGGGATGGCCTTAAAATTCGTTTAACTCGTCTTCCCTGTCTAACAGCAATCCTGTTGTCATTTCCTAGGCTGAGAAACATCGAGACACTGTCAAACCTGTTTCGCTCTGTGCTGCTGCTCTCCCCAGGTAAATGCTATTTTATCTCTGCCATAATGCATGCTGATGTAGCTATACAGGCAGCTGGCTGCCAGCCGCTCTATCAAGGAGATGATGTTGACGCCAGTTTGCACACAAAAGTGGGAGGACGTTGGCCGATGTGTGTATGAGAATGTGGGAATCTGATGGTGTTTGTGTGTGTTGTTCTGCCTGTGTTTCATTGTGTATATAATAGTGTTTGTGTCAGGCCTCAGCAATACAGTCATACAGCAATACAAAAGCTGCAGGCATTAAATGAGCTGAGGTAGCTAATTAGCCTACTGTTATGCTGACTGCTTTTGTCCAAATAGAAACAATTCAATGAGCTCAGATGGGGAAAAGTTTGCGATTACATGCAATCTTTTTATGACACTAGCAATTGAATGCCGTAGGTTGGTGAAAATCACAAATTTGTTGCTGTCTGTGTACAAAGAAATTTATATTTAGAGTCCACCCAGAGCCTCAGAAATTTAAAACAAAAATTCAGAAATTCCTCACCACATAGAGATGCTTTAAGAATGTAGGGATATAACCAGCGTACAACTAGTTGGCAACCAGTTGAGTCAAGCTCCTTACTGAAGGAGTTGGGCTGACTGGCACAAGCTCAGATTCATTGGAATATATTGGCAATTTATCTGCATTTATAAATTGGGATCGCAGTTATTTGCAAACATTTACCAGTTTGTCTGTGAGCGATTGCCGTCAGTCTGTGTCGGACTACAGTTGTTTGGAAACAGGTGGCCTCTGACCAGGCAAGCAATTGCAATTGAAAGTGGTTTGCTAGAAGTTAGTCACTGCAACTATTAGGAATTGGTTAAATTTAAACTGCAAAAGAGAGATTCATAGATAAATAGAGAGAGAGAAATATAGATAGATATAGAAATATGAATAGATAGATACATAGATATTTTTACTTTAGTGTGACTGAGCCATTAGTGGTTATGGTAGGCGTAATTAGTCATACTTGTATGCCAGGGTTTTTTTGGCTATGAATGAGCCTTTATGATTACATGAAGTAAAAGCAGTGAGTCTCTGCACTTTCCTTTTATTTTTGACCATTTGGTAAACAAGAAATTCCTGTATGCTGAAAAAAACCTGTTAAATGTGATTCAGTGGTGTAGCCTGAAAGCATCTCTCTCTCTTTTCTCTCATCCATTATGTGTGTGTAGAGCTAGATCTGCAGTATGTAGCTCTGCTGTTGTCTGTCCCAGAAAAGTAGGGTTACAACTGGTGGAGTGCACTATATTAACCCCGTAAGCCCTAAGCTGTTGTTTTAAACTTCTACCTGGAAATTTTATCCTTTTTTTGCCAAATTAAATCAGTAAAAGCCACAAAGATATTAAAAAATTCATGACTTTTGGCCTTTGTGGGCGAAACACATTTCAGAGAACTTTGGCTTGTTCTGTCAAGAATGACTTAAAAAACTCTTAATATTGACAGATTTTCTGCCACATAATGTACACTGTAAATGAGAGAATTTAAAAAAAAGCAAAACACTTACACATATCAGTGATGCTAATATTACTAAAAACTTTCAGCTGCAATTCTACCAAGTTTGATGCCCGATAAATGAACCACAAGAAATTCTACATCCAGTCTAGTCATGCCAGTAGTTGGTGGAAACTCCATCCAGGGAATTTGTCATACTTGCCAACCCTTAAAAAATAAAAGATACCTGCTACATTTTTATAACAAATCCAGCCAGCACCCAGAACAGGGGACTCTGGGGAGGAAGGAAAGATTGCTGGTTGAAGCCAAAGCTGCCACAGTCAACAACTTTTCTGGTGGAAACCCCTTAGTCTTGTGTTGCCTGTCTGTATGTATTTGAATGTGATTTTGTGGATGTTCATTTGTGCGTCAAGAGTTTTGAGTGCCCACACTTGTGCCGCCTGCTGTTGTCTCAGAGTGTGGTTGTGTATTTGAGTCGCTGCTTGAGTGTGTCTATCCATGTGCCTGAGTTTGTGTGTCTGTATGTGGGTTTACTGTGCCGTTTTTGGTGGTATCTGTTTTTATTTGTGTGTATGTGCTTTTCTTTGCAGACTTGTCTGGAGGTGTGTGTGTGTGTGTGTGTACGCTGCTGTGTTTGGAGTATAATAAAGCCTTCATATGTGTTCTCCTTCCTAGATGACCTGCTCTGCTGCGTGTATCTGTGTCTGAACCAACTCGGTCCTGCCTATCTAGGGATGGAGCTTGGTGTTGGTGAGACGGTGCTGATGAAAGCTGTTGCTCAAGCCACTGGTAATAAGCGCACACACACACGAACATGTGGAAGCACTCTGCTGCACCCAAACACTTGCTTGTGCATTCCCAGCCTAACTGCTGATGCCACCCTTCTCTGAAGCTCATCAGCCAGCGAGGCTGCTGCTATTTACCGTTTCACTCTTGTTTCCAGGGCGACAATTGGACAAAATCAAAGCAGAGGCACAGGAGAAAGGAGATTTGGGCCTAGTGGCCGAGAGCTCCCGTAGCAACCAGCGCATGATGTTTCAGCCGGCCAGTCTGACAGCAGGGGGCGTGTTCAGGAAATTGAAGGAAATTGCCAGCATGAGTGGGAACTCGGTGAGCCACAGAATAACATTTTCATTAGAGGAGAGCAGTCTTGGGAAAATATTGTTTTCGCTCTATTTGCCTCTCAGTATTGAGGTCATGGACGGGAAAAAGGAAAGGAAATGTTAATGTGACGTATCGAACAAGAAATTAATAGTTTATTTGTCTGCTTCAGAGGGGCAAGGTTAATTTTCCACCATTTGAATAAGTTGTTACCTGCCTTGATTCTCTTGTACAATTAGTTGCTTTTCCCTTCTTGGTTGCTGCTGGGTCATTTTTTATTTTTATTTTTTTCCTCTGTATTGAACATGGAGTTTGTACTTGCTGGTGACCTCAGTCTTTTTGCATTCTGTCTCTTCTCGCTCTTCTTCTGTGAATCTCAATTTCCTCCCGCCTGCCTCAGGCCATGAATAAGAAAATCGACATCATCAAAGGCCTCTTTGTGGCATGCCGCTTTTCAGAGGCCCGCTACATAGTCAGGTAAAATAAGACTCTCTCTCACACACATGCACACACAGCCTTGGCTGCACGTGTGACCACAGGCATACATGGGCGTCTGCACATTTATAGACGCAGAAATGCATAATAACTCCATAACCCTCTGTGTATACGTTGGAAGTGTTTAGCCATGTATATAAAAGATGAATGTAGCCTTGGAGTCTGAAAAATACTGCAGAAGCAGAAATCTTTTAGACCTGCATTCTGTCTAATGGTTGCAAAAAGGAGCTTTTAGCAATATTGCCCTAATTCTCTCTCAATCACTAGATCCTATCTACAGTAAAGCAGAGTGTGACTGTATGATTATGGCAAAAAAACATCACAATCAACGTCCATTAGTGTTATTATTAAGTGAAATCTTGGATTATTTAACTTGATTATTCATAAAGAAGAATTTTCCTTTAACATTACATCCTTTAGTGTTATAACTGAATATAATGCACATAGGAAAAATAAATGGGGGCTTGGGAACTTCCATCTTGCAATGTCTTTATGTGCAGACAGTAAAAAGAGGAGTAGGGGTGGGAGGACTTGATAGCACAGTTAGGGCAAAGGTGAGTAGGCTATCAAGTGACCTCTTAGTGGTGTGCTGCCAAAAGCCAACCGGGTGAGAAACCTGCCACTGGGTCACCTACAGAAAGATTCTTCTAGGTGGAGCTTGTTGACCAACGCGTTTCTTGATCCAGGTGAATAGACAAAATTGTAACTGCCTTTTTTTTTTTTTTTGATAATTTGAAATAATTAAGTTTGCATTACGCCTGGCTTTCTCAGTCAGGTTCACTGCTAACTCCTGAGGTCTGGTTAAAATAGAAAAAGGGGAAAAAACTCAAGTCAAGGCTGCATCCTTTATATTTTATTATTATGTTTTATTTTCAATCTCTGCTTGCAGGTGTTGTTCAAGGTAGCTAGGTACAAATAACTGACTTGACTTGGTGCAAATAGATGTGTCTTCTGACTGCTGTTGAACTTTTGGTTCTGATGGACAGGTCTCTGGCTGGAAAGCTGAGGATTGGTCTTGCTGAGCAAAGTGTGCTCTCTGCACTGAGCCAAGCTGTCTGCTTGACCCCACCTGGACAAGGTAATTTTAAAGGAAAAGTTCTTTTTTTTTTTTTTCTTTTTTTTTAAACAGCCAGGTTTCCATAAGTATATGAAAGAAGAAGAAAGAAAGCTTTTTTTCTGTTTCAATCATTCCTCCTGTGAGCACTCACCATGAAAAGATCCTTTCCTAGTGAACTTTTGGTTTAAGTGGCTGCCAAATCTTGTACAGACTTTTCAAAATCAGAACTTCTTTTACTCCGTCTCTGCATCTCACCTGAATCCAGCTGTTTTACAGTCAGTGTGGTGGTGGCTTGAAATCGCTTGCATACTCTGACATTTTACAATTCAGTGCCTTCCCTCCCTCTGTCCTTCCCTTACTTCCTTCTATTGACACTTAATAAAAATTTAAAGACATCCATGTTTCACTTTCGTTCTGGGTTATGCTAATATTTGGCATTAAATTTTAATTTTATTTAATTTTACTAATTTGTCATATGAGTTTTTCAAATCCTATTTTTTCTTGCTCTGTTGCACATATATTCAGAGGTTTCTTGCCCTATGATGTGTACAGAGCTTTGGTTAACTGGTTGGTTTAATTTATAAACGAATTTGTTACATAGCCGAGTACCTTCTGATGTAAATCATCACTCTTTGCGTTACACCAAACTCAAGAAAAGGAGAGAAGGGAGGTTAACAGTGAAAGGACTAAATATTGAAATGATTTCTACTTGATTTGCGAAACCAAACGAGTTTACTGTGCCACACTGTTGGGGCTAATAGAATCCCGATTGCCAGTCCTTGTCAGATTGTTCAGTATCAAGCTGCAGGCTTTTCAGTTTGTGCAGCAAATGATTCGGGAGTTGTTGCATTGCTACTAAACTAGGGGGGGGGGGAAAAATAAGATATGAAGTATGTCATCCCTCTGTGCCTTACTTGCATTTTGAAAGCTTTAGGCATAGTTCATAATAAACTTCTCTGCACTGAAAAAACAAAACAAAACACAGATTGGGAGGTGGAGGAGGAGATTATGGATGGATCAAAGCACAATCAAATTGGTAGATGTGTCTTACACTGTGATCAAGTACATGTTTCCACCAACGATAAGCTGTTGTTGAGCCATTTCTTCTCCCGTCCCTTTCAAGAACCAGCCAACATTTCGGCAGATTTGGGAACCAGTCGTTAAATAGCATTATGCAGCAGAACTTGAGTGATTTTAGTGGGAAGAAGATCACGGCAGGCGGATTCTGGGGGTTGAATCTGCAAATCATTTGATATTTTTGTTGTGGTAGCTTCTTAAAGCCACTGATGTACACAATTCCAACTTTTAGCCCGGTAGTTTTGGGAATTTGCAAAAGGGCTTAGTTCTGATTGTTTGAGTCTCATGCGAACTTCAGATCAATGTATATTTCAAATTCATATATTTTCTCACACGGTGAACTTTGCATACTTGAAATGGTTAAAATAATTAGATTTCTGGTAGTATGATCCAATTATTCTTTGTAAAAGTTGAATCTGAATCCTAACTTGGAGGTGACAACGATGGAGGAGGAGGTGGAGTGTTAGAGCAAGTAATCATGTGCTTTATTTTTAGGCTAGTCATTAAATCAGCGTTAAAATATTCTTCACATGAATTAGAGCAGTCATAGATCAGCTTCAGCTTGAAAGAGCAGTGTACATCATCCATGGATTTGAAATATTTAACACGTTTTCTGACCTGATCTGTTGCTAAATTCATCTCTTTACGATGAAAGTTTTGACAGCCTCGCTTTACCACCTACTTTCAGCGCTCTTACTAACACTAGACTTATTAAAATGAGTTGCTTAGTCACGACTGGAGGTGTGCTTTAATAAGAGTCAATTAGACCAGAGGCTCATAGGGGAAATTTGCATTGATCTGTGGCCTGGTCTGGAAATGTTTTTCTTAACATTTTTATTTATTTATTTAGCCATTGCTTAATCAGGCAGGTCAACTCAGAGCAAATTATTTGTTGGGCTGAAGAGGCTCATGGTGATGAATAATTTAACTTAATAAATTATTATTCAGTCATAGTTTAAATGTATCATAATTATTAATGTTATACTGGGAAACAATATAATTAATTTGGACTTCACAGTTGGAATTAAATCCAGTCTTCACTGTTCATTGTTGAGCTAAATAAATAAATAAATGAATAAAAGTGAAGTGCAGCAATACTCAAGTAATTGCTGCAAGTCTTGTATATTTCCTGGCCTTTGAAGTGCTTCTGAACTCTCATCCAACAAATGTTAGGTCATACAAATGTTCAAACACTTGCAAAGATCTGTTTGAAATGCATTTTTCCCCCCCCTCTTTCCTTATAGGTTTTCCTCCCACTGTGATCGACGCAGGGAAGGGAATGAGTGCTGAGAGCAGGCGGGCGTGGATTGAAGAGAAGAGCCTCATTCTCAAACAGACTTACTGGTAACTGAAGCCTCAACAAACACCCTTGTTTCAATTTGCACTCTCTCCTCGGCACCACCACAATGCCTCATCGCCCCCTTTAAGTCCCGTCCCTCATTCTCCCTCACATTCCTTTTTTGAACATATTGATTTTTTTCTTCTCTTTTTTTGGGAGGTGAGGTGGGGGATTCTTTCCAATCACCCTGTCTCATGTCTAACTCGCTGCCCTGCTCTCTCCCATACAGCGAGATGCCCAATTACGATGTTCTGATCCCCGTTTTGCTAAAAGAGGGCATAGACCAGCTGCCCAATCACTGCAAGCTCACTCCAGGTAAGCAACCAGTCAAGAGGCAGAAAGGTTGTAAGATCCAAAGCAGTGATTGGTGTGTGTTTATTGATCAATTCAGTGGAGGTGAGTCAGTTATTTTAGTTAAGTCATTTATCACAGAAAGATAGAAGATACCCTAAACTAAGGATTAGGTCCCAATTATACTCTTGTCAGGCTATTTGTGATAAGGAGACTTGGCACCAACGTAGGAAATTAATACAAGCCACCATCTGAACGATACTAAATTGGGAAACTAAATTGGCCGTTGTTGGTCAGTTAGAGCAATCTAGCCGCTATTTTGGCAGGTAAATAATTGTTCTTCAGGGGCCTGTTTTGTTCTGAAATGTGAGATAGTTAAAGGAGCTGGTGAGTGTTTGCATAACACCAGCCAATTTGGACAAAATGTTGCAGTACTTTCATATTGGGCTTCTTGCTCTGTAAGCTGCAATTAAAGGAATTTGTTTGGTATATTTTCATTATATCATGCTATGTCTGCTGCTTTTGAAGCTTAACTTAGCAGCACAGCCCAAGGGAATGTGAGTCAGAACGTTAATATTGAGGCCAAATGGGAGTACAAACAAACTAATTTCGACTGTGGTTTTGTCACAGAAACAGTTGTGGGTGTGATGCTGATGTGTCATGTGGGAATGTGTTGTTGAAGCCAGTTTCACATTTTCTTGGTTTATTTTATTTAAATGTTTTGTTGCAAAAGGATACGAGATTCTTGGAACCAGAAGCTCTGTTAGCACTAGCCCTCCTAGTGTTAGTCTTTCTCTACACAAGAACCAGAAAGAATAGTCTTCGTCTGGTTGTTTTTAAGCTGTTTTTTAGCCGTTTACTTACTCCAGTTCTCCCACTATTCACCCTTTTTCTTCCAGGTGTACCACTGAGACCCATGTTGGCTCACCCAACTAAGGGTGTTGGCGAAGTGATGAAGAAGTTTGACGAGGCAGCGTTCACCTGCGAGTACAAATACGACGGGGAGCGTGCACAGGTCTGTGTTTGTGCAAAGTGACAGAGTGCAACTGTTTGTTTTTCTTGTATTTGGCACCAGACATATGCCTGCTGAATTTTGCATGCATATAGCTTTTGGCTGTGTTCTTTTGAGTATGAAGTATTGCTGTTCTGTGACTCTCACTGCCTGTTCACTTGACAGTGTGTATACGTGTGCCTGTGCCTATTCTTTTAAGATAAATAGTAGTGCTGCTTATACCTTGGGCCTGTGGGTAGAGTGAGCTACTTCTGCCACTGTGGGCTAGAGGGGAGGAGGTGGTGGAAGGGGGGAGATGAAGAGACATGAGGCAAGAAGGTAGAGACAGAGAAGACAAGAGAGATCAGAGAAAAAGGGAGTCCAAACCACAACAGGAGAGAAAAGAGGGTATGTGGAAATTTCGAGGGAGACGTACAGAAACGCAGCAAGAGAGAGATTGTAATGTAAACCCCTCCAGCTGTATTGTTAATTTTGGACAGTCATGCCAATAAAGTGCCTTTGAACTGAGTTGAATTGAGAAGAAGAAAGATGAAGAGCAAGAGGGAGAAACAGAAACAGAGGAACTGGATGCGAAGAGGGAGCGAGCCGGCGAGCAAGCCGTATGACGTCCTCTTCTCTCTGGCCTCACTGCAGTGGACTTTACCTTAAACGGCCAGCAGGGGGACTCACGATTCACTACTCAACCTTCTGTGTGTGTGTGAGTGTGTTTGTGTGTATGCAAATGATTGTGTGGTCAGATATCGCAGCCAACAGAAAGTCAGCTTTGCTCTGTATGACAGCTGAAGAAAAAAAAAACTGTAAATGAGCAAAATAATTAGATGTCCCTGTCTGAAGGTTAAAAAATAGACAAAATCTGCAGATATCCTAGGTAGTTAATTTGAAAAATGGGGGTTAAACACATGGTAATGGTTAGAAAAGAAATGAGCTGAATAGAAGAGACGTCACGAGGGCAAAAACGTGGACAGTTGTTGTGCTAATGTTCATATCTCTGAGTATTAATGAGCAACAGTTTCAATTAGAAATATCAGTTTGAGTTTGAATCCCTAAATTTATCTAAAGCTCATAATGTCAGTGTGAACAGACATGCAATAGATGTTTCTACTAGAAAAGCTAAATGACCGTAGAGAAAAAGTGACTGTTGAGTGGATAACTTGGAAGCATGTGAGTTAAGCCACACATGGCCCCACATACACTTGAAAAGAGAACAGACTACTCCTGCACACAAGACAGAAAACCCAAAGGGAACAATCATACTGAGAGAGTGTGAGAGATCAGCCTGACGATGAGCTGACCCAGCACTGTGTGTGTGTGTGTGTGTGTGTGTGTGTGTGTGTGTGTGTGTGTGAGTGAGTGAGTGAGTGAGTGAGTGAGTGAGTGAGTGAGTGAGTGAGTGAGTGAGTGAGTGAGTGAGTGAGTGAGTGAGTGACAGACAGACAGACAGACAGACAGACAGACAGACAGACAGACAGACAGACAGACAATGGCTTATTTGTCGTCATTGCACTCGACACAGTATGGGAAACTTCAAGATATAAGGAGCATCAGTCTTTGTCTCTCACCTGCGTTAAGATCTTGTCTGTCACTCGACTAACTCAGTTAGCTGATTGGCAAATGCAGTGAAAATAAGTTTATTACCAGAACAGATTTTCCAGCTGAAATGGTAAACCCACTGTGGTTCATTTCCCTTGGTACTAGTACCAGTCGGAAAAACAGGCAGTGTTTTGCTCCCTAGGATGTTAGAGGCATTCAGCTGTCGCCCAGCAGTACAACACAAAGGCTTTTTATTTATCTTTATTTGGCGTGTTTAACAACACAGCAGCAGTATACTCATGGATACAGCCTGGTCTGTACTCTGTGTATGGCTTATTTAGTCACAAATACAAAGCGGTACTAGTACAGATGAAATGTTCTACAGTTTTACTCCATGTTTATGCACGCTACTGCCACCTCAAGGCCAACTTTACCCAGCGTTCCAGCTAAAAGGTCTGACTGGGAAGTCAGAATTTATGACTTTGTACTTCAAATGGAATGTAGCATTAGTTTCTTAAAGGGGAACTATTAGGCTTTTCCTTATTTTCTGAAATATGCATACTGTTACACTGGTAGATTTTCATGTTAAACATGGACATATTTTCAAATAATGAGCTCAGTGTATGCACAAGTAATCCCTGTGAGCCTAAAGCCAGGCTTCAGATTCTTCTAAATGCTCTATCTCAAACAGTTTAGTCTACTTTTGACTCTGTTTGATGTTAGTGGATCTCCCTACATCTCATATCAGGCACACAGCTATAGCTGAGAGTACAGGAGCCCCAGAAGAAAGCTGGCTTAAAGGGAGACGAGCTAAAACGGCTTGTTTCATACGCTGGATTAACTGAGCGGCTGCACCTAAACAAAGGATAAAATAAATGAAGAATATTTTGAACTGAATCAGTAAAATATAAATATAAAGCTACAACTTAATATATTTCCTCTGCATCATCTTTTTTTCTTTGTTTTACGTGACACTTGAATCAAACTAGACTGTCTTGCATTAGCAGAGGAGCAGCTGCTAACATTTTCCACATAAGATGTGTTTATGCACATTATGCGGTGAACTGCAGATAACCCGTGTATTGGAAGAATTAAGAGCCTAATAGACAATTACTGTAGTTTTGTATATGAAGCACAACACAATAGTAAAAGTAAAACACAAGCCATTATGTTGCATATGTAGACAGCTGGATTGATTAAGCTAAGGTATTTATCCTGTTGCATGAGATGGACTGCTGAAACACATTATGTGTCAGCGTAGCTGTCTTGTGATTTTCTGCCATTTACTTGCTCATTTGGTCATTTCGGTGACCTGTCAGTTAATCCATTAATCTAGAAAATAATTGGGAGACTAATTGTTGAAGCCTCAGTTTAATGATAAGATAAGATAAGATAAGATAACTCTTTATTGTCATTGCACAGTCATACATAGTACAGTAGTACAATGAAATTGGAAAAACTGTCCTACGTCGGCACTACATATAACACAACACGACACGATATGACACATCACAACGTAACAAACAACACAACACAGTATATTAACTTAGTATAAAAAAGAAGAATAAGTGTATGTGTATTGCACACTGTTATTATTGCACATTAATTATTATTGCACCTTGTTATAAATATAAATATTATTGTTATCGTTTTAAACATTGTTACCTCCCCCTAAAAAGTCCAGGGAGGTATCCAGTCAGGTCAGCTATTTACATTGATCAGGGCTATTGCCCTGTTGTAAAAGCTGTCCTTGAGTCTATTTGTTCGGGACCTCAGCAGCCTGAACCTCCTGCCAGACGGCAGCAGCTTAAACACCCGGTGTCCTGGGTGTGTGCAGTCCCGTAGGATGCTGCGTGCCCTCTTGAGACAGCGAGTGCTGTACAGGTCCTTCAGGGAGGGAAGAGGATGTCCAATGATTTTTTGGGCCATGTTGATGACCCTCTGGAGTGCCTTTCTGTGTGCTGTGGTGCAGCTGGAGAACCACACACCGATGCAATATGTCAGCACACTTTCAATGGAGCAGCGGTAGAAGACGGTCAGCAGCTCCTTCTTCAGGTCCATTTTTCTGAGGATTCTCAGAAAGTGGAGACGCTGTTGGGCCTTCTTTAAGACCGCAGAGGTGTTAGAGCTCCATTGGAGGTCTGTGTCTATGTGCACACCCAGAAACTTGAAACTGGAGACCCTTTCCACGCACTCCCCGTTGATGCTGACAGGCTGCAGCTCGGACTTCCTCCTTCTGAAGTCAACTACCAGTTCTTTTGTTTTGGTGGTATTGAGGTCCAGGTTGTTGTCTGCACACCAATCTGACAGCCTCTGAACTTCAGCTCTGTATGCAGTCTCATCTCCCCCTGAGATGAGCCCCACCACAGTGGTATCATCTGCAAACTTGATGACTGTGTTGTCTGGGTGGGAACTAACACAGTCATGTGTGTACAGAGTGTACAGTAGGGGACTCAGTACACAGCCTTGTGGAGAGCCGGTGTTGAGGCTGAGGGCTGAGGAAAGATGAGGCCCCACTCTAACTCTCTGTACACGGTCTGAGAGGAAGTCTCTGATCACCCCTACACTAGGTAGGAAAAACCTTCTCCTCTGAGTGACCATAAATGTTGTCAGCTGTATGTTCCTTCAGAATACATATTTACATAAAGATAGTCATTAGTCTGGAAGACTGAGCCGATTACCGGAATAGATTGACAGAAAACTGGTGCTAATTGGTCAGGAATCCATCCTGTGTGCATGTATGTATTGATAATGCTTGCATGATTTCATAATCTTACTGTGTGGGCAGTTGCTCTCTTCATTCCCAGGACTTATTTCTTCATTCTGTCCCCAAAGCTCCCACTTAATTGGGCAAAAGGAGCATTTGAATTTTAAGTAATATCAACTAAAGCTTGGTGAGCTGGTCTTACTAAATGAATTGAAGGTAATTTTAAATGATTTGGAATCGGTAAAATCTGACTGTGAATGCTATCGTGTCTATCTTTGTGTATTTAGTGAGCTGCCTGTCCCAGTCAGAACACTTTCGCACAAGAGATTTTAAATGTATCTTCTGCATAAAGAAGGATAAATGTAGCAGGCACCTCATGTGTAGACTGAATGTTTTCCTTTAAATATCCTGTTAAACAACATAAGTTATGATTTTATATTTGCCCGAATACGTTTGTCCTATCTGACACTTCAACTATTATACTGTTATCTTGGCATAATAAGAGCCGGTAATGAATTCCACCTACACATGCATCTCCTGTGGTTAGTTGTTAATAACAATAGCTGTTGTTCTTCCTCCTTGAGGTCCATGAATTCTTTACAAGTCGATCCATCTGTATCTGAATGCAACATCAAGTCTCTTTTTGTTGTTGTTGTTGTAATTTTACATGTTTTAACCAACACATAAATCATGCTGTTTTGTGTTTATCTATTTTATTGCGACTTTTTTTGTTTTCCTCTACAGATTCACATTTTGGAGGGTGGCGAGGTTCGAATATTCAGCCGCAACCAGGAAGACAACACCAGCAAATACCCAGATATCATCTCCCGCATTCCCAAGGTAAAACACTTCGACACCGCAGCTCAGCCCTTTGGGAGAGAGGAGAGTGTGATTGTCAAATGAGGCCTTTTACAGCGTAGCGGATAACAGCTGAACACATTTATCCTGCTCACTGCCTCGTCACTTTGGTTCTTCTTCTCGCCTATCTCTCATCTGTCTCGTTTCCATGTGCATACTTCTCCTTTCTGCCTTAGATTTGTCACAGTTGGAAACCCCTGTTCAGTTTATTTGTTCTTTCCTGTCCTTACTCTCCCTGCACTCATCGAGAGCTGCTGCTGGCCATTAGATTTCTTTTTTTGTTTTAAGTCTACTGAGTTGTCCACTCAGGATGGGAATTTTAACCAGCTTGTCATCTCTCTAATAGATGTCAAAAACACACATTGTTGCAGTTTTACCTTTAAATTTCAGCCGTGGGAAGGCTTGCCAAATTAGTGAGGATCTGCTTGAGTGGGGAGTGAGAAAAAGAGCACCACTACCTGAAACTTTGGCACTTGGCCTGAGGTTATCTGAGCGTGCTCACTGCTTCAGTGCCTGCCGAGTGTGTTTTTCTGCTGTAGTAAGGAACTGCAGTCAAGTACCAAATGAATCTACATCAGTTTGCACTCTGCTCTCATTTATTTTGTTTTCAAGCCTTTTGTTGGATGCACAGCTATTATTGAAACGTCATTGACATTAAAATAAATTCCCATCTGGTCTGTGCTAATTAGAGCAGATTATCGAATCAGATGAATTCTCAGAATAGATGTGTAATATTTCTAATGGGTTCCTGTGCAAGAATTTATTAAGATGTTATTAATTACTAGAGCTTGTTAGTGGAAACAGGTGGTGTTTCTCACAACAAATTCAGGAAAAAAAATGGCAACACAACACCGGTAGCAAAAAAGCAAAAGAATCACATCATGTCATAATTTTGGTAAATTTCAGTTTAAGTATTTTAGTTTGCAGGTCAGACTTGACCTTTTGTAGAGTTCACACTTTGTTTCCTCATGTTGCAAGGTATTTTGTGGTGTCAAGGTTGTCATTAGGGCTGGGCCATATTATACCGTTCACGGTAATACCGGTATAATGTTAGGCAACGATAGGAAAATGAAATATCGCGATAGAATGGGAGTAAAACGCGCATGCGCAGTGCCTTTGTTTTCATACGCACATGGCCGATTGTTGAGTGAAACAGATGAACCAGAATTGGTTAAAATGGTGCAACTTCCGTGATGTGGAACTGGTTTGGTGTTTGTCCGTCAGATACACAACAAAGCACATTTTTTTGCAGAACATGCAAGCGGCCGTTGTTATTGTCATATTTGTCGGACTAAGATGCTCTTAAATCTGGGAGTAATCTGGGTCCTAAACTCAGGTCAAACAACACTGCAGCATCACTTAGAGTTAAAAACTGTCTAAATTCTTTCATCTTTAATAAAACGATCAGCATTGCTGCTTTACCAGGTGTAACTATAAAGTTTAACTTCCAGGCATCCATGAAAACAAAAGTTATTACATTTAACGGAGTTAGAAGTTAGCAGGAAGCTAGCGGAAGTTAGCTCGCTAGTTTCGCTAGTTACCTAAGCATGATATTGCATGTTCTGACTGAGAGATTTCTGAAAAAAATCAAACGTACAGCTCTGCTATCACTTCCAACATAAATGAAGACAGGAAACTAAACAGCAGTGACGTTTGTAGGGTTACTGAAGTTGGGCTAGCTGGTATATAATGATGTGCTACGTGATCGCTAGCGACACAGCTATGTAAGCATAACATAAACAGTGAAGCTGGAGGACGAACACTAACACTTTTCCACTTATAAAAGTTAACGTTAAAGTTCCTGATAGTTAGAGACAAATGCAATCGCATGGCAGGATGCTGTAAACGGACCAAACTTCAGTCAGGAGAACAACTGAGATAATCCATCCACAATACGAGGTTAGTCATTAATATACTGCAACAACATGGGAATAGAGCAGCTGCCAGAGAATTCAACATTAATGAATCAATGGTACAGAAGTGGAGGAAGCAAGAAGAATGAGTTTAATAAAGTTTGATTTATCTGACTGCTTTGTTTCGCTTAATGTGCCTTATAATCCTGTGCACCTTATGGTCCGAAAAATACGTACTGCACACTGCAGTTTAATGTTGCAAAGCACCTCTTTTTAACTTCAGTGGATATTATACATGGTTATGCTCAGGATGTGTCAGCCCATTTCTACTGGAAATGCCTTTTGGTTAAACTTTCAGCAAGGAATTTGCATTTGCACTGTTACATTTTTATAAAGCTTTAATGTACATAAAAACCAGCTTCTTGTTTAAGTGAAAATAAATGGAAGATTGTTTTTTTGCGCTAGTAATGTTGTGGAGTTGTATTTTGTCTCGCATCAATTATATCGTCGGTTATATCGTTATCGCAAATTTTCAAATATATATCGTGATAAATATTTTTGGCCATATCGCCCTGCTCTAGTTGTCATTAATTAGATCCTAGACGTATTTTGTTGACTTCAAGGGGAGAATGCGAAGATGCAGACCTGAAGGTTGCAGTTGCAGGTCAAACATGCAACTAATTTTCCAGTGTATGACTCATGATGGTTCACAGAGGTCATGTTCCCTCCGGACGTCAGTACAGTCAGCCGTTAATTGTTCCAACCTGTGAACATATCATCAGGGAATAAGCACCCCCCCAAATCTAATCAGTGTCTTGTGTTAAACTGATTGGCTCTTTATGTGCGGCTGTGTTTTGTTTTTAAATGCCTCTCTGAGTTCATCACCGACTAAATCTGTGCTGCTTGAGTTTAGTTTCACTTCTACATTTTATCTATAAGAAGATATTTATAACATTTATCAATGATAATATCTTATTCTTTATTATTTTGCTGATAGAATCCAAATTTGTTTTCTCTAGAGGAGAAAAAACTGGACCTAAAGAGGTGTTTAACCCTTCAGCCACAGAAAGCTGAATTTCATCATCACTCCACCTCGTGGGTGGTGTGGACACCCAAGTTTGTTATCATGATTACTCAAGAATGAGGTGACGTTGGATTTTAAAATTGATACAATAGTTCCATCTACCCAAATCGCAGCGACCTCGACCTCAATTTCATGGTCAGAGGGCAACTTTTCAGAAAAACTTTTAGGCTTTTCACATTTCTATCATAGATGCATTTACTAGGAGCCTGAGGGTCAACACCAGCAGCCATTAGTATTTTTGAAGTTGATACGGTGGGGTAATAAAATTGTTGCTCAGCTTCAATTAAGCTCATTTGAGTAACTGAGTTTGACCATCTCCATTACGTTCATGCTGTTTATGCTTCTTAAAACATTTTCAGTGGTTTGTCTGACTAATAGTATGACTTGCTTTGTTGTCCACAATATTGAAGAAGTTTGTGCTTCTGGAGTCAAATTCCTTAGTAGTTTGTTCCATAGGTCTAACAAGCAGACATGTTTGTCTGCATTGCATTTCTGCACTTCATGGTAAAAGCTCGCTAACATATCTGGCTGGTGTCCCCATCTGGTCCCAGGATACAGCTTCTGACTCCAGAAATGTAGCATGGCGGTGTCCACGATGCTAAAGTTAAGGTTTTGAGAATGTTGAGCCAAAACCAATGGCTGATGTCACAGTGCCTTTACCCTCCACAGTCTTTGGTCTGAACACAGTGTAGGAAAACAGCTGGTGTGCATAACCTCCACTTCCACAAGTTGGACAACATTGCTCAGCTTTGTGCAGCCTTCAGACAACCATGTAAAATTCTCGATTCTCATCTCTACAATACTTCTTTCCCATCGACTGTTGGCTGCGTCTGCCAAATCAGTTTTCCTGTTGACTCCTGGGGGAGCATAGGTCTGCAACAACACCACGCCAACAGACTCTGTTCTGGGCTGCTCTCTTTAGCTGGGTCCACGTCATTCCGACGGCCTTCACTTTGCTCTCGACAGATCTTCTCCACGTCTGTTTGGGTCTCCCCACTGGCTGCGTCTGCCAACAGTTGATAAATTGTCGATGTGCTTATACTTACTGACAGGTAGTTCTAACTTGGGACACAGGAAACTTGTGGGGTGTAAAGGGTTAAACAATAACAATATTTGTATTATATGTTTCACTTAAGACCACTTAATTTACACTAACTTGCTTTACATAACTTCTTGATATCCTCTTTCACATTCAATGCTTTCCAACGACGGGGAACTCTCACGTCTTTGTGGGTTTAAGTCACAACTGATTAACTTCATCCCTATTCAAATGGTTGAAAGCTGGCTGAGAAGCATTTGCATGATGTTCCTATCTTTCCCCTCTTTCATTCCCTTATATCTCCTTACTGTCAGTTTTCTAGGAGACCCTTTTCACTTCAGACAGTTTGACTCATCAAGCAGGAAACGCTTAGGTGGAACTAACATTAACGGCTGCTCTGGTCCATTAAGTAGTCGAGGAAGCCTTTCCAGTCGGTGTACAGTAACAAACCCCGGACCCAGCTCATCTAAGTGGCATAAAACCACCGTTAATGTTATCGATTATATATTATATTATTATGTGGTTTTCCTGTTTTGACATGTTATATTGTCAGCTATGAAAAAGATCTATAAAAAGTCTAAAAAATCCAAAAAGAAAAGCTAGCAGACTGCTGTGAAAGAGCTTTAGGGATTAATTCTGTTATTTAAAATAAGATTTTTTTCAAAATAAGATTAAAGTTATTTGACCTTGTTTAGTTTTAAGATTTTAGATTTTAAGATTTTGTTCACATAAACTAGCACAACTCTGCCACATGGGAGGAAAGTAAAATCTCTTTCCTCATCCTGCTGGACAGTAGCTTTTTGCCAACATGACTCAAATGATAGCTCATATCTCACCTCAGTCAATCTAACCTCTGTATCCCATCTTCTCTCATAACATCTGCACTCTAACTTTCCCTCACACCGACTTTCATCTTTCTGATATTTTCCTCCCTTTTTTTTAATAACTTTAAAAGCTACACGGATCTTTGTCTCTCACACTCACCTTATTGCTCTCTCCGTCCACTTCCCTCATGTCTGCCTGTCTAATCATTCCCCGCCTTTCTTCTTCATTACGTCTTGATGATACTTGTTCAATTCTTCACTACTCCTAGCTCGCTCTCTTCTTTTTTCCCCCCACCTCTCTTTCTCCACTCTTGTCTTATTCAGCCTCTCTTCCTCTCATCTTTTTTTAAGCTTTGATACTACCTGTCTGCAATTTCACCTTTCTGGTCTGCCTCTCTGCCACTTATACCCTTCTCCTCTCACTCCCTCTACACTTCTTACGTATTTGCTCTCGCTCTCTCTTCATCGCCTGCCGACGATCTTGACTGGTGCCTTCTCTCACCTTTTTTGTTTTTGCCTTCGGTTTCTTCTCATCCCTGTCTCCCTTCTCACAATTTCTTTCGCACCATTTTTTTCTCCCTTACTTTTAAAACATTTTCTTTAACTTTTTTTTTTGGTTCCTTCCTCCCTTGCTCCTCTTCCTTCGCCTTGTTCTCTTTGCACTCCCCTTACCAGCATTTCATGGATTATTTTCAGACTTTTTCTCCTTCTCTGTCACCTTTCTTTCTCACCATTATTACCTCCTAAATTGCAAGAGGAAACAGACATAGTGTTAGATTTTGGCGTCTTTGCTTGATTATTTGGATGCCTCGAGATAGATTTGAGAGATGACATTGCCTTTCTATCTTTTGAAGTAATTTTCCTTTTTATGGGTTTGTGAAGTTAATGGTTCATAATTTAAGATGCTGAATTTCTTGCGGTTTGAAAATGGCTCATGTTGGTTATGTGAAGTTTTTGTCTCAGAAATTGATTACTGATCATTAATGTGGCAGACAGTTAATTAAAGAAAATGCTTAGATAATCATTTACATTGCCTATCTTGACATGATTTCGTGGCAGTGTGTTTGTGTGTGCCAACACACTTGGTGAGCACACTGAGTTAAACTTCAAACTAACTCAGGTTGCCTGCATGGAGAAGATGGTTTGATTAGATTTTACAGCACCTTGCTGCATTATTTTGCATTTTAATAAGGGAAAACCAATTTTCCCCAGGCTACCACAGAGCCTTAAAGTTTCAAATTATGAATTAATATTAATACATTAATATTAATACAGATGCATTAATTAGTAATTAATTCATTACTTAGCCTAATAACCTTATGAGGAGAACTGATTGTGTTTGATATTTCAGACTGTTTTCAAACAAGCTGTTACCTCTAAAGTGTCTGTTACGCTTAGCTTTGATTAGGTGTCTGATTACCTTTCAGATTTCCTTCGCTAATAAGTTCCCAGTCTGATTCAGATTAGAAATGTAGACATTTCGAGGTATCCTACAGGTTCCCAAATTGACCAGGAAGTGAGGGATTAAAGCCTCACACACGATTTGGTGGCTCAGCTAATTAGCAGCCGCTCAGTTTGCTCAGTTTGATCTTGGGATTCGGCTGTGATGGTCAATATAATCTGCCCATGAGCTAGACGGTTTATCCGCAGCTTAAACCCTATCAGTGTCTTCCTGCACAGGGAAATAACTATCAGCTGCCAAAGCCTTTAGTTAATGCATAAATGATAAACAACAAACTGCAGAATGTTTCTGGTGAAACTTTTGACCAGACGTGGGCGTCCCACCAAAAGAGGGGACGTGCTTAACAGTTTGGAAACTGTCTGAAAAGAAGAGACTTCAGTTATAAGACATGACTGCTCAAGATAGCAATACATGTAGGGCATAAAAAATGCTAATGTGCTGTCTTCCAAAGCATTTGGCAACAAATTGGGGGCAGCTGCGGGTCCTGAAACGACCTGAACATGTCTTCGGTATGATTGCCTCTGTATGAGACTCAACTTGGCGCTTTTCAAAGACATGAACAGAGTTTGAATCTCTGAGTTTGTCAGAAGATTGAAAGTCTCATTGAAGTAAATCCAGCAGTCTTCTGTTTGCTACAGCAGATGTTGCCTATATGCAGTCTGGCTTTTTCCCCCCCTTCATCTATAAAAAATCTTTCTCATCTTTCTCATGTCACTCTTGAGCGCAATCTTTTATCTTTTTGTTTATCTATTTTTCTTTGTTGCTCTGTCATGGTTTTTCACGCAGGTGAAGAAGGACTCTGTTGTATCTTGTGTCCTGGACTCTGAGGCGGTGGCCTGGGATCACGAGAAGAAACAGATCCAGCCCTTCCAGGTCCTCACCACCCGTAAGAGAAAGGTATGGACAGAGCGGGATGTAATAGGGAAGAGGAAAGGGAAATAAAATGGCTGTGGTGTCATAAAGGCAGAGAGTAGGAGATAATGAGAGGAGAAAGGAGGAGGAGTGAAAAGGTTGAAGAGAGAAAACAAGACAGAGATAAAGACTTGAAGGTAGAGTAGAGCGAGATAATAGTGTGAAATGATCCGGCAGACTGAGGGTGATGGACGGAGGAAAAGCAGACAGAACGAGGGGGAGACTGATAAGTAGGAGAAGGAAGAGTCAAATGGATCGAGAAGGGTGGTGGTGGTGGCTGAGATTGCAAATGTCAGCAAGGTGTTTATTCAGTTTTGATCAGACTAACGGCCTCTTTCCACTACACCAATCACATTAGAGTGAAACTGCTCTCTTTACTTTCTCTTTGTATGCATGATGCCATCCTTGTAAATTAGGAAAAGAGAAATGAGGAGGAAAAGACAGAGAACATGGTGATGGAAATTGCTGAAAATGATTATCTTGATGACTTTTTCTTTTTCTTTTCTTTTTTTGATACTGTTACTGCCACCATGAAACTATGATTATTTGTAATGACGGTTTGATGCACATACTGATTGTTTTGCCCTTCTGGCATTCTGTAACATCTAAACTGCTTCAATACCACAAGCACGCTTCCTGAATGAAATATTTCTGCTGAGGAGATGAAACCAGATATGCACTAATTAAACATTATTAATGAGCAGAGAGGAAAGTAATGAGGGTGTGAAAAGAAGAATTAAAGAGAGAAAAATCCTTCAGGTTTAAAGATTGCGGTGTTTTTTTTTTTGTAATTTTTTTATTTTTATTTTTTTAGTCGTTGCTGTTTAATTCTTCCATCCAGTCCTTATCAGATCACTCACAGAAGTTTGGAGAACTGAACCTGCAAGTCACACTTTACAAAATTATCTAATCTGACTATTTTATCTATCTAACTAATAATTACCTGAAGGAAATGTTGATGAAGCTGAGTATGTATTTCATCATGAGCTTCTTGTATGTTGGTGACAGATGGATGAAAGTTAGTTGCAGTTGGAATTTGGCACAGATTTAATTTAGTGTCAGTTTGTACTTTAGTACTGACATAAATTGGTAGGTTGATGGGTTACATAGTTAGTTGTTGTAGTCTATGCCTTAAAAAACCCCATAAATCTTTAAAATCACCATGCTTAGGCTTGGAGGGGGTAATTTAGGCCACGTGGGCAAGTAGGCTTTCAGTACACTGATGTTAATGATCATGATGATCTGTTTAAAACAACAGTAGTTGGCTTGAGAATAAACTTAGGAGGCAAAGTTTGTTTAAAGAGTGTTTCATACTTAAAATAATCAGATGCCTTTATGATCAGCTGTGGTATTGATGTTTTCTTTTCACGTATATAAACACATTTGAACAGTGGTTTTTAAACTTTTTAACCTTATTTTGAGATGACTTAAGAATATTTACTTGGAAAGGTTATATTCATCTGAAATACATAATGACTATTAATGAAGTATCCCAAATAGGCAAACTGTGGCTTGTTATCAGAAGCCATCAGTTGAGTCCCAGTGGAGTTCCAGTTGTTAGTTAAGCGAAGTTTATTATCTTTATCAACGCTGACTGATCAGCCTTTTCTAAGTATGGTAGCACAGCTGAAACCGTTTCTGTTGTGCATCAGCCTCTGTGGGTTCAATTACAGTCCAAAAAAAGAATATTTTTATAAAAGTGGTCAGTGATTTTGTTTTAAGCCTGCCAAAAACCTGAAGATTTCATGCTGCCATGGGTACTGCTCCCTTCTCAAATTCGCACAGTCTAACCAGAATAGAAGGAGAACTGGGAGACCATAATGCACAACTGAGGAAGAGTCTGTAGTCTCAGAAGCCGACACCTCACAGGTCCACAACTGGCAGATTCATTAATGGTAGCCATCTGAGTCAGTCTGTGCCACATTGCACTTCTTGTCATGTCACTGCCATCGCAGAAAACTGGGATTGTTTGAAATCAGGAGTTAAGAATGTGTATTGCTGTGATTGCATGCAAACAAATGCTCCTGAAATCTCCTCTGGAAAGTTGCTTTATTGTGCTACTAGTGGTCAAAAACTGCACAGGAGTACCCTTTTAAATTTTAATGATGCAACCTGATTTCATACATCACTAGTTTGAAACAAGCTAGTATCTAATAAAGAATGGGTTCACAGGCAGAGTAATGGATTTGTAAATCGCTTGTGGAGCCTTATCCCCGGAATTCAACATTCCTTGGGTTCCATCAGGGGTGTGCTGGAAACACAGTAATAAGGTCGAGTTGGGAAAGTAGAAACCAGCAGGGGTAAAGAAGGAGTGGAATAAACAGGATGAGGTTCTAGAAAGGTGAGAGTGGGAGAAGGAGAAGCAGAAGAGGTGAGTGAAGTGAGCAGAGGAGCAGGAAGTAATAGGCTGAGAGAGGGCGAACACAACAGGGAGGTGTGACGCTGTTAAGAGGAAGACGGGAAGGCTGGGTGGTTAACTTTCAACACGAACGGGGAGAGAAATCAAAGAGCTCTTTGTAACAAGTCCCAAGGTTGGTTGTAGCGATTTGTGAATAAGATGCGTCTATTTGCATATTTTTGTCAAAGGGAAAAATATTAAAATGTATCCATGTGTGTTGATGTCTCCCTGCAGGATGTGGATGCATCAGAGATCAAAGTCCAAGTGTGTGTGTACGCCTTTGACCTCCTCTACCTCAATGGCGAGGTAAGGCCTAGTGATGATGAAAATGTTTCCCAGAGATCTCTTAAAACACTCCTGTTTTCTTTCTTTAAACCGCTGCGCGTGTTTATTGTTTGTGAGTACCCGCGTGCTCGTCGCCCGCCAAGTTGCCAGCATCGTCCCTGAATGCCAATGATGCTGCTTCTGGAAGCCGTAACTACATAATGATTGTAATGCTCATTGTAATTCCGACGGGGTGTGTGTGCGTGTGTGTGGGTAGGTGTGTGTCTGTCTGTCTGAGAGTGTATGTGTTGTGGGTGGTAACTGTGACTGAGTGTGGGATAGAGTATATGTTTCTATCCAAATAAAGCTTAGTTTTTAAGCACATTTCTTAAGACTGCTAAAGAAAATCCTAATTACTGTTTCCATCTTCCGGTGCCATGTGAGTTTTCCCAAGTGGACAGAAACAAAATTATGTAATTAAAAGACCAATACTGTCTTCTTAAGTTGTGCCATTTCATTGCTACTTCCTCCTAATATGGCATTTATGCAAATGTGATGAATTATTTTTTCTCTGTATATGCATACTTTGTCTTCTTTATGGCTGTTGCCCTTTATTTATTAATTTCTTTTTTCTTTATCTCTCTCCTCGATTAATTGGAAACATCCAATTGCCTTTGCCCTATAGTCCTTGTCATTGCTAACACTGTTGTTGTCCTGGGAGGGTTTTTTTAATGCTATTCACACCAGCTACCTCCCCTGCTAAGGCCTGACCAACCAGCAAGAGCTATTAGTCAGCAGTCGCCACCACACAGGACACCAAGGTCATGTCCTTGGTGCTATTTTTTAAATTATTTATCTACTTTAGGGACCTAATATTACACATACACTGCATATGCTCATTTTGTTGGGTTCATATTTTTAAGGCAAGAATATAAAAGGAGGGAAAATAAATAAATTTGTGGTTTTAACGCACTGGGGTAAACGGATTTGTATGACTCATACAAAGCTTTCTATGAGCACTGGCTGGCAGCTGTACAGCAAACTACTAGTTCAAGTCCAGCTTCATCTGTCTCATTATCCTTTGAGATTTCTCTCCTTTGGTGGATTTGAACTTGCTCTTTTTATAAATAGGTCTTGATTCCATGTAGTGACACAAGTCCTCCTGAGTTTGAACACAAAATACTTCCCAAACTTCAATTTATCACTGGCAACACAGCCTCCATAACTCTTGTGCAGAAAGGAGACAGAAGAACGGCACAGAGAATGGGGGGAAAAAAATAAACTTTGTAAAGAGTCACAGAAATTCTCTCTTTAGATAAATGTAGATAATTTTGTAGATATGGCAGATTGGCAGAGGTCAAGGAGCTGTTGACAACTAGGCTAGAACTTCTCGCAATAATGGATATGAATTAATATGTTGTTTATTTACAGATGGGTATGTTCACTCTTACTGTAAAACATTAAAACATTTACAACCCTGTGGGGCACTGCAGGCATGGCACTTAGAATTTGAAAAGTAAAAAAAAAAAATAACTGTAATAATCTACGATTTGCTGATGAATTGTGTTGACTTGCATTTAAGTAAAATTCAAGAATGTTGGAGGGCTAGAACTTTTTTCACCTTCTGAAATTGGGCATGCTAGAAAAAGTTTGAGAACCCCTGGTGTACATGATGAAATGATAGTGAATGTAGCACCAAACTTGGCCCTTTAAAGTCTTCTCCCCCCTCGTGCTCGCTGCTATATACTGCTATATATTCTTGCAAAATACCAGGTGCATGTCCAACAACCTCTATGCCATAGCACACTTCAGCTTTGTATTAATGCATGTCACCATGTGACAATATGCCAAAGTCCTATTTCAGAGCAATGACATGTATAAAGACAAGAGCATCATTAAGGATTGGCATTGCCTAGCTGTTGTGCCAAGCTACTGTCAGAGTGTATAAATCCATGTGCTGCCAACTACAGGCAATTGACACATGTCAAATGACAATATAGATGTAAAATTTACCTCAATTATAATCAAAAAGTCAAAAGTAGACATAATGTGAAGATGTTTAAAAAAAATGTAATTCCAGTCAAAATCTGAACTCCTAAGGGTATCAGCTTCCCACAAGCTTTTGGGGTTTCTGGTCAGACAGAAATTGCAGCAGCATTTCAGTGCTGCGACTAAGCTGAATAAAATGAAGCATAAAAAAAAAACCTTGCAGTGTCATCATTAATTGATGAAACCTGCATCTGTTGACCTTTAATGTATTGTCCTCTTGTCAATGCTGTATGTGGGTGCTTTGCTGCTTTAGCCAAGTGTTGGCTGACTTGTGATATTTAGGAGAATATGTGGCCTTTTCAGTTATTTTTAACGGATAAATTAAACTCTAGTAGATGGTTAGAATCATCCTCACAAAGAACGTGTGGAACGAAAGGTTGGCTGTGCCGTAGCGTAGCTTGCACCAAACTCGTTACGTGTCTCTACCTAGAAATGTTGTGAACCAACTTTTGTAAAACAAAATGTAAAATGTAATAGGCTGTAATTATTTTGTTAATGCAAAAGCAGCAGCCTTTTGGTCTGCCAGTATGACATTTCCTTGTTTTCAGAGCTCCACCAATCTGTGCGTAGACGGTTCTGTTTTCTGAGTTGCAGTAATTTCAGTAAAAGCAGTGATTTTCAAATAAAGCTCACACCTGTCACCTCACAGTTTTTTGGTTTTTTTTGTCAGTCAAATGAATTAAAATAAAAGTTCAGTATCAGTGAAATTCCCCCCGACAAAATATACTTGTTCAACTTCACTCCACATTTTCCCCTCCCGCAGCCCGCTGGCAGCGGCCCTCCAGTTCCCTTACAGGTTGAGGAAAAATTGCAGTAAGCCTCTGTTTATCTCGTACAAGCTTCAATCGCCATTGATTGTGGAAAAGTATATATATATGTAAGTGCAAAAGAAAGTCAATACTGTAGCATAGAACAATCACCGAAGGTGTAATTGCAGAACGTTGCAGGCTGCTTCGGCCTCATTATCTGCATACATTTCGAGTAAGGGTATAAATCGTGCATATGACTGCATGTTCTGCAGATTTAAAGCTGCTCGTGTGTGTGGCTGTGCGTGCACATGTATACGTGTGGGTGTTTGTATGTGTGCCCAAAGCTGCCGTGGCTGTGTGTCTGTGAGTATACTCTGAGACTGTGTGTTTGTGTATGAGTGGGTAGATGGTTGAGATGGCATTTCATCCTTGTCATCGCAAGGCTCCGAGCTATAGAGAGAAAATGGTTGTAATGATACAGTTTTGCCATTTGTAATTGTGTATGTGTTTCTGTGTGTGTTGTGTTTAGTCCCTGGTGCGACAGCCATTGTGTCGGCGTCGGGCTCTACTGAGAGAAAGCTTCTCAGAGGTGGAGGGAGAGTTTGTGTTTGCCCGATCCATCGACTCCGACAACACCGACACCATCGCCGAGTTCCTGGAGCAATCTGTCCGAGGTGTGTGTGTGTGTGTGTGTGTGTGTGTGTGCGTATGCGTGCCGGTTAGATGGAGACAGGCTTTCTTACTTGTTTTCCTTCCTGCTGTCTCTTTGTGTCTCATAACTTTTTTGTGTGTGCACCGACTGTGTACTTTTTTTCCTCGCCTGCTGTCCCTGTGCATCTTGAACCTTTTTGTGTGTGTGTGGGTGTGCTGTGCGAGAGATTCATTTCATTTGTGATTTTGTGCGAGGGCTTTGTGTGTAGTAGTCGTCCTTTCCCTGCATGCCGTCCCTTTGTTTGGCGTGTGTGTTTGTTGTGTTGTGTGTTTGCATAAGAGAGACAGGACTTGTTAGTTGTGTAATTGAATTTTCTTGCGTTGTGTCTGTCTGGCTCTGTTTATGAGGAAGCACATAGAGCTGTGTTTCCCGTGCGTCTCTTTGAGTTATACGCCAGTGTCCTTGTCCACTGGCTGTCTTTGTGTCCTCAACCTGCTTTTGTTTTGTGTATTTCAAAAGAAAACAAAGACCTTTTATGTATCTGAAAGATAATCTCTTAATTTCCTTTCTGCGTAGCAGGACTCGTGAGTTGGAGTATTAATCTGTTTGTGTGTTTAGACTCCTGCGAGGGCCTCATGGTGAAGACTCTAGAGAAGGATGCCACCTATGAAATTGCCAAGCGCTCTCATAATTGGCTCAAGGTGTGTGTTTATGTGTGGTCATGCGCTTCAGTTTTGTTACCCATTAATCATTTACATTCACGTTACACACACACTGCCTAACAACGTGGATGTGCACTTACCCTATCATAAAGTTATGACACAAACACACATATATAGAGTGACTATAGAAAGACCATTATTTGCTTCATGGTATGCTTGGAAAGCCCCAACATTTGCCAAGTAAAATGCCAAATCGTACTTGATTTAAAGGTAAAGCCTTCAAGGTCATCTTATCTTGCACTCCCCGGAAGTCCCGTTCTTACCCTGAACCGCAGACAAGCCCAAAACAAACAACTTTCACAACTTCTTTGTCAAACTGACATGACTTTCAGTCGTTGGATCAGTAATGGCGATGAGAGCTAAGACTCTGGCTACAACCCAAGCAATTTTTAAAGGTTTCCACTTGAGGAATCTGCAGTTTTTCAAGCCCACAGGTAATATGTCAGATGTAGAGTACAATCAGAAGCTTGCTGATTTGATATTTGCTGTTTATTTTTGTTTTGTTTATTTGCTTATGCCATCGTGAAGCAGCCATCATCTGTCTTTCTATAATTCAAAAGAATCGCTGCTCAAACTGGAAACACAATGATCACCTAATTGGTCTTCATCCAAAAACAATTATCTTCTAATGAGTCCAAGCTGTGCTCAAGATCACTTTTGCCATTTTACAGGCACTTTCCTCACATAACCTTCATGCACACGATTTACACTTTTACCAAATTCTTACTCCTGATCTTTTTAACAATATTTAATAAAGCTAACATAGCTTGATTCTGTTGGATTTTTCATATTCAACAAACTTACAGAAATGCCAAATTATTTATTAGCACATGTTGCATACAGATGGAGATGAGCATGATCATAGATGAGGTGATCATGTTGGTTGAGACCTTAATATTACTAATTATACTTTTACTATTATACTAATACCAATAATGACCAATTCCATGAGGTGCTAATGAGGAAAATGAATTACTATGTCACTGATTTATAAGTTTGATATTCACATGGATGTGGACTGTGACTTCATCTCTAATGGTGAGATTTTCAATGCCTAGCTCTGTTCAAGTGAAAAGATTAATCAGAAACATGAACTTTGCAGCAGCATCTGTAAGCACTCAGCATACCTAGACAGCCTTCGCTCACCAGATTTGCCTTCTTGAGACCTTTTTGAGACTTCCTTTTCTCCAAAATGATGGTCAAGTTTAACGAGCGCCATTTTTTCACACTGGAGAAGTTCCAGTATACGTCATAGAAGCGCAAGAACAAGGGGAGGGAACGGGACTGAAAGAGGGTGATCTCAAAATGCCTTTAACACCAAAGGTGTGCAGAGGTGCACGATGAGACAGCCTTGAAGGGAATATCTGCCGAGTCGAAATAACGTTTTCGATTTTCAGCATCAAAGTCTAGGATTTTTTTTATCCGTACCTGGTATTCTAATTACAGACATTTTTTTTTCTCAGGTTTCTGCTCAGAAATATAAACACAGATAAGTGTAACAGATTTTGAATTTGGGGGGTTTTTTTTGCACACCAAAGTTGATTACACTGTTGTTTAAAACGGTTTCATCCTAACTGAGTTTGAATTTCTGGAGGACATTTTTAAACTATCAGGTTTTCAACTAATTCACGCAGCATTCAAAAACTGTGACGGTTCATACACTATAATATATATATTTTTAAATTGCAGACATTTAAAGTCGCACATTTTATTTGCCTGTGTTGAACAATGACCAAAACCTGGGGTGATTTATACATGAATGTATTTCTCGCTTGCTGTTATCCTCCCCCAGTTGAAGAAGGACTACTTGGAGGGAGTTGGAGACACAGTGGACCTGTGTGTGATTGGGGCCTATCTGGGGAAAGGAAAAAGGACAGGCACCTATGGGGGCTTCCTGCTGGCTTGTTACGATGAAGAAAATGAAGAGTTCCAGTCCGTCTGCAAGGTGTGTGTGTGTTTTTTGTCTTATGTCTATGTAAAAAAAAAAACATAGGCATCCTGTAAGGAATATCTTCGCTCTATAAACATCTTTGAATGGCCTTGCATTCCTGGTGTTCCACATTAAACGTCTCCAGAGACACTATTTTAATATTTTCATCCAGAACAAGTGTGTCAACATTTCCAGGCAGCTGTTGAGTCCTTCAACTCAAAATGTTAATCAGTGTAATTAAATTTTGACCTGTGGCTTTTGATGCATGTAAACGTGTGATGTGTGGGAGGATAGTGAGAAAAGGTCTTTAATAGTGCAGCTAATTTTCTGCTTAAAGATAATTAATTTTGACGTATTTTATTGTTTGTCTTCTGTGCAATGCATATTTCACATCTTTGTATTAAGGTGCTCTAGAGTGTGGAGTGTTAATTAAGTGCGAAGGTTTTTCTGTGTGTATGTGTGCTGCTTTTGCCTCTTATGTGTGTGGGAGCTGTGTTTTTGAGTCTGTTTCGTGCTTTGAACTGTCGTGCTTCCCCTCAAATCCGAGTTAGAGGAAAATCGTTGTGTCCACAAGTGTGGAGGTGTGACTGGATGCATCTTGGAATAAGGTGTAAGCATATATTGGAACATGCGTGACCACTTCAGTGTGTGTATTTGTACGTGTGTGAGATAATGACAGTGTGAACAAGTCAGAGTATCACTCCAGCACAGAGCATAAATTCAGCCTCTCCTCTGTCCTCCTAAAACCTTTCATCACCATTTTTTTTCCGTCTCTATAACTTTTATGTCTTTATCCGGAGAAAAGGGATTTAGAGAGCAGCGAACACACACACACTCTTTCTACAACATCTACTTACACACATTCACACCTGGGAGCTCATTGGTACAACCGCAGCGTTTACGCTTTTGGCCCATGAGATGCTCCAGTGGAGCCGATGGAGGTTAAAGCGACCGTTAAAGAGCCACGTTAACTTTTCGGGCAATGCTGGTAGTTTTCTCTTTTTCAAGCTTTTTCATCTGTAAATGGAGTTCATATTTGAGGTCACTATCCTGAGTAAGTACAGCCAGGCAGATGTACAGTGGGGGAAATAATTGTTTGATCCACTGCTAAATTTGTAAGTTTGCTCACTTAAAAAGAAATGAACAGTTTGTGATGTTTGTAGTTGTTTCATTTTAATGGGGCGAGAACATCAACCAAAAATCCAGAAAAAAAACACGTAAAGGTTATAAATTGATTTGCATGTCAGTGAGTAAAATAGGTATTTTGTCCCCAAGCAAAACATGATTTAGTACTTGGTGTTTGCCAGTGAAAATCTAATTGATTCAGAGAAGGCGAGGGAGGAAGTGCTGTGGTCAGATGAAACCAAAATCAAACTCTGCCGTATTTGGAAGAAGAGAAATGCTGAGTACGGTCCTGAGTATGAAGATTGTCCTCACAGACAGGCACGGAGGTGGAAATGTTATGCTTTGGGGCTGTTTTTCTGATAAGGGTACTGGACGGAGCCATGAAAATCTTGGCTGAGAACATCTTTACTTTACCCAGAACACTTTAATGGGTTGTGTAACAATGACCGGCATATCGCTTAACATATTGCTAAGGCAGCAAAGGAAGAAGAAGCACATTAAAGTCATGGAGTGACCTCTGCAAACCTCAATCCTATAGAGAATCTGTGGACAGAGCTGAGGCTTTGATTTGCCAAGCGACAGCCAAGAAGCCTAAAACATTTATAGACTTTCTATAAAGAAGAAAGGGCCAAAATCCCTCCACAGATGTGTGTAAACCCACTGACTAACTGCAAGAAACAGCTTCCTCGCTGTGCTTTCCAACAAGGTTTTTTCCAAAAAGTACTGTTTAGTTTGGGAATCAAATGCTTATTTGAGTCAGTGATGTGCAAATCAATTTATAACTTTTATGTAATGGGTTTCATTTTCTAGATTTTTGGTTGGTGGTCTCTCTATTTATTAAAATGAAACTACCATAAAAATTAAAGACCATTCATTTCTTTGTAAATTGAACAGTTCCAAATTCGGCAGTGGGTGAAATAATTATTTCCCAAGCTGTGGATAACAAAAGATGGAGTGAAAATTGTAGAAGAAGTCTGGTTTTTAGCTCTTCATTGATTTTTCTATCTTTTCTTTTGCTCGTGTTGATTTTATTTGTAGTGCTTGAAAATGTTTGCATGTTCTCCCCGTGTTTGCGTGGGTTCTCTCCGGGTACTCCGGCTTCCTCCCACCGTCCAAAGACATGCAGCTTGTGGGGATAGGTTAATTGATTAATCCAAATTGTCACTAGGTGTGAATGTGCGAGTGAATGTGAGTGTGAATGGTTGTCTGTCCCTGTGTGTTAGCCCTGCGACAGACTGGCGACCTGTCCAGGGTGTACCCCGCCTTTCGCCCTATGACAGCTGGGATAGGCTCCAGCGCCCCCCGCGACCCTGAAAAGGATAAGCGGAAGCGAATGGATGGATGGATGGATGGATGGATGGATGCTTGAAAATCCTTCATTTTTAGGAGAATTTTTCAGTACATTGTCAGTAATTCCTTGTTTTAGTTTTCCAGTTCAAAGATCCAAATGTCAAAAATGCTGAATGAGCCACAGAGGTGACAGGTTTACAACTATCCTGTCAGCTTGGCCTGCAGCGTCCAGTCTTGCTCATATGTTTTAATCCTCCCAACTCTTACTCTCACTTGTCCAGAGTTTGGCTAATTTCAGATCAGATAAAATCTCCAACTGTGTATTGCACTTGCCCCCGTTTTATTTGAGCTCATTTATGTGAAGAACAAACAATTACATCTATAGCTTCTCTTCTCAGAAGGACAGGTACAACACACACACATCATGCCCTTGTGTGTCCTGGCTGAAGAAACCTGTATTCACACCTTTGACCTGTGATGACATGCGTTCGTATAGCCCCTCTCGTCAATCATCCCTCAGTTCAATAGCTGCTCTTCACCAAGCCAAGCTGCGGGGCGGAGGAACCTTGTGTTGGACCTTGTTCCTCTCCTTCAGGGAACAGAAGATACAAAAGTAACTGTCTGTTCCCTTTCAGCTGATTCACTCCGTACAACACATATAGTATGGGACATATATACATGCCCTGCAGAGCAGCTACTGAACTGGAGTTGGAGCACCAGCATCTTAAGGACAACATGAGCTGTAATGTACAAATGATAAAACCAAACAAAAGTGTGCGGTGATGCCCAACTAGCTGCAGCACAAATATCACCTACAGTTACAGCTTTAAAAAGAGCCTAGGAGTTTGCCCTGGTGGAATGAGCTCCTATACCCTGGGGCGAAGCGAGACCCTTGGTGCTGTATGCCGGTGAGAGAGCTTCTGTAATCCAGTGGGACAGCCTCTGTTTACACAGAGCTCTACCTCTGGCTAGATACGCAAAGCATGAGCTCGATGAATCCAGCTGTGACGCGGAGAATCTGTTGTGCTTAGACAGCAGTGTTGCAGGGCCACCGGCACCATGGTCGTGGGGCAGGGCCAGATAAGCAGCCAGGGACGGCTCCATGTATCGTCCATAGTGACCGTGATGATCACTGTTGTGCATAGAGAAACAGCGTCTCAGAGGACAGGAGCGAACAGTAGATTTCTGCTTTCCTTGCTTCTGTTTAGCATCCATACCAAAACGCAAAGCAAAGCACTGCACAGGAAGACTCTAAATTGGCGCCTTGCGGGCAAACTACACACCAACTGTGCGGTGGAAGCTAACACCAACAGGGTTAGTTAAACTAACTTAAAGCAGTCAGACAACAGAGATAACTAGGAGTAGATAGTTATCCCAACTCAGTAGAAATGTTTTTAGCGAGATGACGAGGATAAGAACTGAGGGATGACTGTGATGACATGGGGTATATGTGTAGGCGGGGCGTGATGTCCCATACAATATGTGCTGTACTGACTAAATTCTCTGACATGCAACTTGGCAGTTACACTTTGTGCTTTTCTAAAGTCATGTTGGAGCATCACCTCCTCCATGCACAGTAACTTTAAAAATATTTTTAAAAAATACACGGGGACAGTCTTCAAAAGCCAGAGCCAAAAACTGTATAACTAAGTTGCAAGCTGACTGACTGATGTTTTGGCACTTATTGGGCTACTTGTTATATATCAGGCTTGGAAACATTTTGGACTTTGTAGGCAGTGTCATTCATTTTCCATTTTTATTCATGTTGACACATAAAACATGGGAAAGAAAGATGTAAGTGTTGCTGACACTCTCACAGACGTAAAGGCTTAACAAAGCCAATGTTTTCTGGACAGATGCCTTTTTTTCATTAACAGTAAATTTCAGCAAAAGTTCTCAAAGACGAAGGGCGTCATTTAAACCATGTTTACAGAGGAGGCCCTTCAGTTGACTGAGGCAGTCAGGCATTACTTTAGGTCACCTGTGTTTACAGGGTCTTTAGAAAGTCTTAAAATGACTTTAACAAGTAATCAAAAGGCCTAAAGATTATTAAACTGTCTTAAATTTTTTAGGTCACCATGAGAATTTTCACAACTCAGTGGCACTATTCTTGCCTCAAGGACACATTAGATCACATATAGCTGCATTGTTGACTTATTTTTAGGCTCTACTTCAGAAGGAAAGTACCAAATCAATCAAATGACTCATTTAACTGTCTTTGGTGAACAAATGCATTGATATCAGCCTAACCAACGCCAAGAGAAGTGGGGGTATTGCCAGTGGTGCAGCACCTCCAATTGCAAAAGGAAAACTGGGGGTAAAATAAATTAAATTAAATAAACAAAAGTACCTTTTGTTTCCCCCTTATAAAAGCATCATGGTTAAATGACGTTACTGGACATCCCTAGAAGTGGTGCATTTTTCAAAATTAGCTATCAGCCAGTACCTCTCACTAGCTAAATGTCCTCATCGACATTTATTGCCTAAACTTCTGAGCACCAAGTCACATTTAGAGTATTATAACCTGCACCCAGATGAAGGTCAGACTTTGGCTTATGAGCTGCCGCTGTGCAGTTTAACATTGTAATCAAGCAGTAATTTCACAGTTCTGCCTTTGTTACCAAAAGGGTACTTATAAATTTGGCTCCATATTTTGATAGGTTTTGGTCAGCAGTGCACAAATAGTTTTATTGTATGTCTTCACTGCTTCGTCTTAACAAACCTCATAGTATGACTGATGTGTGTGTCCGTCGTGTGCAGTTTACTTAGTGTTCTGTTGTGTGCAAGCCACTGTATTTTTTCTCGGCTGTTCTGAGCGGTTCAGTTCAGTTTTGGGTGTTTTGCAGGACTGATAACCTTTGTAACACACTACAGCACCCCCACCTTCAAGGCCCTTCCCACGGCTCTAAGCGAAGTGTCTGACTGTAAAACAGTCTTAACATTTTTCCTGATTTCTTTTCCACTCATTTGCAACTTCTTTAAAGGGCATTTAGCTTTCAAAGGCTTTTTGTTGTTTAAGATGACCAACTTTAACTGTGGTTAAGCTAGACTTGTAGTCAAGACCGCCTAAACCAAGAGGGTATCGGTCTCGAGACATCCAACTCTAGGCTAAGCTGATAGTTCACTTTGAATGTCTGGGCTTAATTGAAAAGTATTATTAGATGGGTCTGAAAGTCATGTAACGTGTTGAACTTGCATTTCAGTTTGAGCAGCACTCAACTCCTGCAGTTGTTTTTGTACAATGAAAGAAAAAAAATACTTCAGATCATGTTTCCTGTCTAAACGTCTCACGTGGACAGCTATGTTCAGTAAAGTTGGAGTGTACATACTTTTTCACATGTGTACGAGATGAGTGAGCACATGGAAACACGCCGTTAATCTTTTCTGCAGTTGTCAGTGTGTGCCATGTGACTGCAGCATCCACTTCTCCTGTGTGCTGCACTCATCTTCCTTTTGCTCTCCAGTGTCAGCTAAACAACAAAGGAATAAATGTTTTGTCTTTGACATTGTACACTTCAGTAACCCTCTCTGTAGCCGAAAGCAGAATCTAAACCACATTTCCATCTCCCAAATGTAATTT
This sequence comes from Rhamphochromis sp. 'chilingali', assembly GCF_963969265.1. Lineage (NCBI taxonomy): Eukaryota > Metazoa > Chordata > Actinopteri > Cichliformes > Cichlidae > Rhamphochromis > Rhamphochromis sp. 'chilingali'. The sequence continues at coordinate 28,124,855 of NC_137943.1, read as the reverse complement.
CACCTGTATGTCCTGTGAAGTGTCCTTGAGTGAGCAGCAGATTTGGGAGCAGTGCTGCTGCTGTGGACACACAGTTCACACAGGCTGCTGTCACAGAGAAGAAAAGGGACACTAATGAAATGGAAGGTGACAGCTGAGAGATACATTTAGCTATTTACAGTCATTTAAATGATTAAAACAAGTGCTTGTAAAGTAATTGTGCACAATGAGAAACCAGCACTTATACACAGTTAAGACTGACTCAGTGGTAATTTGTTAATGACCAGTACTGAAATACTGTAGTATTGAGGAAAACAAGATCTAAATATCAGTCTTCTCCACTTTATGTCGACAGTTTATTAATGTAGCCTTTAATCTGCTAGGTTTTTCTAACAAATACTGGTAGTTATGTCAACACGCATCTCATTAAATGATTGTTTGTTGAGTCTGTCTCTGTGAGCCCATTAAAATACCTTAGAAGTGTATTTACAGTTTGCAGTCTTTGGCAGGAGCTTGATATTAGGCAGGCAGGAATGACTCAGAGCAGCAAGCTGAGAGGTTTTCGTCAAAATAGAAAAATAAGAAAGCGTATTGGAAAAGAAAAGTGCTGCCAAACAAATAGGACCTGAGCCACACAACCTTTTCTCCACCATGAAGAAATTGAAAACACACACACACACACACACACCTCACAAACGCAAAATTCCCACATACGGGAGAAAGAAAATAGGCATGCAGAGCGTGCAAGAGACGAGGACATTGACGCACAGCTGTCAATGTTTAGTTTTGGATCCATTTTTATTAGTTTCAGTGTTTGTTTGTTACTAAAAGTAATATTAGGGCTAGTTGTCAGGGGCAGGATTTAGACCATGTATTAAAAATACAAACATTTTGTAAAAGCATTTGACATACAGTCGGTCTCAATGAACCGATGCCTCCTCGGGCATGTTTGGCAAGGCGAAAACTAAATAAAACCCATAGATTTCCATCTATTAACTCTGAGCTATTCAGTCCATCACAGGGCAAATGTGGATACAACCACATGTACCCACATTCTCACAGATGGTCACATAAGATATATTAACTTTCCAAGCATGGCTTTGTGGGAGGAAACCACAGGGAACCCATTCAGCCACAGTGAGCGCTCCATACTCCCCTCAATTGGATGGGGCATTCCCAAGCAGTCGTTTGAATCAGGAATTTTCTTGCTGTGACCGTGCTAAGTGCTTGTCCATGTTGCTGCTCATGTACTTCATTTCCACCTAAGTCAAGATATTTTTTTAATCTTCTTTGGTTTTTGTCATGTTTTAATTAAATATATTTTTTAAATTTGCAACATAGTGAGTCAGTGGGCTTGCAATGAAGCTCACAGTGATCTCCCTGTGTTTTGAGTTATAAAACCAAGAATTAAATCATCAAATTAAGAGTGTTTGCATAATGTAGTGGTTTAAATATTTATCTAACAAACAAATCCCTCTGTGGCTGTGACAGGAAGGGCATCCAGCATAACAATCGGGCAAATCAAACATGTGGACCTGGCTGTGGTCATCAAGAAAAGGAAGCTCAGCCCAGAACTACCAAAATATAATAATTAATTTTGCTTCGTTGTTGTTGTTGTGTTAAAAAATGTGAATGTTTGTGAGCATTGCTGTTTGCTTTTGTTAACTTGCGCACAAACCCTTGTATTGATTGGATTAAGCTGCTGGGAGACTCTGATTATCCACAAAACAGACTAGTTGTACAGTAATTAGCTTACCTCTACTTCATGTGGAACAGGTGCTCTTAAAAATACATTGCAGTCGGCTTGGTAGAAGACTTGGCCAGCACAGATAACAAATGCATGAACACATGCTTGGATTAACCTCCAAATCTTCTTGAATGCTATAAAACACACAGTGAAGCCTATCATGGAGATCTGCAGAATACATGCAGATCTGTAAGCTGGGAAATCCTATATTTGCATGACACACCAGCCTGTTTTCCTCCCCCCTTATTCATTGGGTGATTCTTGTGCCTCAGCAGGCTCAGGTCTTTTGAGAGGTGACATGTTGCTTAATGTGAAGTAGGCAGACAAGATGCTCGTGGTGTAGGGAGGGATTTTCTTGCTGTTCTCTGTTTTGCAGCGTGCTGCCAAATGCCTGCTGCCTCATGTCTGCTGCCTCACACACATCTAAGACGGAGTGTGTGTGTGTGTGTGTGTGTGTGTGTGTGTGTGTGTGTGTGTGTGTGTGTGTGTGTGTGTGTGTGTGTGTGTATAGATGTGTGCGTGCCTCTTATCTCCTTTCGTCTCTTCCAGATCGGGACAGGCTTCAAGGATGAAGATCTGGAGCAGCATTACAAGTTCTTAAAGGTAAAGTGTCACAGCAAGGCTGTTGCACTTACTCTTTAAACAGCCACACTGTTGTTTCCTTACATTGATGTCTTGATTTTTTTTTCTTTCTTCCTCTTTTTTAAATCGCAAATGTACAGGAGCCAAATATTTAACTGTAGACTCAACAAGATTAGCTTTGTGTGATTTCAAAACAATCTTTATTTGTCTTATACTGGGCCTTGGTACAGTCTTTTCAAATTGGCTTTTTTAGTGCTTCCTTGAAGCTAGCTTTGCTCTGATAGACTGTCCCTCGCAAACATAAGGTTTGAATGGCCGGCTTCTCCACTCAAAGCCAGAGCTGTGTGCCTGAGGAGACCATACGAAGTATATATATATCCCATCTAACAGACTTCATTCAGAGATAACAGATGACAGTACTGTGTAAAGACATCTGAAGCTTCAGCTTTAGGATTACTTGAATTCATTGTTTGATAAGTACTTACTTGATGGTAACATAAACACAGACGCAGTGAATTTTAGATCAAAACCACAATGAGGTATTTGGGGGGTTGAAGCCGTGAAATTCCACAACTATACATTCATAGATTATATTCTCTGTTCATTCAGTCTCTTCAGATATGAACCAAGATTTTAGTATCAAAATAATAGGACCAGTGTGCAGATAAACTCCTAAGTTACAACTTCATTTTGTAAACAGCACCTCGAGGATACCCTTAAATATCCAAAAGGAGAAAAGTAACAGGAATAAGATCAGGGATTACAGATGTTTTCTACCCTCTAGGCTTATACACGTGTTACATCTTACCTAAAATAAGTTGCACGTGCCTTTCAGAGGTGTTCATTTGGTGTGTTTAGGAAATGCTGGGCTGGCACCAGGAATCACTTCTGTTTTACCAATGAAATAAAATGTGTTTAGTGAAACTGTGTTGGCGTGCTCTGAAGCTGGTTAATGAATTTCTTTTTCAATTTATATTTGAAGAGGTTTGCTCCAGAGCAGCAGAGCAGCAGAAGCATTTGAAGAAACTTGACAACTGCTCTCTGAAAATGATAGCCGTTACGAGAGTGTGAATTCATTTTTGTATTCTGCTGGCTTTATCAGCTAAATTTATTACTTCTTTTACAGGAATAAAAGAGACGGGGTTTTTAAAATACAGTCATCTATTTATAAAACAACGTAATCGTTATTTAATACAGACTGAGCAAACCTGGTGAACACCGTGGGGTTTTTTAAAACATCTCTTTTAGAGATTAAGGGGTTGAATTTGGTGTAACAAACTGCTGCACAGTGTAGAATCACTACAGTGAAGCAGTGATTTAGAAGGTGGTGTAACCTTTTTTCTTTTCTTTTTTTTCTTTGTGAGACCAATAGAGCCTGCACTGTGCTGCTTTGTAATGAAAGTGATGGATGGTGAATTAAGGAAGGCCAGTGGTGTGGCCGTGTTGCTTTAGTTGCAGCAGTGCTACAAGCCGAAGGGACTCGAGACGGGGAGACGATTGGCTCGGTTCACAATCCCCTGGGTGGCGAGTTGCTGTGCTGTAACACCGGGAGCTGCTCCCCCCATTTTTCAGTCTAATCTTTATTCTGATGCTTGAAAATGATTAAGGGTAGTAGACGTTAGAGGCTGACTGATAGTGGAGTTTTGGGGGCCTGATGCAGAATCACGTTCGTTATAGATTTTAAGCAAAAGTACAATTTGACATTCAAATAAACTCTCCCAGAAATGATTTGGGAATGAGTTGGCACTTTTGAAGGAAAGATGCATTTTGTAACAAATGGCTAAATGAGACTCCAGAACTTTGGTGTCATTGATCTGAACAAAGCAGCTAAGCAGTGGTGACACTCACATTCAGTTGTTCGTAGCTTATTATTAACTGAAAATTACATTTAGGCTTCAAAAATCATAGAAGTGGTGTCAATTTGTGAGGAACAAACTACGTAAGTACCATGAACTTTTATTTTCTACATATTTTCTACATTAATCCAAAATGGTAGTGGGCAGTAAAGCCCAATTATATCATGAGATTTTGAAAATTTGCAAAAACCATATTTATGACAATAGAGGGGAAAGAATTTAACATTTCTTTGGTGATCTTAGCTCGCAGGCAGCAGCTTTTATGTGCAAACAAAATGAAGGGCATTTTCCATCCTCCTTTTCCATTGAGTTACTGTCATTGATGACGGACTACCTAATTTGAAGTGTAGCGTTCACAGCATTAATGTAGCAGTGAGACAGCCTTATATCCACTGACATGGCATAAGTCAACTGTAAGTACAATTGTAGTCTCGACAGTGTTTTCTCCAGAAGTTTTAAGTAAAAAAAAGAAAAAAAAAAAAGAACAATGCAACTGCTTAACACAGTTTAACCGGAAAAGCAACTTAACCTTGTAATTCCACAGGAGCCTGCACAATATGATCACATAATAAAGTATAAATCTAAAAATAATTTTTACCCAGGGTGTTTTAACTTGGGTTTATTTGAGCTGTTTAACCAGTTGCTTAAAGTCCTGCGTTACCGCTGTGTAACCGCATTAGTAATTTCCATCCACCATTGGCTCTTCTTGCCATATAGAGTGCAAGGAGTGAGTGCTCAAGCGATGCTCAGGTGAGTGAATGTTTACTTTTGCGTCACTGCTCTTATTTCGCTTTACCTGCCTTCGTAGCCTTGTAGTAGTCGGTGGTGTTTTTGCCTCAAGTGGTGAAACAAGTTCACTGTTCCCATTGTTAGCAGCAACATTTTTCTTGCATATTGCGTTATCATGTTATATTGGATGTCATTGAAGAAACTCCCTTTTTAAGTACTAAAATGACACTGCTCTCGCTCTCAGACATGCCTGGACTCTGTTGTCATCGTCGTGTGTTGCGTCACTTTATCATTTTATGTCATTATCATGATGTGACAGGTTTTTTTAACAAGTTAAAAGTATATTCATGGATAGTGTGATTCTGGCATAGGGTGGAGTCCTAACTCACAGGATGGCCTGCAAAAAACATTCCTGTAGCACTCTTTTTTTTATCATTATTAATATCACGCATTCTTTGTGTTTTTCTTGTTTAATAATACTTGGAAAATGACTTTTGATGCCTTATTGTCACCTTCTGGTGGAAGCAATGTGTTATAGATTCAGGTACAACCAAGGGACAAATACGGTTTAAAATATATAACTAAAATATAGCATTTCAAAAGTTGGAAATCATCAATTGAATTTCAGTTTCTCATTCAGTGAACTGATAAAATGTTATTATTAGTATTCTGATCACACATTTCACATTATAAGCCTGGAACAGAGTTGATACCTAAATGCAGCTTCTGCTCGTCATTGCTGATCATGTGCTTAAAATGTTTTTAAGTAGAACTTCTTTTATTTTTTTTCAACTTACCGTTTCACATCATATAAGCCAAAATGTTCCACAGCAGGCACAAACTGCACAGTTTTCCCAGCAGTAACAACTGTACTTGATTATATAATTGCCACTCCACCTTAAATAAGTCACTTTACATGCCCCGAAGATGAGTTCTTCACTTGGTCCTCGGTGGTGTAAATACATTTAAATCAACATGAATAATTGCATGTAACTGAAATAGCTCACACACCTTTTTAGGCTTGTGTGATGTGTAATTATGATGCTCTGGAAGGCGTGTAAAATTGCAATATTACAGTTTTATTAACTCCACCTAATACTTGACCCATCTAATGATTACAATAATAACTCTATCTATTATATAGCTGTATCTGTGTATCCCCAAGTATAACTGAAAGGCCACAGGTTTGAGCTCCGACAGAACTCAATATTTTATAAGACTCTACACGCCTACCAGCTCATGCATTGTAATTCACTCTGTATTGGAGTGTCACTTGAATGCCCACAGTATAAATAATGTGTGCGGGGAAACAGCACCGCTACAGCTGGAGCTTTCTTTCCCCCAGAATTATTTAACTATGACCCAGTTCTGTGGACACTGCAGCAGTCTCGTTAACATTAAACCGTTTCAGAGGCACATTCGCTGAAATGGCTGTTTCACGCCAAAACAAGATGGGTATCATTTTGTAAAAGACTGACACCTACGCTGACAGAATGATTGCTCGTGTCAAAGTTAAAATGGTACTATTAAATATTGCAGAAGTTGGCTCTTTTTATTTTTCTCGGTCGCCTCGCGGGAACAGAAACAGTTTGGCGGTGAAGCCTGCGAGGTAAATATTGAGTTTAAAATAAGGAGAAAAAAAAGTGCAGTATATCAGGCTGCTTCTAAATGAAATCTGTCGTGTAGGTGTGTGATAATGTGTCTTTGAAATCATGTTGCCCCCACCAAGAAATATGGGAGTGCTCAGACTGTGTCTGCCTCTTGGGATGTGGTTTTTGAGACACGGCACAATTCAGCAGGGCAACCAGAAGCGCTCCATCACTGTCTTTTTTACCAGGTTCTCTGTACATGCATTGCCTATTTTTACACTGTGCATATTTGCATGTACACTGTACGTACACTCTAGTTGTTTTCAGATGTGGGATACATAACACTGCTGGCTTCATCAGTCTGTTCAAATGATGGCAGTCTTTCATTTCGGCATGAGTCACTTTTTTCATGCTTTCCTTCAGACACCCACGGCATTGGGTGCATGCGTGGGATAAAGTACTCTGAAGGAGATTTTAACAGTATATCAGTTGACAAACAATGCATGAGGTCAAAGTTTTATTGTCATGGCTGCTATATTTCAACAGCTGCTTTAATAAGAAGAGTTGCTGCTTACTATATTTAAACATGGAAAGGAGAATATCGGCACGAATAGAAACTTACCAGACTTGAATTTGCCCAAACTCCTTTTTAAGGTCAGCTATTTGGGCCATTTTAGATGCTTCCTTAAATCCCACTATGCACCTAAAACTCTAAGCAAACATTTATGTGTAAAGCCAGGACTTTTTGAATATACCTCGTATTGAACTCTATGCTGTTTTTAAACAACAGCCAGTGCCACCCAATGCTCCCTTTCTAGACAGCCCTGTGCATAAGTTCATGCAACTGCTGGACTCATATTGTCATTTAAGGTCAACTGAGCACCTGTTGGTAACAGTTGTTGCAAAATGTTGCTGAAGTACATTGACATTCCTTTGCTGGTTGCCTTATTGCTGCTAGTCTCTTCCTGTGTGGACGCTGCTCTATTGATGGATTTTGTTGCCGTCTGATGCTGCAGGGATGTAATAAACCTGAACTAACTGACCTCTAATCCAGTTAACTCGGTGTATATGCACAAACTGAGGGCATATAAATTGTCTTATGCAAACTGGCTTGGTACTGAGTGGCGTTAAAAAGTCAGATGCTAAAAGTAATCTGGTAGTGCCTGTCTGATTATGTGACTACATGCATTCAGTTTATGCTGTGCTAAAAGTAAAAATGTTATTTCATCCAACTTGGATTCCAATCACGACATTTTATGTGTGACCGAGTGCCCTGCACAAGCTGTCCATATCTGAAGAGTTTTGAGTTTGAAACGTTTATATAATTGTACTGTAAGAAGAACAAATTTGAGTTCTTTTGAAGAAGTCACCATTAATTCTGGGTACATATTTCTAACATTTATCTAACGTTTTATTCTTAAGTTGGATAATTTAGTGATTTAATCATTAATTTTTCATTTTATGTTCTCTAGGAGCACATCCTGCCCAAGCCCCGTGCTTACTACCGCGTTGACCAATCAGCCGAGCCCGACGTGTGGCTGGATGCTGTGCAGGTTTGGGAGGTGAAGTGCGCTGACCTCTCACTGTCTCCGGTCTACAAAGCTGCAATGGGAATGGTCAGTTCAGTGTCTTAATCCGCCCTCCATGTGTTTCCACTGATAAATTCTGCCTGTTATGCTCTGTTGCCTACAGTGAAAAGTCATAATTAGTGCCTCTTAATTGAGTTATTAAAAATGTTGTAAAAGCGTCCGGTTTTAATAGAACAGATACTTGTTTATTACCCGTGGTTTGGCTGCATGTTAGATGCAGAGTCCCTCAGCGCAAATAAAAAAGGTTTGCCAGAATATAGCTCCCGTTTTAACAGCAGGCAAAGTAAAACAACAGTGGGATGGATAAAACGCTACCATTAATTAAGAAAAATCTGGTGTGAAATTTGCCAGGTGTTGCGTTCGTTCTCTCTATACATCGTATTTTTTTAAACAGTTGAATATCAGATGTTTGGATGAGTAACCAAAAAGAGGATTAGCAGTATCAGTTCTTTTAATACCGTGATCCCCAGGATGGTTTTGACAGGTAATTTGTAAGATTACCCTGAGGCTTCACACATAATGTGGCTACAACTTTCTGCGATAGTCAGTAGCTTGAAAAAGAGTGTATACTTTCTGAGATATTAGAGCAGTGCAATTTGATGTAACTAAAAGTGCTATGTGGATTTGCTAATGATGTTCATCCACTCTGTGTACGTGAAGCTCGAGCAGCTCATGTGAACAGCTCAGGTACTTATGAACAGAATGGTCATCATGCTTTGCTGGGACCCTCGCTAATTCATGTGCTGTTATGGTGGTCTAAGCCAGTTTCCCAACTTTTTAAAAGCCAAAGTTTCAAGGCACAGCAAAAAAATAGCCTGTACTTACTGCAAATTGTACGAAAAGCTTTAAAGATTGAATTGATAGGTCAGATTATTGTCAATGTTGTATACTTATTCGTTCCATTTGACCCCCCAAATTTACATAAAAACCCTTTCACATTTGATAAACTGTAAGTACAGGTCTGAAAATTTTTAAACACACCCTTCACATTCACTATATCTGCATTGTCAAGCAGCCTTGGTTGAAAATGTACAGTACAATTTCTAAAGCCAGTAGAATACTAAACAAGGCAAATAATTCAAAGAGGTTTTTGGAACCGGAGTAAAAAGAGTTGATGTTTCCAAACCTTGAGCTAGCAGGGCTTGAATATCTTTCAGTGCATGTTAGTCAACAAAATATCCAGTACGTGGGGTATGTTAGAAGTAGCAACAAATGATAACTCAGTATCACAGGTCGTTTGCTGGATTTAATTATAATTCTTGTGATCTGCTTTTCTTCAGGTGGATCCAGAGAAGGGCATTTCTCTGAGGTTCCCTCGCTTCCTTAGGATTAGAGACGACAAGAAGCCCGAGGACGCCACGGCCGCAGCTCAGGTACATTAGATCAGTACTGGTCCCCCCTTCATGTCAGATCTCTTATAGGACTAGAAAATATGAAGGATCATGAGGTCAAAGAAGGAAGATCGTGGCCTAGTAAAATTCAGTCATACGCTTGTTTGACCGTGTTGTATAGAAAAGCATCATCATCACTACGGTCGCTTCACAAGAGCTGTCCTGTAAAATTTCATGGGTGAATAGCACTCCAAGGACAGTCTTTTTTTTATATACAGGAATTGGTTTATGTAATGGTCTCCTGCTGCATGTCGAACAGAGCTGTATTACAGTCAGTTAAAGCAGTGTTGGTTTCGGAGAAATATATTGTGAGGCAGCAACCATGATTTGTACTGTACAAACTACAGGACAGTTCAGAAAAACTAATTTAAGTAGACAACACCAAGCTCACCAGCGCAAACCATTAATTGTGTTGTTTTAGTCTAATGGTGGATTTGTGTTTGACATAACTCGCAGAAAGTTTTGCCAGAACACAAATCAACTTTCAGCGGTTTGCTGCCTGCCTCTGAATGACCTGACTGCTGACCCATGAGCATATAAAATTCTTATCACTATGCTGACCTGAGTTACAGGACTGTATATGGACTGTATACTTTATACAGTAAATGTCATGTACATACAAATATTTTTATGTTTTGTTTTTTCTCCTAGATTGTACTATTAGTGAAATAATGGTAAATATTGATATATATTGGAATATTACCATAAAATACTGCAACTTGTACTTAACTATTTTATGTCTTGGGGCTAAAACTGCCAAATATTTCTTCTGTAATCCCTCTTATATAGTGCCAGTGTATATACAAGTAATCAGCTTAAAGCTCTAAAGTGCTTTTCTAAAAACTGTGTTTTAGACAGTTTTTTTTCTACTCTTGCATTTGTTTTCTGTTTGTTTTCCAGTAATACAAATATGGGTTTGAATGTGAATAAAACAAAGTTACTCTTAATGGAGTCAAAGTATTAAAAATATGGAGGTGGAAATGAGCTTAATAATGAACCCTTAAAATGTGAAATGCACAAAATAAAATAAAGTGTCCAATTCTTGTCAATTAACCTAAACATTAGGGTAAGATACTTACCAAAGATGTGATTTCATGCACTTTTCAGACTTTCAGCTGTTCTTCAATTACAATGTCGACGTAGAAAAGATCAAAATAGACATGAAGGTGTTTTTTGTTTAATTTACTACCTTGTCTGTTGGGCCTATGTGTCTGAAACCAGAAGTCTCCACTTCTGTGTTAACATGCACCAGAATGTCTTTATGATGTCTGAAACTCGTACTGAAGTCTCCATGTTTATTTCTTTCTGTATTCTCAAAGTTTTGTTTTCTGAAGGTTGCTTTCATGTATCATTCATAGCCTGACTTATAGAGCATCTTTTACCTGAAAACAACATTGATATTTTTTATGTCCTCCTCCTGTTGACCGTGTTTTCTGATTCACGGCATGATATAAAGAGATCCCCTACGTTCAAAACCGTTTGACTCTAACAAGTCAACAAAATGAAACGAGATTTTTAAAGTTTGATTCCCTGCTAAACATTTTACGACATGATTTCTTGCATCATGCATCGCCTTAGATGCACCAGCTCTGAAACGCACGCCGCGCCTCACCGGGAAAATCCATGCCAGGTTCATTGTAGTGTAACACCACCTGCGCCCAAACTTGTGTAGCATTTCTAAAGACTGAACTACAATAAAATGTTAATATTCACTGAGTTGAATCAATGCCCATCTGTTACTTATAGAGTGTAGATATAGGCGTTTACGGCAGGGAGTCAAGTCAGAACATCAGCCGCATTAAAATGATGCTTCTGTCAGTTTTCATCAGTTAAGATGCACACACGCTCATTAGCACAGCACATCGGTTCACGTTGCCTGACGTAGCGCACGGTTTAAATAAAACTTAACCTCATTCGAGTCGGAGGGAATTAAGAAAACATGAAGACCAGCCAGAACATGTTGGATGCAACCACTTTTGGGCTGAGAATCAAAGCTTTACCTTGATCCTGCGGAGGAGAAATAATGTGATGTTTCATTGTTTTCCATCCTCACTGTGCCACCCTGCTGTACTGGTACTGATACTGCTGATTCTGGGTGGGCCTGCTGTTCGCGCATTATTCATTGTCCCGCCTTCCTCCTCCCTCGCCCCCGAACTCCGATGAGCCCAAGTGAGCGTAGCCCCCGTCTCGCACTCAGCAGCTGGGAGTCACCAACATCAAAGCCCAGCATATGAATAATCAAACTGATATTTTTAGCTTCTCCTCTTCATGTTTCTGACCTCACTTCATGATAGTCTCTCCTTCACTCCCTCCCTCCACCCTGCTTCCCCTCTTTCTCGCAAATCGTCTCATCTCCCTTGTTCTCTCTAAACATCTCTCTCCCTCTCGATCTCTGCAGATCGCCGAGTTGTACAAGAAGCAGCAGCAGATTCAGAATCAGGGGGATAAAGCTGACCCAGAGGACTACTACTGATCGTCTGTAGTCATCAGCAGGGAATAATAAATAATTGAATTTTAAGTCTTGTAATTGTAAATAGCTTCTTTCTTTCTTTGTGTACTGTTGAATGAAAATAAAGGCACTTGCCAGTTTTAAGCGTCCTGTGTACGTTATTGATTTGTTGAGGCTGCTCCTTTTTTACTTACTTTGATTTCCTTTTGAGAGTCAAAATTGCGTTAACATCTTGCCACATGCGATGCACATAAATTCCTAAAACCTGCATCGATTCAGCAGTTACAGCATACCTGCCGGTATCAGATTCCTATCAGAAATTCACTCTGCACAGCTGCCAAGTAAACCCAGAAAAGTAAGGTTTGCATGCAAATATTTTTTTAGACTGTCCTTATTTCTCCTCAAAAAGGCAACAGCAAAGTGTGTGGTAATAATAGTACGAGCCAAAGAGATTGCCAACTGCCTAAAATGTTATTAGTAGCTGACGATGCCGGAGCTGACAGTTGCTCAAACAGCAGGACAAAAGCGAAGCACTCACAGCTTGCATTAGATGATGGAAATCCACTAACTGTCCAGCATGAATCAATCACAGATGTGTGGAAGGAGAGTCGCAGCGGTTTGAGCGCCAAGGATGGGTGATTATGACGTGGAGAAAGAGGATTGTGAGTTTTCTGCACAGTGATTCCATGTGCGAGGCAGCGAGTGCTCGCGGAGATTGAACTACTTTGGTATTTGTGAGCTGTGAGCACCTCAGAATCTATTTTAATGCTAAACAGACTGAATGAGCGGGAAATATTTTGACATTGACAGACGCTCACTGCTTGAGAGATAAGTTTTGCGAGTCACACATCACGCAAGGGCAACAGAGCTGCAATAAGAACGGAGGGGGAAAACTGTTGAACTGCAAATAAGCTCTTGTATCTGCAAGCATGTTGGCAGCAGTGCTTACTGACTAAGCCACAATATTGGCTCTAGGGGTGGTAATGTCAATCCACCATAAACTCCCATTCAACAGTCATCTCAGGGCATTTTCCATTGTAAGGAAAAGGTAAAGAAAGATACTCGATGATCCCCTGTGAGCTACGACATCGTCAGCGGGTGGGGAAATATAAACTACATATACTGGTGCATTTTATGTGTTCGATATGACTGCTTCCTGTTAAAATGGAGTTTTTCCTTCCCACTGTCATCAAGTGCTCGTTTTGGTTTCTGATATGATTGTAGGGTCTTTATAATAACAAGCACCTTGACTGCTGTGTTATTTGACGCAATATAAATAAAACTGGATTGAATTTACAATTTCTAGTCTATGAAAATCAGAAATTCAGTCATTCAAATTATTTTAGAGTTAAGGTTTTTTCGCTGGACACTGTAAAAATGTCCAGTTCTGAAAAGTATGTTTGTTTATGTACTGAATACTTAGAGCTTTGTTTTAACATGCAGTGCAAAAACTCAAAATCTTACCAAGTATATTTGTCTTATTTCTAGTCAAAATGATCTCATTACACTTAAAATAAGACACAATCAGCTACTGAGCAACATTTCAGTAAGGTATAGAAACATGTTTCAAGACAGTGAATCTTGAAACTAGAGAAAAATTAGAGAATTTTCACTTGTTCCATTGGCAGATTTATTTCACTTAATATAAGATATTTTACCTTGAAACAAGAAAAAAAATCTGCCAATGGAACAAGTGAAAATTCATTTTCATATTTGGTAAGATTTTGAGTTTATGCAGTGAATTACTGCATCAGTGTGACGTGGCATGTAGGCTTGTGGCTCTGCTCAGATGTTATTAAATCCCAGGTTGCTTTGATGGCGGCCTTCAAGTCTTCTCCGTTTATGGCTCGTTTGTTTCTCATCTTCATCTTCAGGCGACTTGGTTAGTCAATTTAAACGTATTATTAATATAGAGTGCAAGCTATTGGATGGTAGTTTTGGCACTCTGGGCAGCTCCCCATAAGGCTTTTCAGCAGATGGAAGCATGAAGTGTTATAATATGTTTTGTTAGACAGTTGTGTTGACATAGCCCACCAGCACCACCACATGCCATAGTGCCCCGAATAACAACAGATTGCCGGAATTTCTCACTAGACTTCAAACACCTTGGATCCAGTGCCTCATCAGTCTTCCTCCAGACACCAGGGCCTTGTTTTCCATAACACAAAGTATATTTTTATCTGGAAAGAGGACTCTGGACCACTAAGCAACAGTCCAGTTCTTTCCCTCCTTATCCCAGATAAAACTTCTGACATTGTCTGTTGTTCAGCAGGGGCTTTAGATTAGGAAAGCGACAGTTGGAGCTCCTTTCCTGAAGACTTCTGAGGCTGGTGGCTCTTGATGCACTCACATCAGCCTGAGACCAGCTTTTGACTCCATGTTTCATAACGATCCTCTCAAGCCTGCAGTCGACCCTTTGCTGGTGCAACTTTTCTCTCACTCTTTTTCCTTCTAGTCAACTTTCCACTAATATGCTTCCATACAGCCCTCTGCCACCAGCAAGCCTTTTCACCAGTGCACTTCTGTGGCATACCCTCCTTATGACTGACAGCTCAGCATCACATGATCACAGAGTGTCTTTGTTTTCTAATTCAGATCCATCCTCACTTCTTGTTGGTTTCAAGCCCCAAGATGCCAAAGCCTCACAGTGAGACCTTACTAACCAAAAGGTGACATCGGGATGGCCAGGTTTTATATACAGTGTGATGTACAAAACCAGGCTCAGGGGAAACCGCCATCTGTCTCTGCTTGTTCGGGTGAGCAGAGAAGAAGAGGTGAACAAAGAGAAAAAGAGCATAACAACAAACAATATAATAAACAGGGAGCAGTTTCAGGGGCCATTTGCTTCAGATTACCAAAGGGGACACGAAGTTGATTATATGCAGCAGTGGTATATAAATACAGGCTCACCAGCAGCTTGAGCTTGTAGAAGCATGACTAAAGGATGGTTCAGTTCCAAGAAGGAAAGTTTGAAGGTAAATCTAAAAAGTAGAGAGGGCGCTTGTTTTCCAAACCTGGAAACCGATTCCACAGAAGATGGGCCAGATTGCTGGAGGCTCTTCCTCTGAAGTATGCTATGGGAATAATAAGATACTGTGAGGTCTTTAAGATAAGGTGGGGCTTTGCATGTGGTCCTGAATAAAATGCCTCAACAGATTAGGATTGATTGCTATAAAATCTACTACAAGTTAAACTTTTTTGATCACACTAAGAAAAAAAAATCACAATAGCAATATTACTTCAGTATCTAAAAAGCATCAACAGCTTTTCTTGTGTATTTTTAAGCTAATTATACTCAAAGTGCAAAGTGAGATTGCCTCTAACCATCACTGTTCAGTTTTAATCTTCCTAATAAGCATGTCTTATTGGGGTGATTATTGTGTGGGAGGAAGCCAGAGAACATGCAAACTCTACACAAATGTGTCCCAGAGGATTCAAACCCAGACCCTTTGGTGTGTGAGGCAGCGCAAACCTCTGGATCACGCTGCTGCTCAGCCCCCCACAACAAAAAATCTATTGACTTTACCTGTTTTGTTGCAAATTAAAGCTCTACTGCTGTTGGATGGATTGTTGTGAAATTGGGTTCATTTTCCCTTAATGATGAAGTGTAATCACTTCATTGATAATGCTACTTTTCATCTTGTCTGAATTTGAATTTCCAATGTGTTTTATGACTGAGGGGGAAAAAAGTGATTACCCTCAGCTGCACTTTTAATTAGCAAACCTTTCGGTCTGTAATGATGAACATATTAAGTATTATACCAGCCTGCTTACTGGCATGCAGATGCCATCTAGCTAAAGGCACCACTGTGCATCCTCACAGCTTCTAGCATAGACTTGGAAAATTGTGCCAGTTGTGCAGCATCTAACGCAGCATGTGGCACACTATTGTCAGTGTATTTACATGCAGAGTGGTTTATATTTCCCATAGTCGAAAGCTCTTGAGATCGCTATTTGTTATGCTTTCTCTGCATGCAGGTATGCATACTGCACGGCTGGTGGTTTGCCTATTATTTGTGCGTGTGGGCCGTGTCCTGTGTCTGCTGAGGGGGAGTTTGAGAAGGACACCATTGTGGCTGAATAATCATGGAAATACCAAATCCAGATTTGCCTGCCTGTTTTGTCTTCTGTTTATCTGCAGCACATTTTTCCTCCTATTTTATTCAGTCGTCCTTTTTCTCGTGTAAATACTGAAATGTTTTAGTCTAGTTTCTGCTTTCAATGTGTCGTCTCTCCTGCACATGAATATCATCATCACATCTCATCTTCAAGGAAAAAAACAAAAAGTAAGAACAAGGGCTTGCCGGTGTTACTGAAATCTGAATTTCAACCAGCAGTGTTCAGCTGTGCTGTTGCTTTAGAAAGGAGCTTTAAACATCCAGTTTGAGGGAAAAAGTCCCAAATGGGAATCACGCAGGCAGCAGAGCGTGGAATACTGAGAAAGAAAACATGTAATTAATTTAATCCCATATTGTGTGTGCTGTATGATATTGTCCATTGTTGTGGGTAACTGAAGGTTGACGTGGAGAGTGTCTAATTTGTGTCATTGTGTCAGTGGAGAGGAAATGATCAAATCTCCTTGGTTTGCTGTTGGGTCTAAATGCCTGCATGCTGACACTGTTCTGCATTTGTTCCCTTTTTTCTGCATGTCTGAACGAGGCTGTTTTTGTCATCTTTTCATGAACACGTGCATGTGTGCGTGTGTGTGTGTGCGCGCCTGGTTAACTGCCCGTGTATTTGTGTCACTGATGTTTACCGAGGGGGGCAGCTGGCACGCAGCGAACGCCTGCAGGGCATTGCAGCACAGCGGCCTCCATCTCTCCACTGAGGTCTCAGCCCATGTTCAAACAGCTGTGCTGTTAGTTCACATCAAGTCACCCGTTCAGACTGGACCCAGGGGGCAGTTGCTGCAGACCTACCTGCTCCCTGCCTCTGTTGAACTGTTTATCCACATGTTAAGAAGTGACTGGAGGCTCTTGGATGTGAAGCATGATTTGAAAGGAGAAAGGATCTCTAGGCTTGATGCACATGAAAGGCAAGCTGAAGATTGCTCCTGTGTGCTGAAACTGTCCCTGCTGTGTTCCTCTTTAAACTTTTAGGAAGTGTACCCTAAAGCCAGGATTATGGATTACCTCCAAGTGCACGGGGGGAAGGGGGCCTCTATAAAAAATGCCAGGTTTCACCTTTCTCTGTCCTTTTGTGTCCCTCTCTCTTTCCCCACCCCATTCTCCCACATAAGCTATCTGTCTTGTTCACAATAGCGCTTTCTCCACCCTTAGAACAATGTGTTTGTTCTCCTCCACCTCCTCGCCTTCCCTCCATCCCTTTCTATCCCTCCATCCATTTGTTTGGTGCTCTCTGTGACATCTCTGCGATGCCAGGCCACGAGGGAGAGCGGGAGGGACAGTCCCTGCCATTGTCCCCGGCCGAACCCACGGCATATCAATAGTGTTTTTCTTGAGCTTGAGCGCCCAGCGTTGGCCAGTAACCTTTCGGATTTGATGATGTCAGGCCCCCTCTGTTTTAGGCCCTTTATATGATTTCCCTCGTCCTCCAGTCTCCACTCTAACAGGGTATTAGCTCCTCAACACCAGAGACAGTGCAGAATTGTGCGTGCAGTGTGACTCATCAGCGCACTTCATCAGCTCATTTTAACTAATGCGAGTTGGGTTTAACTGTGCCAACAAATCCTTGAAATGAAACCACAAACAGTGGCGTTGGTAATTGTCTTCCAGTGTTTTTTCTTTTCTGACACGCCATGACAAATCACTGCTGTGCTTAAATTATTTAGATTTAAGCACAAAAACAGACCTAATTAGGGAAAAAGTTTAGCAGCGATATCTCTCATGGTTGAGCAGCATCCTGAAAATCAGACATTTGTTGACTGCCCCTCCACCACCACCCACACTCAGTTTTTCCGTGCTCAAAGTGGACAAGGGTCATAATTTCTGCTGGTGCTTGAGATCTGTGCCACTTGAATGTAAATACATTACTGACTAAGCCCCCCCAGTGGTATCCCTTGACACTAGAGCAAGCATAAGTTGAATGATGACATGTTCATAACCAGCTGCTCACTGTCAGTAAGACAGTGGACACCACTGTCCTCGAAATAAATAAGGAAAGACAAATAATAAAAGTACCTCCAAATAAGGAGTTAAGTTGTCTGCAGCAGACCGTTGTCCTCTCTTTATCCCTTCTGGTTTTGCTTTTTGATAGCGTCACTGCTGGTAGCATGAGTACCAACAGCCCATTGAAGCACAGGAAGTCCAGCCCATCCAGATTTCTGCATCCATACAGTGTGGGAATGATTGGATCCCCTGCTGAATATGTAAGTTTGTTCACTTACAAAGAAATTAACAGTCTAGTTTTTATGGAAGTTAGAAACACAAGTTATAAACTGATTTTGGTGACATTAAGTGGAAGAAGTATTTGATCCCCTAAAACCCAACCAGATTTCTGTCTCTCATAGATTGCTCATATAGTACAAATATTGTAACTGATTAATTGATTGTAGATACTTCTGGTCTAAATTTGTTATGTGTATACGGCACATCTGTCCACAGAATCAGTTTCCTCCATTTCACCTTCATGGGCAAGCCCAAAGAGTTGTGAAAGGATGTCAGGGGTAAAACTGTAGGCTGGACTACAAGACCATCAGCAAGAAGCTTGGTGAGAAGGAGACAACTACTGGTAAGATTATTTGGAAATATAAATATAAAATGACCATTAAGTATCTGAACAGTGTGAAGGAGAAACCAGGAGACTAAGGTTACATAAGGTCCAGCAGCAGGGCCAGTATCTGCTCCATCTGTGTGAGAAACAGCGAGAGAGCTTCCAGAGATGTGCAGGTTTCTGATCAAACAGCTTGAAGGCAAAAGGGGGTCTAATAAGGTGTATCTAATAAAGTGTCAGTGTGTGTGAATTTTCCTATACAAGCTTTGTAAGCACAAAATATCTGTTTTTACCCTAAAATCTAGTTTTTATTTCAGTTAACTAAAATTGCACTTAGCTTTATTTTTTTTTGTTTTTGTTAAGTTTTGATTAAGTACAATAACCTTAATAGACTTAGATTAACAACAGTGGATGCCAAGTATAACAAACGCGACTTACATTCATACCATATCGTAGTTAGTTTAACAGCATTTTACTAACTAGGACATATAAAACATCTCCACGAACAGGAGGTCCACAAAAGCGATACCACATACCTCCTATGGAGAGGCTGTGATACATCACAGACATCTGGACTCGCAAAGCAGTGTGACTCTACTGTTTTTCAGCCACGATTTTATTAGACATATTTTCAAGCTTAGTGACTTTTTTTTATTAAGCACAAACAGTGAAAAAATACCAGGCAATAAGGGAGAAAAGTTGGAATACTCTCCACAAAATTAAAAATAAAAAAAGAACCTATGCATGACTGAACTTCAAATGGCTGAGGCGTCACTGTGAAATATAACCGTTGTAATCCTTTCCTGTAAATGACACTTGTGTGTAGATATTCACATTCATCCTTTAGTCTCTCTGCTTGCTCAGACATCAAAGATTTGTTTCAGAGTTTACACGAAAAAAACAATTTTAATGAGTTATTCCCTTTCATCATGATAAACTTCCTGCTTTTCAGCTGGTTTTTATGTGTTCAGGTGTTACATCACAGTTTACAATTTTATCACATGCTGTGGCTGTCTATACTTTGGACACAGTTACATATTTGATGTTTTCCCCCCTCTGTTTTGACAGTGTAAAACAATGCTGCTTATGTCTGCGATTCTTCACATCACCTGAGTCATCAAAAGAGATTTAAAAAAACATGTATTACCTTATTTTTTTCTTTGAAATCATCTTTTTTCCCCGTGCCAAGCTAATGTTGGTACAGCACAGCAAATAAATCCCTTTTCAATGGCAACAACAGCGCTGCCAAGTAAACTGAAACAGCAGTCCATCATTACATTAAGACATGAAGGTCAGTCAGTCTGGAAAAAAAGCACCTCAGGCACCACAAGCATCACAGTGGTGCTTCCCTGAGTTCAAGTATCTTAACCTCAACTGCTAGGTGAAGTCTGTGTGAATCAGTCTGTCATACTCTAGCTGTTGCAAGGAAACCACTGCTGAAGGACATTAAGAAAAACAAGGCCAATAAACTCAACAAATACACATTAGATGAGGTGGAAATCTGGATTTTGGTTTGCTGAGCATCTGCATGTGTGCTTCACACCATGAAGGACAGAGGATGAGCTGTAATGGTGTGTGGCTTTTGGGGAGGGGGGACTTAGCAGGTGAGACTGCTGGAAATTTATTCAGCATTCAAAGCAACACTGTTTTGAGCAGCAGGGCTACAGCAACATCCTGCAGTGACACGCCATCCCATCTGGTTTGAGCTCAGTGGAACCATCAAAACACACCCCTAGGCTCTGCAAGGACTATTTGACATGGGAGCGGAGTGGTGGAGAGCTGTGTTAGACAACGTGACCTTCACAAACACCAGTCTACATCCAGTAAACAATGGAAACCAGCTAGCAAGTGCTCCAAATTTGTGCAAACCTGTTGGTCGGTCGGGTGTAGTGTGCAGTTTTTGCATCTTCTTCCAGTGCATTTGGAGGTTTTCTCAGAGTGCTTGTTGCAGACATGCATGCAGAAGGTGACTGATGACTCTAAACTGGGCATAGCTGTGGATGTGAGCATGGAAGCTTGATTTCACTAGTGATCGGTGCAAGGTGTGTCCTCCCCTCTTGCACAGTTGCAGTCAGTTGTAGAAAATATTTCCCTGCTTTCTGATTTATTTATTTGCCTATTTGTCAAAGGTTACCTGACCCTGTGTGAATTAACTGTGACTAACTACATTTATTGAAAATCTGAGTTGACACACACAGGCCTCATTATTGCGCATCAATAAATCATATACATAGAACCTACTAACAAAGCAACAAAATATGACACAATGTAAAGAAACAACTGAGAAACATCCAGTCACATCTAGTAGTCTTGAAAGTCTTACAAACCCATTTTAATGCTTTAGGACTCTTGCAAACCACACTGAGAGATATTATCCACAAATGGAGAAAACTTAGAAAACTTGAAACAGTGATGAACCTTCCTAGGAGCGACCTACCAAAATTACTCCAAGAGCACATCGACGACTTATTCAGGAGGTCGCAAAGGAACTGCAGACTTCTCGTGTTTCAGTTGACAATATGAAAGAGACTGAGCAACAATGGCATCCATGGGAGAGTTCAAGGTGAAAACCACTGCTGACCAAAGAGAACAAAGAGGTTGATCTAAGATTTATAAAAAGAAAATGACTCAACAATCTGTGAACTGAAAAGACAGAGGTTTAACTTTTTGGAAGTTTTGAGTCCTGTTACACGTGGCACAAAACTAACAGTATTTCATTAAAATGACATTATATCAACAGTCAAACATGGTGTTGGTAGTTTGCATGGCGTGGAGTTGCTGCTTCAGAACCTTGAACCATGAATTCTGCTCTCTACCAGAAAATCCTGTGGAAGAAAGTTCAAATGTACTCGGGTTATGTAGCAGGACCGTTACCTGATACACACCAGCTTGAAAGCTCTGGCGGGCGTCGTCAGTCTGGACTTTGATCAAATTGAGATGTCCCGGCATGTCCTTAAACGTGCTGTTCATGCTCAAAGAGTGGCCCAAAATTTCTTCACAGCAACGTGGAAGTCTCGTCAGTCATTCCAAACGCTTGGTTGTAGTTCTTGTTTGGCAAACATGGCACAGACAGCTGTTAGGTTTAGGGGGTGATTACTTTTTCAAGTAGGATAGATTTGGATAGCTATGAAGAGTATGGAAAACAAACGACAGTTTCGCTAAAGAATTAGAATTTTTTTTTCTTTGTAAATCCAATGATGCTTTCATATCATTGCACATTTACAGAAACAGTGAAAATAAAACCATTGACTCTAAACTGTAAGCAGCTGCAGCTGCTGCTCTATGAAACACACTTCCCACTACTTAGAATAACTTCTCTAAATGTCAAAGATTACTAATGAATGCACACCTATGTCATACTTTTGGTCATCTACTCTTTCTTCTGTTGACCTTTTTTTGTTGTTGTTGTTGCTGCATCGTTAACCTGCCTCCTATTAGAAACCCATGGTGGAATAACACGGCTGTATTTATATTTAATCCTGCCTTCTAGCCTGAACTTTTGACAGTTTTCTGGCCAATTGCTCGCCATGGCTCATTTGCCTTATTTGGTTATGGAAATGTTTCGCTTGATTATTCAACCCCTTCAGCGAAACTGCGAGTCGATCCAGTCGCTAACGAGACCGCTTTGTGATGGGTTTATGATGGCAGCAGTTGTTGTTCCCCACTTCTCAGCGCTTCACTTTGGCCCACACTGAGATGCTTGTGCTTAAGGGGTTGAGATTGCAGTGCACTCCATTGGATCGCTGTTGACGGTCATTAGTCTTTTGACCTTGGTATGAACCAGCCTCTGTGGTGTGTATCTCTTCTGTCTTTTTCCCATCTCGACCGGCAAGAAACCCTCCAGCAGTCCCATCTTAAAGCGGCTCTTCATTCGCAGAAGCCCTCCACATTTCGAAAAAGACATCTGCACATCTGCCAGCCTGCCTTGTGATCAGTGCTGCACTCAGCTGTGACAAACATACTCCACATTGCAGAAAAATTAGACATGGATAGAGCTGACAAGTGCCCCTAACATCTACAGCTCGGGATGCCTTCCCAGCCTGTGCTTATCTGTGGGCTTTTCAAAGTGTGCTTGGTATGTTCTTTTTTCCTCATTCCATTGGAAATAATTTGATGTCAAAGGAAATGAGAAAATCACAAGGAAATGTGCTCTATAAATTTATATGGGTGTCTAATGACATGCCCTCACCAAATACAACTGAGGCCACTGTCTCCACCCGTGAAAACAAGCTTGATGGGTTACACAGGCAGACAGCTGAGATGGTTTCATTCGCACAGTGGCTAAAGCCTGAGGTACTTTGCGTATTCAGTCATCTCTAATAACACCAATTGATGTGAAGCCTTGTCCACCTCAATATGACTAAAGTGCAGCTGAGGACTTGTGTATAATTTTCCTAAAAAAAAGAAAAATTTTTAAAATTGGTCTACAGATCGAGTTTTCCCCGCTGTTTCCCGCTGGTATATCTTTTCCCTCTCCTCTACCTCTCCTCTCTGTATAATTTAGCAGCAGATGAGCTCTCCCTCTCCTGCATTAGTGTGCTATATCACTGCCAGCTAAAGGAATGGAGGCCTTCGCTCTATACGTGATACAGTTTCTGCCTGCCAAGCTCAGCTGCTGCCGCTGCCACCATCGCTCGGTGCTGACGAGTTTGGGTGCTTGCCACATTCTGCACCTGCCAGACTCATAAAGAATCCCCCTGTTTCTCTGGGGCCTGAAGGCAGGATCTGCAATAATTGTTAAGGATGTCGCGATTTAGACATTCAAGCCAAAGCTTAGACAGTTGATGGCGCCAACAAGTTGGCAGATGATCCATTTTGTTCAGCTGATCCGTCAGGGGGGTATCTGAGGAGTTAAGATGAACGAGTGGCTGTCACAAGTGGCAAAAAAAATAAATAAATGTATGCTGTCGTCTGAAACGTGAGAGACAGTTGATCTGATGCTCGGCGCTTTGCTGCTCTCTTGGCTTTGTGCTACCTTGCAAAACGAGAGCCTTGATTTTTATCCCAGAAAACTTGGATAAGTGGGCTCAGTGTAATAATGACGTGAAGTGGGTAAAGTGGACATCCTTGTCAAGTGCCAGCTCTTCTCTCTCATCATATACTAAAGAGAGGCAGCAGGACTTGAATCAAGGTTGATATGATTTACACTTCAATGTTGAGTGTATCCAGCTTGTGTGTTTGCTGAAGCTAGAGGAGAACTACTAATTTGAGCATGTATTCACTACAAATATGCCAGCGGCTAAATGAATCCATATTCATGACGGGTGACAAAATGATTGAATGAAACCTCCAGAAATCAGACTTTTTAAATTTTTTTTATTTCACTCTCGCTCACACCGTTGCTCTCCTTCTCATATTTTCCTCACCCTGCGCCTGTATCTCGCCGCTGCCTCACTTTCACGTCGGTGCTTCTTCTCTTGTCCTCATATCAACCCATCTATATATAGCATGTCTCTCCCCACACTATACTGCTGTCTGTGCCACTGGAAAACTGAGGAGTGGGTGCTGCGATTTCAATACGCAGCTTTGTCTGGGCAGGGAAAAAGAAAGGGAGAGGAAGAAAGCCCCATTGACAGACAGGCAAACACCAGTCAGGCCCTGTCCACTCTCTCTCCTTTGTGTTCGAGTGCGAGACGTCAGCAAATGACAGGAATCTGAAGAGGGGGAAGAATGAGAGAAAATAGTTGGTGCATTGTTTGGGCCACAGGGTGAAAGTGCAAGGAGAGGAGAATGAGGGGTGAGGCATGGGGGATGGAGGAGAGAGCCCTGGACTGACCTCTCTGCTGGATCTCTCCATGTTATACTAACATGCGAGCAGTGATCACATACAGAGCAGCCGCATATGGTCGCGAGTCCCCGTCACACGCCTTTACCTGCACCTACACACTAAGTGTTAATTAGCATCTCCTGTCAGCTCAGTCACATCAAGGTGAGGGTTGAATGTGACACATCACATTCATCACTCTGTAATGTCGCACATACTTTGCAAATTCGCCCCTAGTTGCCTATTGTTTATCCAATTAATTCACCAACTACTGTACTGAGGAGGTGTCTGTCACCTGCCTTTCTTTTCCACTTCAAAAGACAGCATGCGCTCATTTATTTCAGAGAGGGAAATGGAGCGAGCCGGGAGGAGGGGAGTGTGAGGAGAGGAGGAATGGGCCGGGCTGAGGCCTGAACGAGGGGTGTGGTTGGGTATAAAACTTGGGACAGTGGGTTTTCTGTTGTTGTCCTGTTTTGAAGCCCTCTGTCCTGGCATCCTGCACCCCTCCACTCTCTTTTACCTCTTTCTTTCTCCTCCTTCCACTCACGCTCCCTCCAGAGAGGGACTCTTCCTCGACCGACTCCAGACGGGTCTGCAGCATCAGTCTTTTGGGAGCTCCGTAGAAGCCAGAGACCATGCTGACGTTTTTGGCGCTGACGTCGGTTGCCCTCCTGGGAATAGGTAACAAAAAAAAAAAAAAAAAAACAAAACGGGGGGAAAAATGAAAGAAAACATCTTCTTTTAAAGTTTTAACTTCATTTTTGAGGACTTCTCTAACAAAAAAAGCTCACACTTAACTTAATCTACTGAAAGTGATGATGTAGAAATGATCTTTCTATTGATGTGAGGATATGGCAAAGTGGGTTTTTGTCTGTTTTGTGCTACCTGAAAACTAATAAACTTGATGACAATGAAAAAGGTCTAATAGCTTTGATACTGAATCAATCTCAGAGTGCACTCTAATACCTCCCACTACACTGGATTAACACTTAGCTAAAGCATTTTAATTGATATCTTGGCATTTGCTGTATTGATTTAATCTAAAAGGCCAACAGTACACCTGTAGAAGATTCAGTCTCTTTTTGCATGCATTCCAGTAAATGGGTCAGCACCGTCCATCTGTGCTTCTCTCTCGAAGCAGGTGTCTCCAAGCATGTAACTTTAAAGAGCAGCAGCATTGCAGCTTTTTAACTGAGAGTTTTTGCTCTCGAGGAGGCAGCTTTCTAAACTCCGTCGGAATTTTAATTAAAAACGTCAAGCGTGATTTCATTGACAAGTTTTGCGGGGGTTGGCTATTGCTCAAGGATGTGCACAGCGAAAGCTGCGAACTTTACTCCCTGGGTGTTGAAAACTCCAGAGTGCTTAAGGGCATTTGTGTTGATACAGCAGTGAGAATACTGTGACTCGTTGGTGGCGCGGTCCAAGGGAAAGTGAACAATACAAAAAAAATGATACTGCTCAGCGGCGAGGCTGTGCAGCTCCAAGGGGCTTTGGTAGTTGTTTGAGATGCTGAGTGCATTTTTGGAGGAAGTTAAAATATTGAGTTTTGCAGCCAAGACTGAATTAACATAGATCATTAAATATTATTCAAGCATAAACTGTGCACATGATTAGGCCAACATTATCCATACCAATGGAGAAAATGAAGCTCCCCCTTTCAGAGACAACCCAAATATTTACTGAGTGCAACTCTGAATCAATGGCACATTTGACCCCACTTAATGTGCAGTTTGTCAGTGACTATCTGGATGTATATGCATGCACCTAGGATTATGCTAAAAGAGGACTACTTTGTGTCTATTGATAACAGTTCAGGTGTAAAAATATTCACAAAGGTACTCAAGGTATTCTAAGAAACAGTGCATGTTAATTTTTTTATACCAGCTCACACTAACAACTATGTACATGTGTTTTTGTAGTTACAGATTTAGATTCCTGAAGGTCAGCTCATAGTATCAAAAATAATATGAGCTCCCAGAATATTTTGTTTTATTCTATGTGTGAATTAACTACTTAAACCTGCTTTGTGTCTCCCAGTGCCTGAGCAGTCCCAGGCCATAGCGATTTACACTGGCTGGGAGCGGCACGCCTTGGTGGGCTCTGACATCCGACTCTCCTGTTCTTTCTTCTCCTGGCGCTGGACCTCGGAGGACGTCACCTTCTCCTGGACATACAGGCCCGATGGCTCACGGGACTCCATCTCTGTAATACTCAAATTCACACACATATACACACGCTATGCAAAATGAAAGGTTGTGTGTTTATAGGTCGGCTACTTTGAAAGGAACAAGCAATTCAAGTATAGTCGCATCAAAGCTGCGCTTGATGAAACTCCAGCGAAACGTCACCGAGTGTGGTATCTATAAAGCCATTGTTTCCCTGCCCACAACAGTGTTGTTTTCATCTGCAGCATGCAGCTGTGTCAGTAAAACATCTCTTGTCCAGAATTATACAGCAGACAGCCAACGATAGCGTCTAGCTGTTGAAATAATGGAGCATTTGGCAGCTAAAGAGCCAGATGTAAATCACTAAAGCGGGCTGCAGCAGGAGAGCCTTCCCTCCTTTTTTGCTATTTGCATGAATGACATTCTTATGTTGTTTACTCCCACTGTTCTCACATTCACAAAGTCATGTATAAATATTTAGGAGGGAAGTACACAAGTCTGCTGCACTGACAGAAATTTAGACTTGCCAACAATGTCTATATTTTCTGCCAAAATACTTTTTATTGTTTTCACCATCTCTGTGAAACACAGCAAGCAAAGGGAGAAAACCGATAATAGGAAGAAGGTGTGGTTTTCTTTTGGAGGCCACGCGATTTGATTTCTCTCGGGAGATGTTCTTTAATCTTCGGATGTCTGTATTTTAAATGTCTTCCAAAATTCACAAAGTGATTTGTAGAGCACTGAGGGAGCGCGGTTATCCAAAAACAAATCCATGTTTAATCCAGCAAATGCAGTACTGTGCATATCTGAAATGTCATCATACACAAGTACTCAGTTTACTCTAACATCTGCACTAACTAAAAGCAACGTTCTCTGCTAATCTCCCCACTCCTCCCGCTGCATCACCTGCCTCCTGCTCTTTAATTTCACTCTCCCTGCCCTTATCATCCTGCCATCTCTCTATCTCCCCATCCTGACTGCGCCTCCCTCTGTCCACCTCCCTTAATCTCCTCCTCCACAGCTCTACCTTCTTTGTCCCTCCCCTCCTCTCTCATTATGTCCTTCCCTCACCTCCTTCGCCTTCATCTGTCTCCCGCGGTGGCCTCACTTTGAAACTAGACTTCTCTTCTTCTTTTATTTATTTTTTTCCTCACTTATCTTCAGTCGCTCATTTCTTTCCCTGCCTGGACAGATTTACAGTTTCATATCTCTATCTGTTGTCACGCTGCATTTGTCCCTTTAAAATGTCATACTTGATTTCTGACACGTTAATCATATGAAAGGTCCTCTTCTTTTCACGTGGGACTTGGTAACAGCAACCGCAGGCCTCAGGTCTTTATTTATAGATGAAACCTTGAAAGACACATTTGACCTTGACCTTGTAAAATCCAGAGCATCACCCTTATTCTGCCACTGTGACCATTTAATGTTTAATAATCGATACTTGGTGACGGCGTGTCATCATTTTAAAAGTCATGGCACTTCTTCCAGGAAGAAGAACCAGAAGCCATGACACTATGCAGACATCTAAATGCAAAGCTCTCCTTTGCTTCCGGCTTTTAAATTGCTTTACATGTAAAACTACCTTTGACAACACTGTGCAGTCAATACTGCAGTTTAAGCTGGTCCAGCAGGAGTGAGATTTACAAGCCTTCAATAAGCTGTAAGCTGCCTGGTTTGAGACCATATACATTAACCTGTGTGTGCAGAGCACAAGATGTGCACAAGAAACAGACCAAAACTATTAAGAAAAAGTGCTTTGTTCCCAGTAACAACATCATGGCTAACTGCAGTACCACAGTGATTAGTGTGCATCTGCTTAATTTAATACAGTGAAACAGGTAGCTAGCTCTTGCTCTGGGAGCTGTGGTGGTGGAATAAATCAAGAATGGGCTAATTTAATCCAACCTACTGTTGTATTATTGGGAAAGATAAGAACCTCTAAATAGGGCAACCAAACAAGCACAACGTCTGCATCAGAAACAGTAAACTGGCTAACTCTGTCAGTTAAACTATCTATAGGTCACCGCAGTCAGTGTCAGCAGGCAGCGGTAATGACTGTAGACTTGCTGCTGCAGTAATGGCAGCACGCTGAATGGACTTAATAATTAATAGGTTATAAATGCAAAACAATAGACTGCTCATATGTTTCACTGGGATTTGGTCCACTCCCTGGAATTCCCCAAACTCCCTCAGTTATCAATTATCCACCATATATTAGTTATAAATGTTGTATATGTTTTTCGTGCAGTAGTAATTGGCGTCACATTTGCTACACCCCTCAGGAGCTGCTTTTGAATATTATTTTCTGGCCCTCGTGTAAAGCTGCTTGCCAGTTTTAAAAGCTGTGCCCTATTTTTTTCTAATGCTCCATGAGTGTCCCCCTGACAGGTGCTTCGTGCATCTCTATATTTTTTTAAAAATGCACACAAATAGTGGCAAAATTTGTTATTGCAGGAAATCACAGGTCTGATCTGCTGCTCTACTTACTAAACATCCAAATGCAGCATTAGTCAGAGTGACAGTGTGTTGACTGTCCTTTGTAGATCTTCCACTACACTGGTGGTGCTGCCTACGTTGACAACAAGGGTCCCTTTAGAGACAGACTGGAGTTTGTGGGAAACCCAGGTCGCCGTGACGGATCCATCCTGCTCAAAAACCTGGAGCTCAATGACAACGGCACCTTCACCTGTGACGCCAAGAACCCCCCTGACATAGTGGGCCGGCCTTCCAGTGTCCGACTGCTGGTGTTTGAGAAAGGTGAGACGTCCTGTGGGGGGTTTGTCTCCTAAATTAAATTCCTGCTTGCTAGATTCCCACCCGCCCTGAATGCTATATTTCAGTGATTCTTTTTTTTTTTCCATTGAAAGTGAACTGTTCTCATTTGTTTTAATCATTTGAAACTCTGAAATTAATCTCAGTTCTCGCCGTTCATCCGAATCAAGCGACTGTCTTCAAACCAGTCGTTGCTTTGCCTCATTTAGAATTCTTCGCACCTCCCATTAAATGAAATCAATTACAATTTTATCTCTTTCTCTATTTGCGATTGCTATCACTGCCTCCCTTTCACTTCTTCTCTCCCCCTCCTTCTCAGCTTCTCCTCCCATTTCTCTCTTCCATCCCCTACGCCATCGTCTTCCACTTTCTCCCTCAGCACCTCTCTCCATGACTCTCTCTCTGATCTCACCTTTATTCTACCTTATCTCTCTGTCGCTTCATCTCCTTCTCTACCTTCACTGTGCTGGTATCTTTAATCTTTCATTCAACCTTTATTTTATCTTTTGCTTTACTTTTCTTTCCTTCTTTCATCTCTTATTCACTTTCCTTTTAGCTTTGTTTACCCTTTCCTCTCCTACCAATTTCCTCCCACAAATGACAGCATCGTTTCTTTTCCATCTCCTTTACTATTTTTTTTCTTATGAACACTCCTGACTTCAACCTGGCATTTGCTTTCCACTGCCACTTTTCCATCTTTGTCCTTTTTGACCTTTCCTCATCTGCTTTTTCCTCTCGTCCACTCATAGTGCCCATCCAGGCTGGCGTGATCACAGGAGCTATCATCGGGGTGGTCCTGGGGCTGCTGGTGCTCATCGTGGTCATCTACTACCTGATGAGGTTCCTGGTGGCACGCCGAGTCTTCAGCCTCAGTGTCAGGTCAGTGCCCGGCCTGTGGCCGGCGGCTCTCTGCCAGTCGGGTTTTTGCCAGGGACTGGAGCTGAAGCCGGAGCCCATCCCTGGCATGGACACCTGCGTGGCCAAGCTGGCATAGCTGCTGTACCACGATTTGATTTGGTTAGGTGTGCGGAGTTTAAAATTGAAGTTAGTCAGCTGTAAAGACACAGATAATGATCTCTCGATTTAGATTTAATCTAAAAACAGTACTGCTCAGGTCCAAGGCGAGATGATTAAAAGTAGTGAAGTGAAGGTTTCTGAGTGGATTATCTACTAGATCATGAAAATGACAGATTCATCATCTTGCTTATACCCTTCCAATCTTCCAGTCTTATGAGATCTTAACACATCTAGCACCTGGGGGCTGTGCTTGAGACAGGGCCAGTAGATTAAGTTGATGTTCTTTATGATGGCTGCCAGGCAATGCAGCCCTGTGACCACTGGAGGGAGAGATAGATTCGACATCCTGACATTGTCTTTCTTTTGTCCCCTCCAGCAAACATGGCAAGAAAAAGAAAGAGGGTTCACAGCAGAGACAGGCAAGTTTCTCCTTCTACTTATTCCACATGCCTCTCTTCCTCTCCTTCCTGCCCCCGCTCCTCTTCTTCCTCTGCCTCCTTCCAGCCCCACCACACACACAGACACACACACAGACCGGCGCATATACACATCCAGCCGACAACACCAAAAGCAACAGATTGGTTTGCTGTCACATTCAGGCGCTAATAGTAAAATGATGTGCTTTTGGAGAGGTTACAATGGCATTCAGTGTTTGAGTATTTGGGCTCAGGAAACATGTTGTCAGAGGGAATATTCATCTCCTCTGTTGCAGTGCAGCAACACAATAGCACACATCCAACATGACAGTGCATAACGGCACAGTTTCCTAATCGCATTCCCCCGATGCCAGTCCAACCAGCTCGAGTATGCCCTCACACTCAGCCGGCTCCTCCTCTCAGCAACATATCAACAACAAAATAACATGCCATTCAAAGCCGGGCCCGCTAACACTAATAACAGTGTTCAAGCTGTTAAATTCTTGTGTCGTCTCAGCGTTCGTGGTGCTTTAAAGCCCACACCGTCACACCTTTCTTTCTCGTGGTCCTCACCACTGCTTCAGCTCCCTCGGGGGTGGGATGGGAGGCGTCCTAACACTATGGTGCCAGTACACAGCTACGGGGCAAAAAAAAAAAAAAAAAGAAGGAAAAACTCAAACCAGTGACTGTGAAATGGCCGAGGCCAGGTTATGGCACTAATGCTATTGCCTTACTGAATGGGACTATGATTGCTCGCAGTGGGGAAATGGACGGGAGCTGCTGATTTTGCTCACTGGGAGTCAAATGAAAATCACGGGGTCTATTATGGTCTGGGCTGTTATCAGTGGTTTTACGCTGCTGCACGCCAAGGAGTTGGTGTATTTTTTCCCACTTCTGTTCCTCATGGGGGTGTGATAGCCTCAAGAGGTGGATTAATCAGACATTTTGGTGGCTTGTATTCTTTTGTGCACCAGGGCAAGTTCTGTTTGATTACTCTGTGGTAATGTGGGGGCTGCAGGGTTGTAATCGACTGTATGCTTTGCATGCTGATAATAAAAAAAGAAAAAGAAAAAAATAGAGAGACAGAAGTCAAAGGATTTGAGTTCAAGGCGTTTTCAACAATCAAGACTCGGCTTTGAAACGAGAGACGTGTAAAGATATCCGCGGCAGGAGATCAAAGGTGTTATTGTAACAGCAAGTCATTTAGCCACAGGTAGAAGCAAACTGTAAAGCGGTGGCGGGCTCCGGAGTGCGCCATGTTGCCCCTGTAGCGTAAACCTAGAGGGCGACACCGGCAAGGACCGAGACTTCCTCCTACCTTAAACAAGTGCACTCATTCTCATCTCCCCGGAGCCCCGCTTCCTCCTTCTGTCTTCTTCTTTCCTTTCTACTGTCATATGATTGTCAGGTTATTCTTGAGCTGCAGTCAGTTGCTCTCAAGTGCCTGCGGCGGATGACAGTGCATATATGAATAAATAACTCGCCGCCAAAAGGACACTGAAATATTTGACAACGTTGTCATTTGCAGTTACTCTCCTGCAAGTCTCTGCTTGGAAGAAAAATATACAGCGAAAACAGCTTTTCCATCTGAGCTCACTCTCCAGTGTGTTTTAGCTTATTTATTTATTTTGCTCCTCTGAGCTGGTTCTGGTCTTCTAGCTACACCACACACAGAGAGGACTCGTGGGAGTTTACAGTGCGCTCATAAGTGGTTGTTTGATCAAATAGCCCTTATTAGGAGGCTCTGCTGACATGACACAATTTTGCATCAGCATCGCCGTCTTCGTCGCTCCTCTGTTTGCTGGGCTTGCACTACAAATCTCAAAAAAGGCTTTTGGGCAGGGAAGTGAACAACAGGGTGAGCGAGACAGAGAGACAAAGGAACCCTGTGGTGCCCGCTACTCCCCATTAGGTGGAGTTGTGGAAGAGGACTTTACCCTGCAGCCACACACATAAGAAAGCTCACAGGATTGAACACGCATACACACACACGCACTGTACTGGAATGATAATTGAGTGCACTCAGTATCGATCTGAGCACAGACACACACACACAGACACACAACCCACCCATTCTTCTCCACTCCCCAATTGCCTCACTTCACTCCACTCCCTCCCTCGCACACTCTCTCTCTCATTCAGATTCCTTTTATCCGGTCCCCTGTCTCCCACTCTTCAGTCGCATCTTCCTCTTCTCTCCATGCCTTCGACTACCTTGCTGACCATGAGAAGCATCTATCTGTAACTCCTTTGCTCTTTCATTTTTTTTAACTCCCTCTCTCTCTCTTTCTCTCTGCCGATTGCCTCCTCACCCTCCACTCCACGCCCCGCCGCCCCCTTCCTCTCTCCCGTTCCAGTTTCTCTCCTCTCCCTCCTCAAGTATTCTGGGTTCTGATCAGCTTTGGTTCCAGACAGAAAATCACTACCTCTCGCTCTTCATCTACCTCTCAATCTCCCTCCTCACCTGTCACCTTCTCTTTTTAGTATGCAGCACGGGACGCAGCCACTTACCTACCTATCTACCTCCCCGCCAGTCCCTCCTATTTTGCCACTGTACCCACATTTCCTTTGAAGTGTGTGCAGCCCCTGTAACGAGGGTGGTACTGCGTTCTGCATAAGCAGGCTGGAGTGTGTTTACGAAGCAAGCCCGTCGTTAGCGTGGGAGCTATGGAAAACACTGCAGTGCAAAACTCGAGCCTATCGTGGGATGCATAATGGTAAACAATACAGTGATGTATGAGAGAATGTAAGCATGATCGAAGATAATGACACCGGACGGCCCTTGCAGCTTCCCTGTCGAGTTGGTTGCACTGTGTGTCTCAACTGCCGTCTGTGTGTGCAGCTTCTGCAGAGTGCGTAATTAAAGAAGATAAATTTTGTAATGCAATCAGCGGGGTATTATTACTGGGAGCTTCAGTGGGTAGAAACCGCCTCTAGTGTGCTTTCCACTGTTGACTAACCTCACGTATTAGAGGAGAAGTATTTCAGTCTCAAAGCCTCATATCCGGCACGCTTCCCTCTTCACTCTGTTCTCTGTAACACGACAACACTGTGCTGACCCGGGGTTCAAAAGGAATGGCATTATAAAAACCATTACATACGAGCAAAGTTTTATTAGGCTCCATCAAAGCATTATCATGCGCTTGTGATAGTTTTCAATAGGTTAACTCAGGGGTTAATGCACTGGAATACAGTTATTGTAAAGTTAAGTGTTGCCTTGACCTTATCTCCACTTGGTCAAGTCTTTCCTCCTGGATTTGTTGTGCTCAAATGAAGCAACACTTTACTTCATTTTCCCTCTCTCCTCCTCCTGCGTTTATAGATTTCTTATAGGAGATTTTTTTTTTGAAAACACACAAACGATAAACAGAAGGACTGCCAGTAAAACTGCAAAGTTACATAAGCAGAAGCTAAATAAAGAGTTTGGCTCGTTCAGGTTTAGGGTTAGAGTGTGTTTTAGCCACAGGTTAAACAAGCGTGCTCTCAAACTAGAGCATGTTACTTTTAAAAATTAAGTGAAGTGTACCTAGCTCTCAGTTCTTCTGTTATGATGCATAACTTAACCTTAACCCAAACCCTCAAAGGGTAACCGGAGGCCTGGATGATGTTAAGAGATTACGCAGGCCTGTCCCTGACCACAGCTACAGCAAAACAGTGTTGAAGATTTATAACGACTATTCCCCTGCACACTTTAGTTATTATTTATTCAGTAGCTCAGTTAGATACTTCAGAAATATTTAATTTTCTGTTGCCACTCTGACCCTGGAACTGCCCTTTTTAAATGTGATGGGATGCTGTGCCTCAAAGTGCAGCTACCCTGGAAATGATTTAATTTTTCTGTTCTTGGTGTAACTGTAAAAGTCTAAAACATATACCAGACATCTAGTATTTAATGGTCGAATGAAGCGTGTCTGGGATCAAAACATGTTTCATATTTAACAGGCTAACCCCCCAAGAGATGCATTTCTTTTCAATAGGGTCGTGCAAACATATTGGATTTTCACCATTTATGTATTTGAACAAGCGAAACACATAAAAACGGGAGAAGAAAAATGACAACAGTATAATTATTTATAAGTCACAAAGTCAGACTTTAAAGCAAAATTGTCTCGATTTTAATCATGAAAAAGCATTCTTTTAAAAATAATTAAAAAGAGTTCAATGCGTGGCGTTTAACTGTCCCGGCTCCATCTGCAGCGGCACTTTCAACAGTGTTTAAACGGCTTCCTCGCATTGAGCTAAAGGTCTTCACTCCGTAGTGAACTCCAGTCAGAGGAATAATGTTCAGCACTGAAATGTAACCTAGATGAAAACACTTTCCAGCTAAATTTGAGACATTTGTAAACATTTTCTTTGAAGGATCCAGCGGTGGCTCAGAAGGAATAGCAGATCGTCCACTAATGAGAAGGTCGGTGGTTTTATCACCGGTGCCTTCAGTCGGCATGCGAAAGCGTCCTTGGGCGAGATATTT
Source organism: Rhamphochromis sp. 'chilingali' (assembly GCF_963969265.1). Lineage (NCBI taxonomy): Eukaryota > Metazoa > Chordata > Actinopteri > Cichliformes > Cichlidae > Rhamphochromis > Rhamphochromis sp. 'chilingali'. Next base: position 28,089,664 of record NC_137943.1, on the reverse strand, counting down.
CAAAACCCTGAAACTGCACCTGATGTGTCATTTATGTGTGTTTGATAAGTGAAAGTAAAAGTGCTGTATGTATAGTATAAAAAGCACTGCGTGAATGTGTGGGAGTGAATGGGTGAATGTGGCTGGTAGAGTAAAGGGATCTATTTTTGACCGAGACAAGGACGGCAAAGAGTTAATTCATACAAACCAAGGCCAAATTCAAAGACACTGGATATGTAAATAATTCAAGGGAAATATTTGCTCAATAGCCAATCAAAATCTACTCTGCATGTGTGTGTGTGTTTGTCTGTTTGTTAATCATCAATTGTCACTCAGTTGTCACAGGTGTATGGAGCCTACCTGCCACTGGGTCCCATCCTAACGCATGGTTACCTGTTTTGTCACCCCCTTACAGCTCTGGACACCGCCCCCCCTCACTTGCTACCCCCTCCCCTAAAAGAACTCTCTCTCTACCTCCTCACCCTCCTCCTCCTCCTCTTCCACCTAAATGTGTTTTTCTCTCTCCTCTTCACATTTCCACCCATCCTGCTAACCCCATATTTCATCTTCTCACCTCTAACACACCTGTGTCACCCCCCCCCCCCCCCTTCTTTTCTCTCTTCTTCCTCACGCTCCTTTCCTCCTGAAGTGACTCTCCTCCCCTGTTCTCCCCCCAATTCCCCTCTCCCTCCTCCCCCCACAGGGCCCTGTGCCTCCCGCCGACCCCTCCAAGGTGAAGGCGGCCACCTCGGAAAAGAAGAAGCAGGAGTCACGCAAGGATAAGAAATAGGATACGGGGAGGGGCTGGGGCGGGTTCGCTGACCGGCTGCTCCAGCCCGTACGCCAGGCGGTGGGGAAGGCCCAGCCCAAGCAGCAGCAGCGAACCATAGTCAGAAAAACAGAGAGGGCGGGGGGAGGAGGAGAGGAGGGCTCGGGTCGGGTACTGATGACCATCGAGCTGGAGCTGACTCGCAGAAATGGTGAGGAGGGCCCCAGCGGTGAAGGAGGGACAGGGAGGTCCGAACCGCTTGGCTTCCTCTCCAGGCTCGCCAATCAGCTCACCTTCAAATAACAGACCACGAGAGAGGGAGGTGGGGGACCCATCGAAGATAAGAGAGTGGGAAGTCTATTGAGAAACCACAAACCTGCTTTCAACCCACAACGCTAACCTGAGTCCCTGAATAAATGAGTCAAATCATAACTGCTCCTGTCACAGGCTGATGATTATAAACGCAGCTATACTGGCTGAGATCTTAGATGTCGTGATAATCTCTTACACCAGCCAGCACCCCGAGTGCTTTTGTCAGGTCATAAGATATGCCATTTGAAGCGAGACCCTAAGACGGCTTGGTTTGATAACAAAATCTAAAAAGCTGCTCGCTGGGTTCTGCCTTTCTGGTTCCTTTCATTGTGATCCTATCCACCGAAAAAAAAAGAAGAGCTTTCTCCAAGTGCGTCCGATACGCATCACGAAGCCCTGGCTGCAGGGACAAGCCAATTTGCTTTTTTCAGAGGCGACATGTCAAACTCCAACTTTCTCACCTCACACTGATCTTCCTTCTCTTCCCCTCTCCTATTCCATTTCTTCCTCCTTTCACTGTGAATTTCCTGACTTTCTTGTTAATTCAAATTACAGAAGTGATTTATATGCTAACTGCTCTATCCTGTTTCTCTCTCTCTCTCTCTCTCTTTCTCTCACCTCCCTTCCCTCTTTTCTTCCTCCTGTAGATAAAGGTCTGACTTCTCCATGACTGCCTCCAATCCTCTAGTCTGCTCCCTCCTTTTCCGCCCAGCCTGATGCAACCCCCATTATTTTCTATTATCTCTACTCTTTCAAGACAGCACTGGCTGTAAGAATAGTCCCACTATATCAGCGGCAATGGTGTCAAATAATTTTCACGACGCCTCGCCGGAGATCCTGTATGCGCTCATTGGGCAAACTGTAAAACTGTTTAGGGCCTAACTATGTACATAACTTCCTTAAGAGGAACCTGAAAGATATCCCCTCGTGTTTAGAGTCCCCTGAATGTCCCCGCTTAATGTTTACAACTCAATCACACACGCACTCACACACACAGACACACACACACTAAGCGGAGCTGCGAGTGCACTCTGGACTTTAGACAGAGAAAAAGCGAGACAGAGAGGGACAGGAGAGTGATAGTGGGAGCGAAATATGATTCCTGCTCTCAGCCGGCGCAGATAGAGGTTCAAGCCCTCGAGCTCGGGGTGATTCAATCCTCTCACATTTGAGCTAATGGAGGTTGTCGCTGTGTCCCTGCCCTGGCTAAAGGGGGCTATTTCTGGTCCTATAAGAGCGTACGGGCTTACTGTAACAGCTGCACATTTTTCAGACGACAGGAGATTGGGGGAAGGGGGTGGAAGAGAGAGGCGAGCAGAGCAGGTGGTGGTGGTGGGGGCCCTGCTGTGCTGTTTTGCGCTAAGTGCATGAGGCGGTTTGCTGTTGACTCGACGGCCGGGGACTGACAACCTGGAATGACGTCACGGCCCCCGAGGCTGGCGAACGCTCTCACGAGTCTGACAAAAGAGCTTACCAGGAAGAGGTGCAGCTTCAGAGTTATTTTAGGTCCAGTTAATCCGCTTGCACGTTTCTCCTCGCCAACCCAGGGCTAATTATTTTAGCGTGTGCTGGTAACAAGATATCTCTCTCTACATCTCCCTCCCTGCCTCCTCTGCGGTCTCCTCTCCTCTGTTATTCGCTCTTCATGTCAGCCCCCATCTTGAGAATCATCTCCTCTCTCTAAACTCCCTGTTTTGTTCTCGCCGTCCTTAACGTCTTTGACTTCCTTTATCTCTTCCTCTTCCTGCCAGTTAGTGAGTCTGCACTGCATTATTCCCCCACAGAAAAGGCCTACACACAATCCACTCCACTCTTTAAGCCTCTCCTTATCTGACTGCCAGGCCTACAGCTCAATGCTCTGCTCCTCTCTCTTCTGTCCTTCCTCCTCTTGCTTCTTCTCTTTTCTCAACTCGGTGATGGACATCTCTCTCTCTCTCCCCTCCCTTCGTGTTCACCAGTGATCGACCACCGCCCTCTCGTTTGCCCTTCAAGCACCACCTCCCTAAGGGGCACGTCCCTTTGCCAGCCCTTCTTCTCCGGCCCTTTACTGTCTTTTTTTTCTGCTGGTTCGAAAGCCAAAAGGTTCTCCTCTGCCCACTACTTCCAGAGGAAGGAAACGGATGGGCACAAATCCGCCTTTAGTCCTCACTGAAGACGCCAAACAAAAACTTATAATCTAGCTAGCTCTTTTCCGGTCGCCATTGCGTGTTTTATGTATATGTGTGTCTTGTTAAAAGTGTTAAAAATTAGATTACATATGAAGTTTAAAAAACAAAAGCAGTATGTCACCCCAAGTAAAGCAAATGTTTCTGAGGCTTTTTTACATGTGTGCAAGAAAACACATGGAGAACATGTTTATGGAGGCAGGGAGGAAATGTAATGTAACTCTTTGGAATATGTCATATTTCTGACCTTGTGTGTTATGGAAGGTACTGTGTGGCTGTCTCTATGGTATGTTTTATTCAAAGATGAAGGGAAATCAAGGTTGTTGTGCGGAGTCAGAGAGAAGATGAAGGGTGGATAAGGGTTTGGTTAGCCCTAGATGCAGCGCGATGTGGCTGGGAAGGAAAAAAAAAGATGGGGGGAGAAGGTGCTTGCTGTGGGAGAAATCTTTAGAGGAAGAGACTTATCTGGTGTGTTAAGCCCAGCCAAAAATCCATATGTATCACTACAGATAGAGCCTCCTCTTCCCCCAGAGCTTTCTTTTAAAGGTGCTCCTTCCCCAACCCTGAGCCAAAGATGGACTGCGATTGGTGAGCTTAATATGCAGGGTGGAAAGCGTAGACTTGAATGTTTCTTTAAAATTCATAACAGGAATGGAGGTGCTAAAATCCACATCGATATAACTGGTTTCACTAGTCGCTGTTTAACTATCCAGTCAAATGGATTAGTTAGAATGTTTTCTTCTTTTTTCAGCAAAGCCACACAGACACCTGACGTAAGACAAACAGCATTAAAACTGCCTTTTAAACACACGTTTTGTATGTATTTTGAACCGTGTTAGTCGTAGTTGCAGAATAACATTCCTTCATTTGAAATGACTGGAGCTTCTTACATTTTTTTACATTTATTTTAATGCTTGTGATCATTTTCGAACCACTAACAACTTTTGGTGACTGTAATATGTTGTAAAGAGAACGTAAATAAAAATAAAATCCCCACGTCGCCAGCTGTTGTCAACAGAAGACAAAAGTAAACCCAGCTGAAAGTGCCTGCCGTGTCTTTCTTTCTATGCCGAGTGCTAAGCTTTCTGTAAATTTGTCACGTACGTCTCTGCCAAGACTCACTTTTATGAACTTTTCAAAAGACGAAGGTCCTTCCAAAATGATATAGTTACCATTTGAAATATTTGAATATGCTTACTGCTGGCAAGAGAAGTGAAACTCATTATAGAACAGCACTAACCTTATTAGCTATCTGAAAGCTTTTTGCATTTTCAGAAAGACCATTTTAGAGGATGTAATCTGGCGGTTTTAAATGCTGCACAGTGATCACCAGGTGGTGGTTTTCTTGTAAGTACAAAAGGAATTCAGTTTTGAAATTAAACTTTTAAGCTTTCCTGCATGATGGTGGCAGGTGAGCGCTAAAATGGGTTCTCCTCATCATGCCCTTTGCAATCCTACAATCAAAAAGGAATAATGATAAACAGGAAATAAATGCCTAGCAACCATTAACCACCCTTTCACGAAATGGCAAAATAACATACAATTTTTTTAGGGGATTTTTTCCCCTGAATTAACATGCTGGTGGGATTTAGTGAGCATAACCTTTTCAAAAATACTTTGCCTCATTATTCACATCAGAGTCTTTAACAGATGTGCGGTGACTTGCCCGGAGACAGTGTATGACTGACTGGCCAATGGGAGATCATTGAATGCTGCAAATGTAGGTTTATTTTGGATTATTCAAACAACCATAATTAAATGTGTTAAAAATTCAATTTAAAGCTGATGCAGATGGAATTTTTGTATTATCTTGTGACATTGTGGAACAGATGCTTATATGCTGTGCTTCCCAAAGTTAAACTGGATGGATGATAATGCACTGTATAAGCCAGACTTTAGCCAGAAATTAGTTGTGGAGTAATAAAGCCAGATCGCTTGCCTGAGCAACCCAAAGTTTCCAGACAACTGAGTTCAACTTCAGGGATGGCTGAAGTTGCTCATACACTCTGATATATTTTGTTGTTACACCTGTTATGAACTGTAGTGAGGATTTTAGAATTACTGCAGAGCATGTTGTGGCTTCACTCTCTCGGGATTGGTGGGACAAAAGTGAAACAAAAAGACAAAAACAAAATTTGACTGTTCATGGACTTGCACAAAGTTGCAAGTTTCTTTCTGTTTGGCAAAAATGTAGAGGATGCAACCATGACCTGTAAAAACGGTCACGTATTCACCAGCTAAAGCTGCCTATTTAGAATTGACAAACAACTATGTTGTAAAATATAAAAAGTGTATATTATTACACTAAAAGATATCTGTAACTTTAACAAAGTATTAAAAATAAAAGAGCAACATCAGATTTTATTTAAATGATTTAAAGTTGACACAATAGCATCAGCACACTCCTGCCTGTTGATATCCCCTTCACCAACAAATAAATTAATAAATAAATGAGAATTAACTCACTCATCAATCAAAACATACAGAATGCCTAAATATATAAGTAGAAGGTTGACAGGCAAATATCGAGTTAATACATGGTAGCTTAGTGTAGAGCTACAAATGTCCTTATAATTCAAAATTTTAAGTTAGGTTTGTTGAAACTTAAAGGCGGTCATTCATTGAGTTGAAATTTTAAGACAATAACTCCTGAGTTTTGATATAATAACAGAGAGGGAGGATGGCTAAGCTGTCTGCTAACTTGGTTAGCAAGGCACCTTCACAGATAACTGCTAATTACAGTACAGTAGCGCTAAATTGCTAATAATACTCAAATTTTACTTACCAGAACTGAGCATCAGAGTTGTTATTTAATCATGTGGTACAATAAACATTGCAATAAGCCCATTATTTGGGAGCTAACTGCATGATAAATGCTCGAAACAAACATGATTACGGAGTAGTAGCATCTTCAGCTAATGTGACGCAGGTTTGCGCCTAGTCGGGACCCACCTGTCATTCAAGGTAGTAGCAGCATTTCTATGCCCTTCAAATTGAGAAATTTAGGCTTGATCAGATTTAAATAAATTAGTTATTAAAAAATTTCCCCACACAGCTGTGAACAAGAAAATTGATCAAAGCCCCATTTTTGTACCAGGCTGTAAATATGCATCTGCTTATTTACACAGGAGTCTCCTGGGATTAACTCCCTTGCCAAGTAAAAAGACTAAGTATGCACTGAAGGCATTATCTGCTTACACTCATGTATACCATTTTTCTATCACATTTATCAGGTGCTTGCCACAAAGGAAGCAATGCTTGTTAATTCAACTTTATTTTTTCAAATGAATCAAAGTATCTGTGCGTGTTTATAGCTCTCTTTTATATTTCTTGTAATTAAGTCCAGTGTGAAATTCTAAAGGGTTTTGATGTGTGAGGATTTCATTTTTGCACATATTTATTTATACGTTTTTTCTGAATTGGTGACATTTAGTACAAAGATTTAGGCCATCATCAGTGAAATATACAACCTCCAAGTTAGATTTAAAGATACTTTTTCTCTTAGAAGGTTACTCGTTTAATTGACCTGTACGATCACTTCTCTGGCTTATGTCTTAGACACTTTAATAAGAAGCTTTATCTACACAGAGTTTTATGCTGAACTTCAAACAACCATGCTAATATACCATTAAAAATAAAAGACCTTTACTGCAGAGAAACTCATTGTACAGGCGCTTAGACCTAAAGTACAAAGTTCATACAGGATTAGATGCAATGCAATGTAAGCAGACACCAAGCATAGAATCTGCTCTAAAAGCAATTGGCAAAAAGTGATAAGACATTTGGTGCACATTAGATACAAGATCATCTGCAGCATCTGTTGTGTGGGCGCAGTGGTCATGACCCACCTTATGTAGTAAATAACTTGGACTTTAAGCTAATTTAAGTGTTGTGTTGGCAGTGAGTCACATTGATTTCATGCACAGGACAAATGAAGAAATCATTTCAGCGCTATACAATAACACAGCAGTTTCTCACTATCATTACTGTTCACGAACAGCTGGACACTGTGCTTCCCTTTGCATGATAATGAGTCTTAATGAGAATTCTTAAGGGTCACTAACGGTCCCTCATTATGATGTTTGTTAGAAATGCTGCATGATATGCTGCTACCAAGGTTTCACTTGTAGTGTTGACACGAGTGATTGAAGAGCCATTGTTCTCTAAGAGGCCTTGTGTGTTGTGACAGGAGGCAGTGACGTATTAAGCAGGTGCAGGTACTTGCCGTGTGTGCGTGGGACCATTTGCTCACGGTAGGGTGGGTGGGTGTGAATATGGAGAAGCCCTAATGGGGAGAGCCAGTGGAGCGGGGTGTATGGGTCAGGTTACCCTGACAGGAGTTTTTGGTGGTGGGGGTGCCAGGCCCAAAAAAGCCACCAGTGTCTTCCACACGTGGGAGGAGAGTCTCAACTGTGGCCGGGGTTCCTAAGTGCTGTCCTTTACATTACAACCCGCCGACATCTGGACGTCCAACATGGGCAAAGGGGTGAGTTCTCTTGATTTCTGAAGCTTTTCTTTCTAATATCAGCGAATGAATGAATGAACATCGCTCATTACTTACTGTAATATATGTGCAATGACAGCATATGGTGTGGACATGCATCACAGACTTTCCTAAATGCGTCTTCAGCACTTGATGTCTCGAAGTGTCAGAATGATGCCTTTTGAAAAAACAAACAAACAAAAAAAGACAGTAACATCTCAGGATAATGGCTTTCCTCCTCAATAAGTTTTGTTCTCGGCTTGCTGTTTATTTGGGTAATTACGTAATTTTGCTTTTATTCTCTCCATCAGGCCCATTCCATTTAGCTTTATGGGAGGACAGCCTGGTAATCTTCCTCACACACAGTGGTGGGAAATTGCTATGCCAGACACATTTCAGGCACTCCGCCGGCTCTGTGCTCCCTGTTTGGCTCTTTCTGATTACTTTTTCACTGTGTCACTTGCTCACACTCTCCTCTCATTCACGCTGTATATCCCTCCTTCACTGACATGCACACGTGCCACCAGGAGGAGACTGACAGCGGCAGATGATTTCCATGATGCACACTTCTTCCAACTGTTCGTGACACACACACACACTCTCGCTCGCACTCATAAATGAGGAACTTGCAGTATTAGAAAAAGATATTTTCTCGTCAATATTGGGTGAATGGTTTGCCAACAGTGTCAGGAGATTGAAATAAACAAGGAAACACAAAGTCCATTGTGTTCACATTGATGCTTGCATTCTGTCGCTCTGAATGTAAATGGCTGGGCACAATGTGCCTACCAAGCAAGTGACTTTTCCCACTTATTTTAGGTTTACGATGATACCCTAATGTATAGTTATTGCACTCTTTTCCCCTAGTGTGGTGCCGAGAACGGAGGGAAGAGGAATAAGAAGGGAAAGAACTTGGATGAGCTGAAGAAGGAGGTGGCCTTGGTAAGAAAAACAAGCTGTCACTGCTCCATCTCATACTCATTCGGCACAGTGATTGATTCCAATGCCGCTGCTACCAAATGATCCCCAAATAGTGTTACTCCAAAGACACCAGGTTATTTAACAAGGCTATAAATGAAAACGGTGACCCATAAACAAAATGGCAATCCAACATGTTTAGTGCAGTCAATTGCAGACTAGTTGTGAGCCAGTCTGTCCTCTCCTATCTGCTCAGCCACCCTCTGGCTGCTCCTCTTTGTACTCGGAAAGATACTGAATAATTTGTGGGCCACCAGCAGTGTAGTGCAGAGTTTCGTCTTGTGCAGAGCTGTAGCTCTTTGAGGTGCTGTCAGAATGCAGCCAAGCGATGTCCATGAAAAGTGGGCTAAGTTTTGCCTTTTGCTACTTTATCTCTGATAAAGTCGCTCTTGTCAGTTATCAGATTGGCTTGTGACTGATTAAAGAAAAGAATCCCTTTGATATTGTCAACACTTAGGAGAAGTTTTGTGTTTAATTTTGCTTTGATCTGTCTGGCTCATACACTTCTTTAGTTACTGATTTCCTGCATTTTTTCCCCACAGAAATCATTTTCACCACCACCAGACAATAGCTAATCAATACTAGGTTTAGGTGCTTATAAATAAAACAAACTATTTTTTTTTTTTTTTTGGGTTGTATGGAAGCCCCAAACGCAATTTCATTGTTCTTGACAATGACAATAAATAAATAAATACTAAATACTAAATATCTAATTTTTTACTTGATTGTGGCCAAATTACTTGCAGCTAGTGAGGCGGCTGTTGGTGAGGAAAAATATGGATTTTCCCCTGTCTTACTAAGAAATTCACCCTTCATCCTGTGTGAATGATACAATCCTGACAGCTGATGGCTGAAGTTTTTGTTGCTACACTGCCAAACTCCATTTCACCCACAGTGGAAATGTCTTGGGATTGGGCCAGTAGCAGAAATGTGCCACCAAACAAGAAAATTTAGTGGGTTTCTTTTCTTTGCAGCAGGAAACAATCAGTTTTTATTGGTTTACACACTCAAGACACAATAGAGTTTACTCATCTGTCTGTCTGTCGGTGATGGATCCTTGTTAGATACAAACAATAAACTCTTTTATTAGTGAAAGACAGGGGTTAATGGGGTTAATGGGGTTAATGGGGTTCCTTATAAATAAATAAACAGTGCTGTAGTGCACCTGTGCTTTGCGCTTGTGATTCTTGAGGCTTCAGTATCAAAGAAACATTTTATTTTTGCAGGATGACCACAAAATAGATCTGGATGATTTGGGGAAACGATATGCAGTGGACCTCAGACTGGTAATGTCAGCCACACACAAACTCTCTTAAGTACACATGTACGCTTGCACACAAGCACACAAGAAAGAGCTGCTGTAATATCCCGTACAGAGATGCAATCTCTCGTTGCCCGGACTGAAGAGCAACATCCAAACGGAGACCAAGCATTACTTTGGTCAACATAGGCTCTCCCCAGTGTCACCTCTTCATCTTTAATCCGTTGCACACTCAAATAAACTTACACACTTCAGGATAAAAACAAATTGCAGATAAACCACATCATTTTTTTGCTTTCACCACATCTGCTGCTGATTCTAATTGTAACATTCCAGGTGAGGTCAATAAGATTTTATCTTTTTATCTTCTTTTTTAAAGATGAGCATGGAAAAAAAATCAAAGCTCTACACCATGGGAAATAGTGCAAGATGTAAAAATGTCAAACATTTGTCAAGCTCCAAAGACAATCAATCAAAGTCAATTAATCAGATGTGTGATTATCTGTTCTAATTAAATCATAGCACTTTGGATATTTACACGGGATTTTGCTAAATGAGATATTGGAAAAAAGAAATTAAGAGGAAAATGTTCAATAGGTACATCCAACAGAGCATCTTAGATGAGCATCTTTTCTATGCTTGTGATGTTAAATAGGCCAGACGGGGACACTTGATGTTCTGCAACTACAGCTGTAAAATTGCTTTTTAAGCCAAGGTGAAAACTGGGCCATTGTGTTGTAATAAGATTGCCTGTGACAGCAGAAAGACATTTATTCCTAAAAATTGCTCTCCCCCAGGGTCTGACCAATGCCAGAGCTGTAGAGAATCTTGCCAGGGATGGTCCGAACACTCTGACTCCTCCCCCAACCACGCCGGAGTGGGTCAAATTCTGCCGCCAGCTCTTCGGCGGCTTCTCCATTCTGCTGTGGATTGGGGCCATCCTTTGCTTCCTGGCCTACAGTATTCAGGTGGCCACAGAGGAGGAGCCGCCCAATGACAATGTGAGAAACTGCTTGTAAAACCTGCACACATATGGACCTAACATATTAATCACACACTCAGAGTAAGACGTGCAGAAAAGCAAAGGCAGCTGCAGTTATAAAATACATTATATATACTGATGCAGGGTGTCAACTCAAACACCTGCATACAGCTCCTTCAGATATATAGCTACACAGAGCTGGAAATGCACATGTCCATGCATAAGAAAGCATCATTTTAACTTCTTCTAATCTTGTTCAGACAGATGTACTCTGGTTATGTGGAGCACTTATCTAATTCTAATTTTATATGAAATTTAAAGTTTCCTCCAGGTCTAGCAAATTTTACAAACTTTATGGATTTTCCTGCTTTTTCTAACTTTGGTGGGACTCAACATCATTTCCCATAAGCACAAGTTACAGAGTTGTACCAACAATCATATAAATCAAATCAGTGTTAGCAGAGGTGTATACAAAAGGGGTGAGAACAGTGACAAAATTCATCTGATTACATCACACATCCTTTTGACCATTCTGTTAGACCCCTCAAAACTCCAGTGGGGATAAAAATTAAATATGAAATGACTGCAAAGAAGATTGCAGTTATGTGAAAAACTAAGTATGCCATTAAAATTTCAGTAGGGATTAAGAGGGTGAGTAGCAGTCCTGTGATCCCAATCGGATACACTTGATTATTGATGAACAGTAAATGTGACCACCTCCATAAAAACAGATATTTTGGCAGTTTGCTGGTCTGAGGTAGGCGTGTGTTAACATAATGCCACAGTTTTCCCAGGGGTGGATGTCCCAGCAAATTCACCCAAATTTCAGACTGTGAAATGCTAAGGGAAAGTCCAAGAGCTACATTGCCAACTTTGCAGCTGTAACTTAGCATGTTAAATGTCAAAATTCAGGACAGTACCATTAGAAAAACACTGAACACCTAAATGTTCATTTGGCTTGTTTGAAAGGGTTGCCAGGTGCCTCCTTCCTCGAAAAATAACATGGCAGCACAGCTTAGCTTAGCTTTGCAAAGTTGCATTTAAACAACCCACAAGACTTGTGGAATAATGTCCTTTGGACTGACAAAACTAAATGACCATAAGGCACAGCACCACATTTGGAAAAAAGCAGCACAGTGCAGGACTGGTTATGTTTATGTGGTCGTTTTGCAGCCATAAGAATGATAAGGTTATACAGATAACTGTTAGTTGAAGTTATGGCTGCTACAGGTGGTTCTACAAGCCACTGAGTCAGGGGGTGTACTTTTAGGTTTTCACAGGAGTCCTGTGCTTTGAATCAAATCTTAAACCTGCTGCTTTGAATCAAATCTTAAACCAAAGGCTAGAGAGTAAAGAGATTTCAAAGGACAAGCTTTTCCTCTGCTTAAAGTGGTATTTATCTATCTAGATGGTTTGGGTGTTACTCACTGTAGAGATGTCTGCCTTCAGTTGAGTATAATGGACGGAGATGCCATTTACCTTGCACTTCACAAAATGAAGAAAAAAATCAAAAGGAAAAAGTATCACATCACAAATCACGACGTGGCTACATACTTATTGTTAGTCCAACTAAGGTGGATTTTTCTTTGGCTTTCTTTTTCTGCTGGTTATATTTTCTTAACATAACCTTTACTCAGCAGAGGTTTTTGTCTTGAGATCTTAATCTCCTTTTTGAGTTTCCCATAAAAACCCAACTGGTCACAGGGACCAATACAGAGACAGCATACATGAAAACCAACAGAATAAAGAATGAAAACTGAAAAGGAACAGGGGGAAAACTCAGCTTCTAAAGTGTAACATGAATCCAAAAATACTTTTTAGAAACAGCAGGATTAGGTCCCCATAAGTACAGAATATCGGTTACACCGTGACATAGAGTCCTTGCCTTCTTCCGAGTGTGGCACAAAAACAACCACTGACACTGGCATTAGTCCTAGCAGTCGCACGAATAAACACCCAGACCAACCACTGAGCAAACAGAGCCAAGCACCACCCATGCTGCACATTATGGCTCTCACTCATTATGCAGTCTGCATTAAGCTCTTGCATAATATACAGTAACGTACAGTAGAAAGACACGTGCACATTAATCCCCCAGCAGTTTAATCTCTCCATTTAGCGCCGAGCATGTACAGCTGGATGCTCCGGTAAGCTACTTCAAAGCCCTGACAGCCTGCAGCTTCGGCACTTTGAGCCTTTGCAAAGCGTACTGGCAGCTATTACAGAAGAAATTCCACCTTAAGTGTACTCCACATATGGTTGTTGTCAGATGATAAGTTAATTTTACACTACTTTGATGCATTTTATTGACCTGAAGAATTGCGTTTCATTTGAGAAAATGGTCCAGCGGGCTTCTGAAAGTGCCGCTGAAATAACGCAGTATATTTCTTGGTGTTAAAAATCACATTTGGGAAAGAACCTGTTGATTTAAATGTCACCTGCCTTGACAGCTGTTGTTTCTATAATTTCCATGCAGCTGGTGAACAGAAATATTTCTTTCTGAAGTGAGAGGAGGTAAAAGAGCTGTTCTAAAATCTGCAAAAACTCACATGGAGACAAAATCAGGACCTGCAAACTGAACACTGAAATTGAGAAAAATGTTCTAAGTACTGACAAGTGATTTTTCAGCGGATATGTTTCCCGGTTCAGAAGATTTTTGCACAGACTTAGTGTTTTTAAAAAAAGAAAGAAACAATAACCCACTGAAGTGTAAAAGAGCAAAACATTCTGTTGTTGCTGTCAAATGAAAGCGACACCTTCCAAAAAGGAAACTTTTCAGGATTTTGTCATTTTTCTTTCCAGGAGTCCAAGACATACAGTACACCAGCTGGCAGATGCTTTCATCCAAAGTGCCTGGCTGTCTTGTTTGCATCAGTGAGAGCTGAACCCATAACAGCCTTTTCACAGTAGACCTGAAAATAGCCACCAAAAATGCAATAAAAATACACCAGAATGAATGTTTCCTGCTTTTACATAACCATAAGTCTAAAAAGCCAGGCTGTAGCTCAGTGAGCGTCTCTTAGTGGCCTCGCAGATTGGAGTTTCAGTCCTTGGTTTTCTGGGTTCGGGTGACAGATGCTCACTTGGACTGACGAGAACTGAGCTGTCCAAGATAACAAAAATAGTACAGAAGATTCCGGCTCTGGGATGACTTCTTCTTTTTAAATCTCTCACTAAGTCTGTGAGCTTCCCCCAGGTTTTTCCCTCTGAACTCTGTTCTTGCACATGTACATTTAAGGTTTTACTGTTTTAAGACCCGTTTCAAGCTGATAAATCCCCATTTCCTGCGCTTAAGTGTACCTTACATGAACCAAACTAAGTTGATAAAGACACCGTCTCCCCCTGTTACATGGCTTTCCTTCCGTTTCAGTTATATCTGGGTGTGGTGCTGGCAGCTGTGGTGATCGTCACCGGCTGTTTCTCTTACTTCCAAGAAGCCAAAAGCTCTCGAATCATGGAGTCCTTCAAGAAAATGGTGCCACAGGTAAGTTGATGCATTTGGTGTTTGTGTAGTCTCAGAGCTTTCTGAATCAATAAGCCGTCCCTCAAGTAGGGCTTACACACTCACTTGAGTGGAAACCTAATAAGCTTGCACAAAGGAAGAATAAATGTTTGAGCCAACTTTGGATTGTGAGTGTGTTTGCATAAAAACTCCCCTTGCGTTATCCACCTCTAGCACTTTGATTGCCTAATTCTTTAATCTATTTAGACTCTTTTCACACACTTCTCGCGCCTCTTTTCCTTACCTGTCTTCCTCCTCTCATCTCCCTTCTCGTCTATATCTGTCTTTTACATACCTCCATACCCCCTGGCTTCTCTTCTTTTTATATCGCTCCTCTCTCCTCATCTGACTAAATCCTCTCTCTGTTCCCAGACGTTCTCTCTTCCTCACACTCCCTCTCCCTGCTCTTCTTTTTTTCTCCATGCCAGCAAGCGATGGTGATCCGGGAGGGGGAGAAGATGCAGATCAATGCAGACCTTGTGGTGCTGGGAGATCTGGTGGAGATCAAAGGGGGAGACCGCGTCCCAGCTGACCTTCGAGTGATCTCTTCCAGCGGATGCAAGGTAGGGGAGGGGTGCTGGGCCCGTCCCTGGGGAACCTGGAAGTCGCAGTGGGATTACAGTAGCTCAGCTGACTTTGGTATTTCTACCTTATTTTCTCTTTTTTCTAGCACATTGTTTATCATAAAGAGCATCTGAGCATGCAAACATTTGCAGGTAAACGAAGTACAGGTGACTTGGATGGGAATGATAAATAAATCAAATAACTCATAAAATATTTGGCCTTGTGATAAACTGTTCACCAGCTGTCAGTCCTTGAAAGATATTTTAGTCTGGATCAAAGTAATGCACCAACCCACAACAATGCTGCAGTAATCAGACTTTCCACCTTTCCCAGTTTCCCTTAAAAATGATTTCAATAATGTTTCCTGAACGTTTTTTTTAAACATCTTCTTGTTAAAGCCTTTTCCCCTGCCAACAAGCAATGTGCAGTTTTACATGCAAAAACTGTTGTTGTGTTAGCTATGACCATATTTACATCACCCAGAAAATGCTTTCATTATGGCTCGCTTCCAAGACACCACGTAATCACATTCAAACACGATGCTTGAGCGGCTAGTTGTCTGCTTCTGATTTGCAGTTTAATGAAAAACTGAGTCAGATTGTTCCTGTAGAATTCACCTCATACTGATGAGCCAGGGAAAGGGCATTTTGTATACATATTTTGTGTGAAAGATTAATCTGGTTTTGATTAAATTTTCGTCTTTTTTTATGTCGAGTCTGAGTAAGGTCTGCGCGCTCACTTGGACATTTCTTAATATTTTCTGCATAAATATGACCTAAAGGTTCATCTGACTCTGACAAAGGTCTTAAAAGGAGATAAAGAGGACCAGTTTAGATAACTGAAATAAAAAATATCTGACTTGGTCACTGATTAAACATAAACTAAATTCTTCATGGCATGGATTCAACAAGGTTTTAGAAACACAAGTGTCTATCTCAGGGCTTTCCACTGACATGATATTATTATGCATTACTACTACTACTACTAATAATAATAATAATATTTCAAAAATAATAATTTTTGAATTTTTTATTTCAATAAAGTGAAAAACATGGAAAAAAAACCCCCACAAATGCAAGAAGACAAAAAGATGTGTTGGCTGCACATCCACAATCCACCACATCCCAAAGGTGCTTTGTTGACTTGAGATCTGATGTCTCTGAAGCCCATTTTACAACTCTTTGTCATGCTGGACAAACCGATTTGAGATCATTTGAACTTGATGTGATGCATTCAGCTTTAAGCAGCTATCACCAGCATGTCTGGCACCAACAACTGTGCCATGTTCAAAGTCACTTAAATGAACTTGAGCAGGTCATCTTGACCATACACCAAGGTATTGGCTGATTTGATATTTGCACCAACAGTTGAACAAGTGCACCTAACGTTGTGGTCAGTGAATATACGTTATATGTATATTTTCTACAACACTTCTCATTGAACCGATCCATAAAGCACTGTCAGAACAGCCTTCTTGTTCAAGCAGTTGGTAGCAAACATGCAGATGGGCATCACAAACCTTACAATCCTGTTATATACACCAGTGTTGTTTAGTTAGTCTTCTGATGGTGGAATCATTAGCCACTGTAAAACAGGCCTTTCACATTGAGTTCCTTTGTGACCGACCAGGCAGACTACCAAATGCCTTTAACTGTAGTATTTTTTGTTTTGTTTTGTTTCTTGAGCACACCTGAAGTGAGCAACAAAGATCTTTAATTTCTTTTGTCTGTCTGACTACAAAGTTGTCTAAATTCTCCAGAGAAGGATTATACATTTCAACATTTTCCCAGTCTGATGATCCTGAACATCCGTTTTTCTCAGATCCTCCTTTGTTTGAGCCATAATACATTTTCTACATGGGGATGGGAATAAACCTACCATGAAAACAGGGCGCTCACTCTCACCTAATTGTCATCCCTGATTTATTTCACCTTTAAATTGAATGCTACTCCTAGAGTTTCACACACCTTTCTCCCTCACTGATATGTAATATTGTATCATTTTCCTCATTCAATAAATTACCAAGTCTAATATCTTACCTGTATTTAATTGGGTTTAATTTATCTGCTTTTTATGGCTTGTGTGGAAATCAGATAATGTTGTAGGTGCTACCGGTATAGAAAATATCAAAGGCTTTTTCTGCAGCTGCACTTGCTGTTGCCGAATAGGGTGAAGGTTTCTCTCAGTGGTTCAAATTTCTACACCGTGTTGCAGCGAGCACCTAGATCAGAACACAGTTTTGACAAGACAAGAGCGCTATATCACTTGTTGTTATAAAGTCCTTTTTTTCCATTTCCAGCCTGTCAGTTTCACCTCTTCAGTCTCTCTGATAACACCGCGCTCACATCCATTTTCTCTCTCTCCCTGTGAAGGTGGACAACTCCTCTCTGACGGGAGAATCTGAGCCTCAGACGCGCTCCCCGGAGTTCACGCACCAGAATCCTCTGGAGACCCGCAACATCTGTTTCTTTTCCACCAACTGTGTCGAGGGTCAGTAGGCCACATCTGGCCAAGATTGTCTCTTATTGGCTCTAAATGTCTTCCTTTAAGCCATCTGGAGATCAGCATCATTTTTGCTTTACCACCCATCGGTGAATGCGTTCCAGTACATGATCCGTACACTGCACCACGCAGTGTGTAGCTGCTCATGCAGAATGCATGAGGATTAGTAATAAGCATTTCCATCTGAGATAGAATCACTGGGAATTTGAGTGGTCAGTGGCTGTCAGTCATAAAGTTTCAAAGGGATTTTATCAGATTTATCAGATAGATCTTAGAACAAGATGTACATTAGAAGAACATCTAATGGTGATGGAGTTATTATGAAGTTTTAGAAGCTAGATTTTTTTAAACAGTTCTGAACACTTGCATGTTATCTTTGAAGATCTGCGTTTTGGCCACACGTTTGTGGAGCCATTTCTGACTTAATTTAAAGATTTATTTATTTTTTTATGAAAGTGAAGTGTTAAAAAAGTACATCCTACTTATCTACAAGCTCAGAAGTGTCTGTCCTTGTTTTTGAAATACACATTTGTTTCCAACTAATTGAACATTAAACCAGTCAGAAATGCTGTAATTTAATGGAATACCTGTGTGGGTGTATGGAGGCCCATTTTCAGCACTCTTGTGTTCAAATGGCACATTATGTTCCCTAATGCAGGTTTAGCATGTTAACGGGCTTTGATTACGTTAGCACAGCTGAAAGATGTGCTGATTAAAGAAACAATAAATTTGGCTGGGTGTGTGGAAGATCGGCTTTTATGTGTTCAGACGTAATGGACATTCTGAAAGTCTTTAAAATCGAAGGCTATTCAGTTGGAGGCCTAAAAAGAAACAGGATTGCATATAAAAGGTGTGTACTGCAAAGTGGCCCTAACCAGAGTAGAACAAGACGTGGGAGAAACTGAGCAAGATTACAAGTATAGTTTAAGAAGCACAGCTCAGGTCCTCAAGAGGAAGCTTCATTAAATTGTCCCCACCAGATTGTGCTGGTTTGTAAACGAGTAGAGCACAGTTGCACAAAGCTTTTTTTTTTTGGCAATTTAGCACACAGAATACTCTTCGTTTCTTACACTCTGATGAATTTCAGAAGAAAGTTATTTTTTGAGGGACATTTTAAGGCTATAATCAAACCCACAGAGGGTGATGCTACAGACACTCAACACGATATTTCTTTCCTTCTTTAATCAGCAGAACAGTTTTCAGCTGTGCCAGCATAATTGGAAAAAGGTTTTCAAATGATAAATTAGCCTTCAAACGTGATCAACTTGCATTAGCTACCACAATGTGCCAGTGCAACACGGGAGTGACAGTTGCTGAAAATGGACCTCTGCATGTCTATTCGATTAAAAATCATAAAAGATTCACATTTAAAATTCAATTAATCATTAATTTGCAACATCTGTGGTTTGTTATCGTATATAACTAAGTGTGTTTTTCTGCAAAAATCAAAGACATACCTACATCCGGAAAACAAACTCTATCAGAAACTGTGCTGGTTGCCCAGAGTAACTCACAGTTTTCACATTTCAGAGGATAAGGTAGAGTCTGCTTATCTGGATTCTCTCCTCATCCACTTTCTCGAGCATCTGCTCAGTCCATCCAAGCACCCATCACTGGCCAACACCTGTAATTCACCTCCATCTATCACTGCTCTACAGCCAGTTATGTCTCGCCATCGAACCTCCTCATTGTTTACACATTAGAGCACGTCGTCTGCAGTGCCCACGGTATCCACGCTGTTAGCATTTGTTTTCCCCTGTGCATATGACTCTGAGTCTCACTACAGCAGTGAGAGTATCTGGTCACCCAGCTGAAAGCTGTAACTCACACCTAGTGGTCTGTAATTTCACGACCTCTCATGTGAAGAGCTGTCTTAAAAAAATAGCCATCATTTGAAAAACCGATGCTTCTTGACTAGCGACTGCAACAAACTGATGTTGTTAACTACTGAACTGATGAATCATCCAAAGACTTTAATTTAACTTTTAATTGCACAAAAAAAAAATGGTGAGTTTGGTGAATGTTTTATATCTATTTAATGCAGAATGTGGACCTCAGGCTTCTGGTCCAGAGCACCTTGAGGCTTTCCTGTGTGCTTCAGCATTTGCATGAGTGGCTAAAATCTAATCACTTGAATATTAATATCAGGAAAACAGAACCATGCATTTTCATTTCCCAACAAATATCTTTGAGTTTTTTTCTTTATTGCTGCCTGATTCACTGACAACCAGGAACTACATTTCTATTAAAAGATCAGATAATACCTCACACATACTGCTTAGGACACATATTTACAGTACTGTGCAAAACTTTGAGCCACCCTTCATTTCCTAATATTTAACTTTTTTTTAAAGCCTCCTAACACTGATCTACGAATCATTCAGGCATAAAAAAGGCACCTAACTTTAAATTCGAGGGATGAAGCAGTGCTTTGTTGACACATAACAAACGAACCAAAAAAATCAAATTTAAATTGGGTCTTTAGACACTTTGCAAAAGCACATACTTGCATTTCTTTAGATGAACCAACAAAAAATGTCAAACATAACACGGACTGACAGCCGTAAAATAGTATTGTTGCACTAACATTGTGATTCCCAAAGAGCTATTAGCTGAAAACTTGGCATATCTGTGTAAGATGTGCAGTGAGTCCTTGAAATGTGTTAGGAAACTGGACAAGTGGAGGACAAAGAAGTGGCAGCCTTAAAAAAAATCATCTACAGCAGATGAACAGTATCTGACAGTCATGTCCTTAAGAAAAATAATTCAGCAAAGACCTGGCAAAACCTGAGAGATGCATCTGACTCTTCAGATGATCCATCTACTGTTCACTGAAGCCTCATCAGAAATGTCTCTGTAGAAAGGTGGCTGTCAAGAAGCCATTCTTAAGGAAGGAAAACAGGGAGGAAAGGCTGAGGTGTGTCATATTGCACGTGTAGTGCACGGAAAATCAGTGGCAACAGGTCTTATGGGAGCGAGGAGTCAAAATTTGACATTTTTGGTTCAACTCGTCATTAACAGAAGAAAGCTTGCACAAAGGAGTTCAAGCTGTGCTGAAGCATAGAGATGGTTGGACAGAATATTGAGTTTCAAACTCATTAAAATTGTGCAAACTCTTCTTTTTTTGTCTTGCATAGTCTATTTCCATCTCTGCTTCAGGATGTTTCAATAAATCCTGGAAGTATGTCCCATTTTCCTAGAAATATATGAAGAAATGAGAGGTGGCCAGTTTGTACCCCCACCAAAAAAGAAATCACTGACAGCAAGACTTTATAACAAAGCTCATAGCTTCATAGCAGCCTTCCCCTTTGGACCAACCACAGCTTTGCACTCTCACATTCAAACACCTTCACCTTCACTTGTCAGATTTACATGACTAAGCAAGCCATTAAAATGTTCTTTCAGATTCAAAATAATAACTCCCATTTAATAGTTACTGCTGTACTTTGAGACATAGCACAAGAGCATTTTCACACGTACTTGTTCCTCTAGCGGCTTATGAAAACAACTATTAGATAATCTTTTTCATAATTACACTAAAGACTGGAATGTGACCCTGTATTACATCCGAGTAATAACTTTAGTTACACATTTAAAACAAGGATATAACCACTATTTGCTGGAAGGAGGGCCAGTGAGTGAAATCATGATCACATTTTATTTTAATTCATATTGTCTCCACTGTGCAGCTGTTCATGTTTTGCTGTTTTTTTGGTGGCCTATTTTTGTTTTATCTATTGCACAGTCATCCTAATTACAGTATTATGCCCTGCAGAACAGAAATCTCCTGTAAACCAATTTTAACTGAGTCAAGGCAGTTACATTGAACTAATTTTATCGGTAATGTCCCTTTGTGGTAAACAGAATGACTGATTTAAATTTAATGACCCCCTACTGCAGGTACAGCTCATGGCATTGTGATAGCCACCGGTGACCGAACGGTGATGGGTCGCATCGCCACTCTGGCATCTGAGCTGGAGGTCCGCCAGACACCTATCAGCATCGAGATCGAGCATTTCATCCACATCATCACTGGTGTGGCTGTTTTCTTGGGAGTCAGTTTCTTCATCCTGTCACTCATCCTGGGATACACGTGGCTGGAGGCCGTCATTTTCCTCATTGGCATCATTGTAGCTAATGTGCCTGAGGGGCTTCTGGCTACTGTCACTGTGAGTATAGTGTATCTGAGTGTTTGTGCGTCTCTCTCCCTTTTTTTTGTTTTTTGTTTTTTTAGAACAATAAGTTTTATAATAATGATTTTCTCCAAAATATATCTGCAAGATTTTCTATAAATAGCCGAGCATTTTAAAAGGTTTAATGAGAGTTTATGTCCCTGCACAGCTTCTTTCTGTCCTTGCTGCAATGACACAATGTGCACTTCAGTTTACAATAATCCCCTGTTGCAAGATCACTCCATAATATGCTTCTGGGAAAAGGAAGTGAATGGAGCCATGTGGGAAAGAAAAACTGGCTGTGCTACACAAAGATACAAAATGGTGTTTGAAATGGTAGTTTTAAACAAAGAATATGATTCAGGTTGATTGCAGGGGGGGCTTTTACAGGTACTTTTTTTTTACATCAACAGCAAGATTTTGTTTAAATAAACTGTAAAGAACCATCATAATGAGCAGAGCGAGGCAGGAGCTGACTAGTGTGTGGACTGTAGTGTGTGGGTATGTTGGATTACTTTTTGTACATTTGATTGCGGTCTAGCTTTTGGTTGTACAAGGTATCATTAGCATGATTACTTAAAGCTGCTTTCTTTGTGTTTTTGCAATTTGGAAGATCAGAAACTAGCTTCTGAAATTACTGTAAGAAAATGGAAAGTTTTCATTTGTTTTTAAGCTCTGTTTTCTAGCTTTGATGGACATTCTTCACCTGTTAAATATGTATAGCAGAAGTCTGTCTGTGTCTATTGATAATGGGAATTTAAGATCACAGGCAGCAATAATGAAACCAACAAACAAACAAAAAAGACTTAAAGGCTTTACAAAAATTAGGAAAATAGCAGTAGGTGGCATTAATTTCCCACGGGCTTTTCATCTCGAGCAGCTGCTTTCATACCCATTTGATATTGTTGACATAAACATATTGATTAGTGCAGGTTTGCATGTGCCAGTTCCAAAGCCCTGATGGCATGCCTGCTGGCTCACTGTCACGGTTTACTGGCACATCTACGTGGAACCAAGCCATCATCAATGTTATTAGTTACACCTGTGCTTTTCCTATCACTAATTTACCCTCGCTGAATGTTAGGTGTAGGTCTAATGATCTTACAGAACACAGCAAAGTGATTTATTACCGAACCTTGTTCTTACAAAAAAAAAAAGTAGCTAACTTTTTCTGCAACAACAAACAGAGAGCAGGTTGAGGGGGATGCCAGCTGGCATTTTAAATGCCATCAGTCGACATTTCAGTGGTCGCAGAAAATAAATTAACTTCCAGTGGCTGGTTTCTTTAGTTGCATTCCCTTTAAATACATCATACAGTAAGGTATGTGTGAAAATGCTTGTGTGTACATTATGTGTGATATATTAGTTGCTATGTGGGTGACATATGGAATATGTCCACTCATCATATTTTTATGTTCTTGTTCACCTGCTGTTAACTAACCAGCGAGATCCTCACACACATACACACACTCTCATTGAGAAGGTACCCGGACCACGCATGGTTTCACATGCACAAACACTTGAATGCTCCGCTGCGTACACATGCTTTCACAATCATCCATCCTCGCCTCTCCTTTTTCTCCCTCCCCTACTCTTTCTCTGCCCTCACCTCCCACTGTCCTCCCAGGTGTGTCTGACTCTCACTGCCAAGCGAATGGCCAAGAAGAACTGTCTAGTAAAGAACCTGGAGGCCGTAGAGACTCTCGGCTCCACCTCCACCATCTGCTCCGACAAGACGGGCACGCTGACCCAGAACCGTATGACGGTGGCCCACATGTGGTTCGACAACCAGATCCATGATGCGGACACCACCGAGGACCAGACTGGTAAGACTGAGATGAAAGGAGAGGAGGAAAACAAGGGGGAAAGTAAGGAAAGAGAGAGAGAGAGCTTGGAGAGTGAAAGATATAAAGGAGAGATGGAGTGGGGGATGCGGAGGGGGGGGAGTGCGACCACCTGCTGAAATTCATCTGTCCAATGTTCACACCGCCAACCAACAAGGCTGTTCACTCTACTGCTTGGATTAATTGAGCAGCGGTATGCGGTGGGCAGCATAACCCTCAGCTACAAACGTGTCTTTTCCCAGAATTCCTCTGCAAGACTGCTTCTGCGGAACCAATCGGATTCTTGACTCCTGTGGAAAATCGAGCCAAAATTTAAAGAAGCTTTTAGCAATAACCAAAAGGTCTGGCAGGAGAAAAAACAGGTGTTCCATGAATACTAATTAGTCCTGAGTAAGACAATTGTGAACTCATACAAGGAATAGCCAGTGGTGCTGACAAAGGCTGTACAAGAGAAACAAGGCAAGAGCTACGAAAAACACAGTGTGTTCAATTTTTTTTTCTCCATAAAGTATGCAGACGATTTTTACAGCTGCTGCAGCCTTTTTAGCCTTTTGTACTGCACCGTGTCAAGCTCAACAATCCCAGCCATAGTGTGTCAGTGTGTTTCCACAATAACGTTGTACACAGTCCAGGAAAATATGAAAAATGAATGCAGGCGCCTGCAGTAGAGTGAAGGTCATTTTCAGTGCAATTGGGTGGGAGGGTTGAAATTTTGATACAAGTCATTTCCAAACACCTTTTTATTTTGAGTCCCTCTAGTTAAAAATGAATGGCATTTTAGAGACTGGGGATTTGAAAAATCACTTTTGTCAAGGAAACAGTGATTGTTCAACTTAACTGACCCTGATTCTATTATTTAGCTACAATATTCAGTTGTACTCTGTGAACTGAGAGTTAAGTCCATAGCATAAATGCTGCATGAGTCCTACTTAAAAAAAAGCCTAACACAGTTCCTTCTCCTATTCTCTCAGGTTTGGGTTTTGACAAGAGCTCTCCTACTTGGACTGCTTTGTCTCGCGTGGCTGGCCTCTGCAACAGAGCTGTTTTCAAACCCGGACAGGCGCACCTTCCCATCGTAATGGTAAAAGAAAGTATATATATATTTATACTGCCACTCACTCACACTTATTGGTGTATTGGTGCCTGAAGAAGTATGTATAATATTTATTTTCCCCCCAATATCCTCTGCTCATCTCCAAAGAAGAGGAGCAGTATTCACAGTGAATTTGGTTCAGATAAAAGAGGGAGAGGCAGCTATATGAATACGCTTTTTGAACAAACAGTGCTGTGTGTGGAGGGCAGAGGTGTAAAGGAGCCAAAGTGCAGCACAGAAGAGGCGTGAAGAATCCAACTAAAAGCGAGCTTTATTAGCAGATAAGTCCAATACAATAAAATCCAAACATTAATCCACAAGGCACGAGGGAGACCAGAACTCTACGGAGGAACTCTGAAAGCAAAGCAGAACAATACAGGACTAAACAGACATAAGCGGATGACATGACCAAGACAAATACAGGGACAGGACAATTTATACAGGCAACTGATTAGGAATTAGACATAGGAGAATAACAAGAAATGGGCACAGACAATCCAGACAATCAGACAGGGAGGAAGTAAAACTGAAAACAAGACACAAAAAACACTAGCAAAGTAAAACAGGAAATGAACCAGAGACGTGAAATAGGAAAGTACATTTTAAACATGCTTGAATTAATTTACACAGAGCGGCAATGCCAGACAAAACAGAGGGCAAGGAAAACTGAAAGTGACTGTACTCTGTGAAGTCAGAAAGCTGACACTCATCTGAAGCAAAATGTGACTCCGAGATCCAAAATATTACAAGAAATAAAAGTCACTATTTGAATAATTATTGAGTTAAGACAGGAATCCAAAATCCTTCCTAAATACTAAAGAAGAAACTGGAGGCCATACACACGCTGAGCAATGACTAAAGCTTAAATACAACAAGAATTAATACTTGAATGATAACAAAAAAGGCAATGCAAGAATATAAAACTTCACCTCAAAATAATCAAGAAGATATACTTCTTGTTTAGCACAGCAGCCAACCGACCAACTAAACAAACAAACAAACAAGCAAACAAAACTCAAAACCCAAGAACCAAAACCAGGGACACTGATCGATTCCTGACTCAGTGCTCTACCAGAATGTGAACACTGGACACATATAATGTAGCACTGAAGACACTATATGTTCATTTATTTAACTTCAATACGGAAAATACATGAACATAGCCTCTATAAATGATGGATGAAGCCACTCTTACATTACCTAACACATAAGTTTGACTCTTGTTTTAAAACCTTAAGTTGAACATTGTTTCCATCACCATCTTCCTTTTTTTTTGAAACCGTATGTCACCAGCTGAGGGGTGGATGTGACACCACACATTCATAAGTTAGTGACTTGTCAATCACAAGTCCAAAGCATGCACTTTTTAAAATATATATCTTATTTTAAATAGAAGCTTACATATTAAAAAAAAAATCACGTTGTATTCAGTAAGACTAGAGACTGAGACTTAAACATGTCAAGGAAATGTTACAGAGGTCATAAATCAAGAGAAAATGAGCATGTTCTCAAACGCTTCTGTTATTACCAGGTTTCTTTTTGCAACCAAAATAGTCACGCACTGCTGGCTGGCAGAAAGAACCGAGGTTCAAGGCTTTAGCCCCAGAGGCTACATCTATCTTTTATATACACTGTGTGGGCATAACCCACTCTCCTCCTGTCTCTGATTGGCTTACTCCAGCCAGTCATCACTTGTCATGTCCAAACCCAGCCAAACCAACCAATGAAGGCAATGAGTATTCACCAATCAAAAACAGGGTAAGGAAGGATGCGCTTCACCATCCTTGGAGAAAAAAATAACCTGCCGTACTGAAAGATAGATGTCGTTTGGGATTTATAAGTGGTTCTATGCAATGCAGCATGAAAAATAGATATGTACCTGCCGCATGTATACCATGCAACACAGCAGCGATCACGCTATAACATCAAGTTACTGAAAACTTTGCATTTATATTTCAGCTTCGTGAATTATCTCTACTCCCTAAAAAGGTGGAGTATACCACTTTTAGTTTAATCCAAGGGCATTCTGAGTGGGTCTTTTATATTTGGATCAAATAATGCATGCACATTATTCATGACATGATTTTTGACAACATGGTTTGCCAGTAGGGTGAACTTAACAACATGTGGGAAGTGTTAGCTGAGTTGTCACTCCAAAATAAGAAGTGGTGAAATCAGTGTTCACTCACTAAAGCTAAAAAAAGATTTAAAAAAAATGTTTGGGTTGCTGTCAGTTTAATTCATGACAAGACTGAAAACTGTTAAACCTATAAGTGCTGTTGTTGTGCCCACAGGCGTAGATAGATAAACTTCACATACACACATTTGTTGCTAAAATAGCTTTAAAGTTAAAGTACAGAAAAATGCAAAAAGCAGAGTCAAACAGCAGCAACTTTTGTAACATAAATCAAAGCACTTGTTACACATCTTAGCCTCTTTTAATGTTCCATGCAGACAAAGTGGTGATACTTCCGATCAAAGATTTATATGCTTGAATATGTGCTTAACTAAAAGTGGCAATAAAGCCATGTAAAAGTAGTATAAGTGTAAAAGACCCTAATAAAAAAAAATGTAAAAGTAAATAATTTAAAATGTATTTAAAGTCCACGCAGAAGAATAGACCTGATCATGTTATTATAATACTTATTACATCATATATCTGGCGTTTGCAGTTTGCACGTTGTTCAAACGGGGGCTAATTTAAACGTTTGCACATACTGCCGGCAATTTAATCTATAAGGTTAACATTGTTAACAGAGATTCAATTTGAAATCTCAATCTGAAAATTTACTGGCGTACATAAATAATATAAATGTAGCGAAGCTAGAAGGAAAACATTTGCCTCTGAAATGTAATGCAGCGTAGGTATACAACAGCACGAAATGCCGCAACTGCTGTTTGCATTATTCAAATATGAGCATATAAAAGATGTATATTTTCTAAATGATCATACACTTTATCTTTAAATGAATCACGCCATCAGCTCCCATACTGAGTGTATTAGAGGTTAAAAGCACAATGTTCTCCTTTGAAATGCGTAACGCTGAAAAGCATAATGGCACTATGCTCAAGAAAAGTGTAAACACTTCAAAAGAAACGTATGCACCGTGCTTTACATTAGAGTAGCCGTTATTGTGTCTCTTATCAGAAAGAGTATTACACAGATCCCTGAGAGTGGAATTTTTTTTTTTACATGTTGAGTTTTCATACCTTCTGCCTGAGGGTATCGGCTCCGGCTCTTTGTACAGGATGTGGTTCGGGTCTCTGGTAATTTCGAGGCTCTCCCTTCTCACTGTCTCTTCAAACATCTCTTGGATGAGACGAGAGGGAAAAGATGGGGCCAGCATGCCAATTATGTTCCCTGCCCTTCTGATCAGATTTTGAAGTTGTTATCTCAGTTTAACGGACTGGTTACCAAACCTTCTTGTTATGCCATACTTGAGCAAAGATAGTTTGTATTCTCTCCTGTGGTCAGCCCATCCTCAGCTGCATGGCAGCCACAGGGGAATGAAAACAACCCATAAAAATAATTTGTCAGTACCACTTGACACTTGGCTTGGCATCTCTCTCACACATAAATACACATACACAGAGGATAATCCAATGCACCCCTGGAAATGACTCCCCCAGCACAGATACACAAACACACACACACTGCTGGAAAGGTAAGTCAATAATATCTCCGTCTTCTACCGACTGCTGCCCCTCCAAACTGTGCTACATTGACCTAAAGAAATTCTCAGCATGGCTCTCAGTGACAGGGATTACAGCTTCTTGACTCAGATGGGAGCAGACGGTGCCAGTGCAGCCTCTGTACCCCTCAAGGTGGGCAGATTTGCTCCTTGGATTAAGTGACACGCGTATATCCCAGCAGCCCTCGAACACAGCAGTCGAGGCTTCATTAACATTACGCGAACAAGTACCCATCTTACTCGGGAAAGGAGATGGAATTTCCATGATCTATTTATTCATTCATGAAAAGGCACAAACAAGGACAAATCTTGTGGAGTGCGTGTCCTTGTTTGGCGGCCGTTCATGAATGAATAAACAGAAACAAAGAGAAATTTCTTGTCTTGGTTTAGCTCCCACTGGTGTATCGGGTGTCAGGTCAATCAGTTTAGCATGGATTTTAATAAATTGGCTCTAAGAGTGGTTTGAAATGCCGTTATTATCATGGAATTTTTATGAAGGTGGATTTCACAGGTTATCAAAAAAGAATTTTCTCTAAAATTATCCAAGTATCACAGCAAGCAACTTTATCAGACAAGTTAAAGCTGATAAACCTCGAAAAACAAAGAAATATCAAACAAGCTGCTTCTAGGAAAAAGAGAATAATACTACTTTGAGACTCGTGAAATAGGCTTTCTTACCATCTGTGTAAAGTTTATTGCAGGACACACTCTGAGACATGGATCTAATAAGCTTAGTTACAACATCAAGTTTGATGTATGCAGATTGTACCCACTGATTCACTCCCCACAAGGCATCAATTCCCACGATATTTCGCTCCATACTACAACCTCCTTGAAAACAGCTAGAGGACACATCAATCTTGTGCTGCCACAGCTCAATAAATTACATTTTTTATTAGAATCCCAAACATTAGGTTTGCTTTTTTCCACTTTGACACCCATATATTTTTGATCAGCGCGTTATCTCCCAGCTCCTTTCCCATTCATTGGTTAGCAGATGTAGATCTTATCAGCAGACACGTTGTAAGATGGTCTTTCTAAATTTCTTTCCCAGGCTGCTTTTAGTCACAGACTGTTATAACAGCCAACTTTGAAGGCCTCTTTGTGTGGAATATTAAAATCTGTTTTCCAGCCATGACCAAAGATATTGCCGCGGTTCTTTCTCGTTGGATGTCTTTCATCTGCGATAGTACAAACACATATAGTGTAGCTTATACTTGAAGATACTCTGTATCTGTCCTCATGTGGAAGCAGTTTACAAATATTAAGACTTATGAAGCTTTTTCTTTTGAATTAAGGTCACATGTAGCTACACAGGAAAAAAATGCCATCAACCTCAATGACCTCAATGAATATGATCTGAGATAATTTGTTATACTGGAGCTTGTGTTTTGTTGGACTCAGTATTTAGAATTAGTAGAATTAATTGGTCGGGGTTAGAAAAAGATCACGTTTTAGATATAAAAGCAACATTAAACAGATGAATTTCTATCGTCTTAAGGAAACGGCTATAAACAGTGGCTTCAGATTTTTATAGGTCATCATAACAGCTAGGACAAATGATTTAAGGAGCGCTTTAATTAAATATGGTTTACTCAGGCACTCGAGAAAATAACTCCATCAAGGACAGTTCTTCACCACCGGCGACACACATGTGGGTGGTCTGTGGAAACAGAGCTGAAGACCCCCAGCTACAGCTGGAGCATATCTGAGAAACTGGCCCCGCTACAGACTGAAGTGTAAAGTCTTTGTTGCTGCCCTACATGCCAGATAAATAGATCAAGCATCAAAATTAACCTTTTCTTCCTGAATTTCCTTGAGTATATTATTTTTTCACACCACTATTGGAAAAATATAACCTAATAATTTACTCATTTACTACAATCTTAGCAACCAATTTGCTGCTGATTATTGCCAACAGGCAATACTCATGTCACGGTCTGGGGGGCAGACCGTGGGGGATGTTGGAGAAAGGACCCAAACGCTGGACTTAATGAAATGAACAGTGGGTTTATTTACAGTGAGGTAAATGTACACCACACATTGAATCTCCAAAAGTGCTCCCTCGACTCCCGTGACGTGTCTTCTCCCAAGTGCTGGTATCCCGTGCTCTCTGCTCCTGTGCCTTCACACACCCCGTGTGTCTTGCAGTCCTGTGTTCCACTCTCCTGAGGAAAAAAACACAGACACAGCCGTTATGGCACCAACTCCAGCAGGCATACACTGACCAGCACTACAAACACTGACATGGAGTCTAACTCAACGATCCTGCGCCGGAGGAAGCTCCATTGCTCTGTTAAGTAGCTCCCCCGACGATCCTGATCAGAAGCAGGTGTGTGGTAAGCTAGGCGTGACCAGCAGCTGGCAGGGCCACACCCATCAGGCCTGCAGGTGGCTGTCCTTCATCCTCCAGCCTCACACACATACACACACCAGCATTGAACACAAGAACACAGTGCAGCAAACATACATCCAATACACTAATAACAATAAAGGTCCACACTGTTCACGAACCCCGAGTCCCCGGAACCGGGTCCGTGACAACTCAAATGTCTTCCTCCAACAGTATTTATTTAGAAAATCATCAAGACCTTTAGAAGCTGCCCTTGAGAGTTTACAAACAGCATATGTACCCAACTAATTAGCTATATTTTTCCTGAAGAAACTGGGCTGTTTTAATAAAACTCTTCCTCATCTTGTAGATTTTTTAAAAAGGGGAAAACATTGACTTCTTTAACATGAAGTTATTAACTTAGACAACAATATTGTGGCCAGCATTGGTAATTCAGATCATACTCCACTACCTGCATAATTAATAAGAAACATAATGGATGTAAAGGAAGTCCTCTCGGGTATCTCAGCTAGTGTTTTAATCAATTAAATAACACATAATCCCAAAGCTTCCCTCCACTGCAGTACGATAAACACAGGCAATGAGACAGACAACACTCATTTCCTAATATGCATATGTTAGTGACTGTGCTAATGTGCTCCTGTGTGTGTTTCCCCAGAGGGAGACAGCGGGGGACGCATCAGAGTCAGCTCTGTTGAAATCCATCGAAGTGTGCTGTGGGAGTGTTCGTGACATGAGAGCTGCAAACCCCAAAGTGGCAGAGATCCCATTCAACTCCACCAACAAATATCAGGTATTGCATGAGACTAGTGTCACGTCATGGCTTTGGGCTTGAACTGATGAGAAAATTAACACAAGGCTGAAATTTATTACTGTGCATTCTGGGTTTTTGTATATATACATATATTAAGCAACCTAAAAATGTAATAGAGTAACTGTTATGTAAATAGATATTGTTGCTCACTAGCCAGAGGAGGTATTTATTTCTAATCTTGACCAATTTTATGTTTATGAAAGCTGCACTAACATATGTTATCACATAAAACTGACTGCTTTTCTGTCAATTTTTGTATTAAAATCAATTTTTGCAATGTTTTAACAATCTAGATTTCTAGATTCTAGAATCAGTGTGAGCAAGACTACACAAAAACAAATAATGCCATGAAACTTAGTGAAAGACAAGGACAAAGTCTTTAAAATGTCGGCATGGGTCCAGATCTTTTGGGTTGCAGTTCCAGTGGTTTTATTTTTAATGTATTCATTTTATTTATTCATTCATTTCAATTAAGAGGTTATTCCTCTATTTACTTTAAATGATCTTTCACAGTTCTGTCAGAGCTGTGGTGAGTTTTTCACACAGATTTCCAAGACGTCCATGAGAGGAAAAAAACTGAATTTTTTCCTTATATGCCAGAACTAAATCATGCATATTCATTTTTTAATCTTTTCCTACTGAGGGAAGGCAGCCTGAACATGTCTGCTCTTTTACCAGAGACACCCTGCTTAAAATTCGCACTGCTGCACGCATTCATACTTGGAAGCTGCCCAACAAGCCACAAATGCAGCATTGTTGGTAACAGGAAAAACGGTTGCAGCATTAAAGCAATGTGTTTTATTTATGTTAGAAAGATACATCAGGATTATGAACTGGCTTGGCTGGGATACTAAGAAAGTGCTCTGCTGTTGCCTTTCAATGCACAGAAATCCCATTTGTAAATCTATTGTATGTTGAATATGCTATTGAATTGTAAATGGGTTGGTAACCTGCTTATAAACAGTGCCTGAATAAAAAGGCCTAACATGCCGGGAGAAGAACAGGTGAGAAGACCTGGATGTACATCACTAATTAAAATTTTCCATCATGCTAGACAATATCAAACATTTGCAGAGGTAGCTTCTTATGAGACTGAGCAAAGACAAGCATGCTCTGTAATATTATTTTTTCACCAAAGTGGATTAAAAAAAATTGAGGAGAAGCTATTTTTTTAATAAAATTGAACAAACATTTCCCATCCAGTATCTGTAGTAGAGAGGCAGTTGTGAAAGGTCTTACGTTAATCCACATGCTTCACTCCGTCCTCTAACAGTCAACACCAACAGAGCCAAAAGTTAATACTGAACTATATGAAGCCATCACGCAGAGCATTAACACCTTGCTCAGGGGAAGTGTAACAATTAACGCACAGAGATGTGTGTTCGCTTCGCTTTTCCACACCCAGTCTTTCCCAGCTTGTGTGGAGATTCGAACCAGCATATGAATTGCACAGCAGCAGTGTTGAAGCAAACAAAGTACTTCCCGCATGCATCTTGTGCACCTGTTCCCTGACTTAGAATAGGCACGTCTGTGTTAGGGGAGGGGAAATAAAGCAATTTTGCTCTGGTTTTCTGAGATTAGATATGTTGTGACTCAGATACAAATTACCTTGGGGAATGTGTGTGTGTGTGTGTGTGTGTGTGTGTGTGTGTGTGTGTGTGTGTGTGTGTGTGTGTGTGTGTGTGTGTGTGTGTGTGTGTGTGTGAGGGAGTGTGTGCACACAAACTACTGTAGGTATGGGGGAAGGGATAATGCAAGGTGCTACACCAGAGGAATATATGCAATTGGGTAAATGAATGTCCCTTCAACATAAGGCATACATATGACTTTCAAGGTACACTCAGTCAATTCAACCTTGAGATGATTTTTTTTAACCAGTTGGAAAATATGACAGCAGTGAAAACAAAATAAAAAAAATAATAAATAAAAAATCAGACTAACAATAGACAATCCACAATGAACCGCATGTGTGTATTGTTTTTAAAGCAAATCCCACAGTGTCCTCACATTTCCTCCTGTGCGTTTTCTTCTAGCTCTCTATCCATGAAGCGGAGGACAATCCCGCTGGTCATATTCTGGTCATGAAGGGAGCTCCCGAAAGAATCCTGGACAGGTTGGTTAATCAATAATGGATCGATTATATGTCTCAGTAGGAAAATAGCACAAAATTTGACTCGTTTTTCATTTAATGTTTCCTGTTGCTTTGTGGTTGCGGTAAAAAAAGACTCTATCCAGGCTGTTAATTTTCTATATATTGCTTTGTTACTGTCAGGGAAAAGATTAAAATCCAGCAACATAATAAAACTGGTTGTTTTTATCTTTTTTTCATAGGCTTTGTTTAAAATATGGCAGCAATATCCTTTAATTTGTCTTTATTCATGCATAATATTTACAAGTGGGAACAGGTTAAGAAAACTTAACATTTATGCACCCGCATGATTGGGATTCATTTTGGCACTGTTTAACAGTCTGATGGATGCTCCACTGTTAGAGGCGGCAGGGCGCAGAGTCACTAGAGGTGGGCGGTAGATGACCAGGGGAAAAATGTGAAGTTAAACTTACCTGAAAGAACATTTTTTCTTATTCTATCATGTTGACATTTATTTTACTAAAATTAAACTTATTTTTTCCCTTAAAAAAAAAAAGATGATAGTTGTTTTAAAAAACAGTATGACTTGGGGTGGAAAAAGTTATTGCACTTTAACAGCTACTTTTGCAGCAAAAGTTCTACCCGGGGGTAAGTACTAACTACGAAAGTCCCCGGGGAGCTGCATACTTTCAAAGCCTTCTTTCTGCTTGCATTCGCACTGCTAATGGGAAGTCTAACGTGATGTAATAGCTGGCCAGCGGTTGGTAATGCAACATCACCTCTTGTTGTGGTTCTTTGTTTTCTTGTAATCCTGTTTGAGCAGCTTCATTTTCTTTCTGCATTGCTTCACTGTGTGGTGGATGCCTTGTAGCAAGTTGAAGGGAATTGATTTTTTTATTTTTATTTTTTAACGTTTGCCTCTGACAAGTCAAAATCTTGTTGCATTTCCTTCTTTTCATATAGGCACAATAAAGCCTGGATGCCACTGTCAGTTTACTTCTTTGTGTTATTTTCTCCACTTTACGGTTAATAAGAGTTGTTGTATGAGAGTATTGTTTTACCATGGTTTTAAGGGTTTTTTTCATGTGAGCTGTCAGTTCCCTTTTATGCTGAGAAAGTATCTACTTTTAAAAGAAGCAAACAAAACAAAACAAAACCCTCAAAGCAGAGTTGTGAACTACAGGGGTCTCCAGTTTATGCTGTACAGCCACAGAAAAAAAGAGGGCACTACATGTCAAAGTTTGGATTGTGAATAACTTCCTGCTGTCCACATCTCTGCCTAATAATAAGATTAAGCGCTCCTCCAGTGTGCATATACTTTGTATGTAACAGTGGTGCAAAAACAAACCCAACTCAGTGCTGACATGAATATTGAATTTAGAATAAAGCCACAGTAAAGCTGTTGTTGGCTGATAAAAAAACAACTTATCCCTTTAAAGGCGCAAATCTTTTTTGACACCACATATCACATTGTCCATATAGCTGGAGCTCATCCTGCTTATGTAATACAAGCACGCTGATTATTGTAAGCACCGTAGTTCTAAATTTATTATTCATTGTTTTACAGATGCAGCACCATTATGGTACAAGGCCAGGAGGAGCCTATGGATGAAATGTGGAGAGAGGCTTTCCAAAGTGCCTACCTGGAGCTGGGTGGACTGGGAGAAAGGGTGCTTGGTACGTTTATCTAGTGGCACCAAATAAAAGCAGTCTGCTTGGGAATAGGTGGAGAGGAGAAGCAGCTGGACACAGCACTTACTTTTTATAATCGCCTTGGTACACAGGGTAGTTTGCCCTAATGTCCCCATAAAGGTAAAGAATGCTTGCACTGCAAGTTTTTGGCTCTTGCCTTGGATTGGAGCTGACACAGAGCAAACACTTATAACCAATGTTACACAAAATATTAGAAACATTTGTTTGCAGCGTTTTAAGGAGTATCAGGTGAAAATTGAGCAGTAAAATTCAGCACATTTTGGGTTAAAAAAAATCAGTACTGGAAGTTCAGCTTTCGGTGTTTCTAAAGTGTTCGGCATTCTGACTCTGTAAATGTCATCATTTTGACAACCAAGGAGAAAACTTACCTGGCATCTTTTAAAAAGTGCCATAGGTAATAATTATGTGCTATCATCATTTTGTTAGAGTAGGCGTCACAACAGTGGAATATGGAATGGTGCCATTTTAGAGTGAAACTCCTGAAATTGTGTAAATTAGTGTGTCTCAGTTATGCCTTAGGTGATGATGATGATGGGTCGGGTGCTTCTCCCGTTTTAGACTGAGTGTGGTGTTTCATCCAAAGTATCTCACTTTGGGCGATTGGAGAGAGAGATATATGATGGAAGCGATGTGTATCATGAATTAATAAAAATGCCCGATTCAATTTGTGTTGCAAATCTGCGACTTCTGAATCTGAATAAGCATATGGAAATGTACAGGATCACTGCAACCAGATGTATTTTCTGAGGGTGTATTTCATATATAAATCTTACTCACATTTCCTTAACGAGCTTAACTGTAAATAGCAACAGTAACAGTAAAGTCCACCATCAAAAATCAGTATTGCTTATTGTTATATGTTTCCTGGGGGTCGTAAAAAACAAGCGTCTTTTTAAAGTTAAAAATATGTTTCTCTCTTGTTTTTTCAGTAGCTGTAGTGTACTTTGAGATTTCATTTCAGTCTGTTATGAACAATCACCTCACTGATCTCTCTCCTCTTCCAGGCTTCTGCCACTTGAATCTATCCTCATCTCAGTTCCCTCGAGGATTCACCTTCGACTGCGACGACACGAACTTCCCCACTATGCAGCTCTGCTTCCTGGGTCTCATCTCCATGATTGATCCTCCGCGTGCCGCTGTGCCTGACGCAGTGGGTAAATGCCGCTCTGCTGGCATCAAGGTAACACTTTCTGCAGATTAATTTATAGTGCTTCCTGATACTCCTTTCCCTCTGGCTTCATTCATCAAGCTTTTTAAAGAGGGGATTTGCATGTCAAATATCTTTTCAAATCACATAGTGAAGTCCAAATGACAACTGATCACTTCTCAGGACCATGACAGATCATGACCAATGGACAAATTAGTTCAGGCACGGCACAAAGTCAAGCTCAGCTGCAATCCCAACAGATCAGCTGATGTCAGTGTGGGCTGGCATTGACATCAGACTTTTTGCCAGAAGGCTCAGCTAGCCTTCTGGCAAAACCCACACGGGAATGCTATTTTAAGCTGCTGTAAGCTGTCGGAAATGTTCTGCATCTGCAAGCGACTTTGCAGTCCACCTTTATCCCAGGTCCTGCTTTCATGTGTACTGTACATGACTTATTCATTGTCATATGTGTTGCAAGTGATGCCTGTTCTCTGCTATAGTCATACTGCTGATCTCCCCACTTTATGCTTTCCACATAGCTTGTGTAGAGGTCACAGAACAGCAGGCTGCTAAATATATTTCACTGCAGATGGAAAAACCCATCTTCCTTTGACTATGAGTATAGATGAAAATGCTTATGGCATGTTTTGCATAAACACTTTGAAGGCTGGCTGAAGTACCCGAACAGTTTTAGAGTTTGCTCGGTAGTTTATCAGAGCTACTGTTGCAGGTGTGGCTATCTTCGGGTAAGAAGTGACAGACAGTTTTACGAATAAATTATGGCTTTGGGATGAAGAATTCAAAATAATTGGCAAATTGAATTGTTGGCGTTAAAATAAAAAGCATGGAAGGCGATAAAGAATGAGCTGAATATATTCTGATAGCAATTTGTAAAAAGAATCCATTTAGCTAAATGCAGATTCAGTGATTTACTGCAAATTGTCATTATATGTTAATCGACTCCAAATACACAGAGCAGATTTCTTTTTTTTTTTCGTCAGAAAAGTAATAAGCCAGGCCGCAGGAAGGTTAAACAACTTCCAGCAGAGATAAAAATGGATAATGAGGAGAATGAGGCATTCTAACTCAGGGGAACAACTACAAATATGGGGAAAGGATTTTGCATGTTTAATTTCAGGTACAGTAGTTATCACGCTTCTTTTTGAAAGACAACCTGTAATTGGCTTAAAAGTGAACTAGAGGCAGAAGTGACTGAAAATGCTGCTGTATTTATTTTTGTAGAAAACAGCTGGAAAGTTTGTGTTAAAAACATATCTGATAAAAAGTTTAAAACTCAAATGTTTGTGAAGGTTCTCAGTCATCCAAATCATCGTAGTCTAAGGAGCTTGGAAAGAAAAGCGTCTGGGCTTCTTTAAGTTGCTTGAAGATGTTTCACCTCTCATCCGAGAAGCTTCTTCAGTTCTAAGGGTCAATTGGTGGGGAGTCCCAGATTTAAGATCTGTGGGAGTTTCCCCCAAAGAGGGACAATGGACACCCTGGTGATCCTCTACCTAATCACACAAGCCAAGGTGTGAAAACGGGTGTGGGTCACAATCAACCAAGGTTTCAGGTGAGCTCATTGCGAAACATGGACCCACCCTATCATGCGATTTCCTGAGGTCAGATGGCCCAGGATGTGAGTGGGCGTTAAGATGCCTTGGAAGGGATCTCAGTACTCGATTATAGATGGCAGACAGTTGGTGTCGTAAGCCACCGCCTCTGTTCTAAGATGGTCGTTCACAGTGGACATAGATGGCTTCTTTCACTCCTCTTTCAAACCATCTGTCTTCTCTGTCCAAAATGTGAACATTGGCATCCTCGAAAGAGTGACCTTTGACCTTAAGATGCAGATGGACAGCCGAGTCTTGTTCCGTGGAGGTGGCCTTTCTTTAAAACTCCACGTTTCATGACAGTTTTAGTTGAATATATAAACTTTGTTTTGACTGATGCATTAGGACATGTATTAAGCTATATCTCTGTTTTAGTGCCTCTAAAACATATAAATCTAGTTATAGTTTACATTATGGATTGCAGTGTAAGATTTTCACTTTTGCTCTTTATCAAAATAGTTTAAACCTACAGGAAATGATCCCATTTCTAAACAATTTCTACAAATAAATACTCGAAAATATAGTAGCTTTAAAATGATCCAGGGAAATATAATTTTTGTAGCTGTACAGTTGGGTGATTTTGTAGTTTGTAGTTTTGCCTCTTTACCACACCACAATGGATTTTAAATCAAACAATCAAGATGGGATTGTGAAGTACCTCTGAAATTGGGGTACTTTGTATAAAAATGACTGTATTTCCTAAACAGTTAATGTAACACTTTTGGTCAAACCCCTTGAGTTAAAGTTGAAAGTCTGCACTTTAAACGCATCTTGATTATTTGATTTGAAATCCACTTTGGTGGCTTACAGAGGTAAAACTACAAAACAAGACCCGTTTCTTTAAATATTTTTAGCTGGATGTTAAATTTTCATTATGCTGTGTAATCACAATATGTGTGATGTTTAATGTACCTTTATGCAGCCTGTATATGTGCTGCTGAAAGCTTTGGTGGTGACGGTAAAGTAATGAAGCAGATGTTAAAAAATAAGCTAAATGTACTATATGAACAGTACATATGGTTATAGATCCTAATATTTCCCACATTTCCTTTATAGCAGGCTATATATATCCAAGTTAAATGTATACTTATATATACTTCGCTTTTTTATTAGTTTTATAACTTTCCTTTTCAACAGCTTCTCATCAGGGAACTGATTATTTTCCACTGGGTGACTTTGAAAGAACAGAAAATAATCTCCATTATGCAGTATGTTCTTTTGTCACTTCTGTAATGAAATGAAAAGTGGGCTTCTTAGCAAAGTCTGCATCTGTCAGTTACTTGTTATTGGAAGATTACAAAGGATTGGATGATACTCGAACTAAACAATAGACGAAAATACGGTGCCTAAAACCAGCATAAGAATTGTTACCTTCTGCAGGTGCAGCTGGGGATTGGCGAAAGTGGATGAATTTCAGTACACATCACCAACTTCTGTAGTTTCTTTTACCCAAAGACAAAGATTTGATGGATTATTTGTAAAATCATACTATTTTGCCTATAAGAAAGCATCACATTTAAGATTTAATAAATTTACTGTACGATTTGAACCTTTAACCCCTGATAACCCCACTTCCTCCCAGTTTAACTACACAGCACATCTGGATGAGTTATGTGCCTGTAGAGCCTATACTAAACTGTAGCTTAGGAATGCTCTGATACATGGCATACAGATGAGATACAGTCAGGCTTCATGTGACTTATGGGATCCTTCTGTCCACGGTCAGGTGATCATGGTTACCGGGGACCACCCAATCACAGCCAAGGCCATTGCTAAGGGTGTAGGAATCATCTCTGAGGGAAACGAAACGGTTGAGGACATCGCTGAGAGACTAAACATCCCTCTGAGCCAAGTTAACCCCAGGTGTGTGTGCACGTGTATAAAGGGAGAGTCTGACTGCGTGCTTTAGCTTCTAATAGTGTCTGTGCGACTGTGAGAGTGTTTCAGTTTGTGAACTATGTTGTGTCTTCTGGATGTGTTGTGCATATAAAGTGGAAGCAGTTGATTTAAATTTAAATTAAAAAAAAAAAAAAAGGATACCAGTCGCATATCTTTCCATTCAAAAGCGTATTATAAAGATCAGAATCAGAAGAAACAACTTTGTTACATGTCTCAAGGTAATAAAATCTGCCTACTAGGACCTCTGAAGGTCACTAAGGTTAAAAGAAAACCTCTTTAATGGAGCAGAGTCAGACAGCCTCTCTACTTGTAAGATTATGCTTAAAGATTTAGATAAAGCTTATATTTAGGGCTGGATTAGATGCAAGCTGCTCGGGGCTTCCCATCATGTGCTGAGCATTTCTTCTTCGCTCACCTTTTTTCATCCTTTATGTGTTTGTACACCACTCTACTCCTTAGTTATTATTCATCTCTGGCTCTCTTCCACAGTGTGACATTTGTCCTCACCCCCAACCAGTCACAGCCGATGGTTCTGATTCTGCCAGAGGTTTCTTCCTGTTAAAAGGGAGATTTTCCTTCCCGCTGTTCTCAAGTGCTTACTCACAATGGTTCCTCTGACTGTTGGAGTTTTCCGTCCATTATTGTCAGGTCTTTACTTTACAATATGAAGTACCCTTCGACGATTGCTGTTGTGATTTGACACTATATAAGCTGAATTGGGATGAATCTAACTGAATTGTCTGAAGGATGTACAAAGTAAACAGAAATAACGAGGGACAAGATTCTTGATAACAGAAACACTCTGGATCCCTTTATAGTCTTCACAGTTTTGTTTCTATTCCAAGGTCTTCAGTCCAGTTGTTTGAGTAGACTTTGGTTACAAGCAATCAAATAGTCTGTGTAACATGGAGAGCACTAATAATAATAATAATAATAACTTTATTTGTATAGCAATTTTCAAAACACAGTTACAAAGTGCTTCACAGTTTGAATAAAAGCCACACACTGAAGATAAGTGTACATGTTAAAACATACAGACACATAATCAACCACACGGTTTTCCAGCATACACACATACATGCAAATAGTTCCAAACTATGGCTGAAAATAAAAGGGATAAATTAAGGGAAACCTAACCTATAAAAAATAGTTCTCAGCAAAATTTTTTTAAAATAAATAACAGCGTGAATAGGAGGATTTCAACAGATAAGCAAGGGCTACCTTCTCACAGCAATATAACTTTTTGCAACATTATTATTATTGTTGTTGTTGTTGTTGTTGTTGTTATTATTGTTATTATTATTATTATTATTATTGTTGTTGTTGTTGTTGTTGTTGTTGTTGTTGTTATTATTATTACTATTATTATTATTTCATTCATCTGCATTCATAAACAATGTGCTCTGGACAGAAATGGAAACCTTGAACTGCAGCCATTTCCCACCATATGATAATCAGCAGTGTAGTAGATGGGTTTTGAAATAATAATATAGTGCAGAAAATCCTGATGACAGTAATAAGTAAGCATGTACTTGGAGACTCCAGGAGGTTGAATTACTTTCCCAATAATTTATTTTCCGTATAATACAAAACAGCACATATTCATCATTAGACTTTTATTTTTGTGTAGATTAGACAAAGGAAATAAAATGCATTAATGAGCAAGCTTTGGATTGGCTGCTTGGCTAATTGTCTTACTTTCAGACATATCTCCCAAATGTCAAACTGTTCCTTTAAGACACAGAGCATGGAAATGTATGTTTCCCGCTGCTGCATTTGTGTGGTTGCCTGACAATGACAGACTTGAGGGAAATGTCATTACCACCCTCTGCATAATTGTACCTGCTTGTGTGTTTCCCAGGGATGCCAAGGCGTGTGTGGTGCATGGCTCTGACCTAAAGGAGATGAGCTCTGAGTACCTGGACGACCTGCTGAGGAACCACACTGAGATAGTGTTCGCCCGAACCTCTCCACAGCAAAAGCTCATCATTGTTGAAGGCTGCCAGAGACAGGTCAAGGGTCACACATGTGTGTCTGTGTGAGTGAGAGACAGAGTGTGTGTGCAAATGTGTGATTGAGTCTTTTTGAGAGCTTAAAGCTGAATTGCAGTGTGTGACGTTTTATATGGATGAATGCAGGCATTTGGGTGTTTGTGATAAAGACTGAATGAATGCTTGAATGTGCCTGTTTATGTTTAAGTGTGGAGGTATGGTTCTGTACAGGTGTGTGCGCGTGTGTGTGTGTGTGTGTGTGTGTGTGTGTGTGTGTGTGTGTGTGTGTGTGTGTGTGTGTGTGTGTGTCTTCCTGCCATTTAATACTGAATGCAATTGTCTGTATGTGTGTTTGTGTACTTGAGCTGTTTTTAGTGCAGGTGGTTGAATGAATGAATGCTGGCTTTTGTCCTCATGCTCATTTAAGTGTGTGCTCCTACAATGGAGGCCTGTTTGTGTGTTTGAGCATGTGATTAACTTTATGTTAAACTCATATTAAACCCTATATATGTGCCTTAAATTAAATGCTGAGCTTTTATGTACAAAACTTTAAAATTATGTGTGCGTGCACTTATTCACATCCCCATATATTGAGGTCATGCTACAATTCACCCTGGCTCACTCACTCTCACTCCTCGTGACTGAATGACTGCAACTCAATTACATTTTTCATTTAATCTCCCCAGAGCTGCTTTGAAAAGACATTATTAAGACAGAAGGGGCGGAGGGGGGAGAAAGGCTTTAAATCACGGTACTTATCTTTTTCCTCTTGACACTTTTTGTTCGCCGGTCCTTGTGGGTACAGGGGGCGATCGTG
The DNA here is from genome assembly GCF_963969265.1 of Rhamphochromis sp. 'chilingali'. Lineage (NCBI taxonomy): Eukaryota > Metazoa > Chordata > Actinopteri > Cichliformes > Cichlidae > Rhamphochromis > Rhamphochromis sp. 'chilingali'. The sequence goes on along the minus strand of NC_137943.1, from coordinate 28,046,933 downwards.
GCTGTGACAGGTGATGGCGTAAATGACTCTCCGGCACTGAAGAAAGCCGACATCGGCGTTGCCATGGGGATCGCCGGTTCTGATGTGTCCAAGCAGGCGGCTGATATGATCCTGCTGGACGACAACTTCGCCTCCATCGTCACCGGAGTGGAGGAGGGTGAGTGTGGGGGAAAGGCAGGGTGTCAGAATGGAGGCATAAAAGGAGAAAATTATAGAGGAGGAAACAAAGAGGGGAAAGAAAACATTGGAGGAAAAAAGTGAGTCAGTGAAATAAAGGGATCAAGAATTTGAAGGGAAAAAAAAGAAAGCTCACAGAAAGCTCTTTTGTCATTTAACACTAGAGACCAGAGATTTTCTATTTTGAATGAATAGCAGTTTATATGTGAAGAAGTCTGGTTGATTTCACAGAGTTTATGCTGTGACTAGAGTCAGACCTCAGTCAAAAAATTAACTCTCAAGTAATTTAGCTTTTTTTTTTTAACGTTGACTTGAACACAATACAATTTTTAAACAGATAAAATTAACTAGAATAATTTAAAAAGACTTTACTCAGCACTATGTGGGTGCCGCGGTGAAAGGACTCTGAGAAGTTTGAGTTAAGATTAGAAAAAAAATGAGTTTAATGGAAATGGAAATGTTAAAATGTGATGTATTAATAAAGAACATTCGGCGACCCGAAGGACGGATTTTGACCTACAATTTTCTCAGGAATACTCGTAATTTGACATGCCTTTGCTCTCAAACATTTGACTTGAGATTTAACCTTAGATTTGCTTTGAGAGACTGATATTTAATTTAGCTATGGGTGTTTAATATGGTCTTAGATTTTAAAAAATCCATTTGTATTGTGGATATGCTGATGAAGGGGTCGGAGTGACCTTCATTTAAGTAAGAAAATTCACTCGGCCTTGACCCACCTTAAATCAACCATCGACACTTTTTTCTTTCTTGCTTTTTTAATCGCTGCAGGTCGTCTCATCTTTGACAACTTGAAGAAGTCCATTGCGTACACATTAACCAGCAACATTCCAGAGATCTCGCCTTTCCTCCTCTTCATCATTGCGAGTGTTCCTCTTCCTCTGGGAACGGTCACCATCCTCTGCATTGACCTGGGCACAGATATGGTGAGCACTGAGGAAACAAACTGAAATATCTCTTTGCAATAATACCTCAAATAGTTTCCTTGACCAACTTTTTTTTAGCCAGAAGCCAAACAAAATTTTCCAAGCATCACTGCACAGTCTTAAAAATGTTATTTTAAAGACTTCAGAGATGTAATTTTCAATTTTGATTGTGTAATACTTCTTAAATAGTGTGCAGTGTTTATCTGAAGTGTGTCTGGACTCTTGACAGCACTAATACTTTATAAAAGTAACTCTTTCTGGCTTCATGGTTTTATCTCATCACTATATTTGTCTTTTCTCAACTTAACTGCTTTAGGATTAACATCACTCATTTGGACTCAATCAAATATTTCTCCTTCCTCTCCAGTTAACTATGCTAAGCAGCTGCAAGTGAGTGACTTCATGACAAATTCATAATCTTATTGCATCAGCCCAAAGATAATGTGAGTGTGAAGTGTGAGTCATAGATGAAAATCTAGTGCCTAAAGCCAGTCATAAAATTTATTTCTTATAGGCAACAGTTTCACTGATTCTTTTGCCCTTTTTCAGGCACGATCAGTTATTGATTGAATCATCAGCCTTGAGTTGAACATTTTTGCTGTTGCCATTTCATCTTACAATGCACCAGCTCCCTTTATGAGGACTTTAGGCAGACTCACAAGAACTATAACAGAAATAACTATATGGCTGTGGTTTCAACAGATGTAACAGTATTATTGCTGCTTTGCAAATGAGTTGTGGATCTATACATGCAGTGGTTTATGACTGACAAGCTCAGTCACATGCTCATTTGCTAACACATTGTCAATCACAAGTCACTAGCCAGTGAATATGTCTCATATAATCCTGTTCCAACAGTATTGATAACCACGGTTAAAATGAATATAATGTATTATTTGATTTGACCTGAAACTAGTGACTTAGCCCATAAACTCATCATGGCTGATTTTCTGAGGTCATGGCTACTTTCCCAAAGACTTCTATAAGAGAAAGTCTTTTTGCAACCAGTCGCACATTGTTGACCACTTAAAAAAAACAACAACAGGAAAAAAACACTTCTGCTTTGGCTTCAATTTTCAGCCCTGGAAGCTGTGTCCATCTTCGACACTGTCTATGCTAACTAGCATAAGCGCAAAGCTAATTAGCATATCTTGACATATTACACCTAAACAAAGCAATTTATCACACACATTATTCATCCCACATGTACACATGCTGTTTACACCAATACAAAATGTGCTCACAATGAAAAATGGTTAAACTGTGTATTTCACCAGAAAGCTTTGGCTATATATCATTAGTGTCCCTGCATTCAGCGACATAAATGAAGCAATCCCACAATTCACCTGCCATAGCTGTAACATAATCGTCATTTGTTTGTCTTTTTTACATTGTTGATGATCAATCAATCAATGCAATCAAATTCTCTAGTAGTATTGTAGTAGGATTCAGTGCTCAGACCAATATGTGACTCATGAGAGCTCCAAAACAATTTCAGTTTCGGTTTCAGGGCTTTTACCCCAATACTTGTTCTTGATCCCCAAGTAGAATGGCAGCTTTATTGCAAGACTTGTTTTTTTTTTTTTAAATATTTGTACAACAATTGCGAAACAAACTTAAATTGTCAAGTCCTACATGTTATATACCTATGTTTGTGTTTGAAATACTGCTGTTTATTCAACTTTTACCATTTCTGCATAGAACCTTTAGAACTCATAACGCTGCATAATATTTTAGATAAATCTTTATTTATTGAGTTGTGAGCTTTCACCTTCTAAATGCGGGCTAATTTTAATGATTTGTCTTCAAGAGAAGGTGCTAATTATTAGCATGCTGCATAGCTACCGGCAAGCTAAAGGTGACATTAACGAAAATGGCACTAATACTGGTGTCAAATATGAATGCCTGAAGGTAAAAAGAAAAATGTTTGGTTTCATTTGCTCTTTCATTTGGGGGGAAGAAATTCGCTTTTGCCTCACTGTCGACGTCCATTTGTTCATGTAGAACAAAGACCGAGTGACACTTGCATACAGATTTACATTTCACAGCTCTAGTATTTCCAGATGCCAGTCTCTCCTTTGTATTTCTAGCACCAAAAAGAAAAAAAATAGAGGGTTGCTGGCACACTGCTTGCCTGAGGGGCGTAATCCATCATTACAACAAAAAAGAATCACACAATGAATATATTCAGAAAGACTTGTTCAGTTGTGTCCATTATTTTAACTTTAATTTTTCCTGCTCTCACCCAGGAGCCATTAGAGTGCCCCCGAAACTGGCTGTTATACAATGTTTTTCACATAATCAGGTACATACATTAGAAACAGTCTCCCACTGCCAAGAAACATTTTTCCCCCACAGGTTAAAAATAAAGAGGAACAGCTTGCTAACATTGTTAATAAAGCAGTTCAGACTTATTTTACTTGGGTGACATCAAAATTGAACTTCTTTGGTTTCCTAGCAGCAGAACAGATTTGTTCCTGTTGACAAATATTTACTCAGCTGTCTCAGATCACAGACATACTGCATTCTTTATTGGTTGAATTTCTCTTTAAAGATGACATGACTGAAGTTTTTTTTTTTTTTTTTTTTAAAACACACAAATTTGTTCACCTGTTTTGCATATAAAAAACCCCCTTCCCTTTCAAAGTAACATGTCTTCATGTATCCAGTAACTGCTGGTGGAATGAACAGCTGGATGTGAGCTTTGAAGAGTAGGACTAGCCAAAAAAAAGTACTCGAGAAGTGTTTATTGTACAGTACAAAAGTGCAGATTTCCAATGGTGGTAAAGCTGTTAACAGCTTGTTAACAGCGACGTTCCACTCCAAGCTACAGGCTGGAGGGCTCTGCTGAGATTTAGGAGTGACAATCAGCACTTGGAGTCTGCTAGGATTATTTTTAGCAAGAACTACCATCCAGAAATGGATGCTTATCAAAGCAAGATGTAGCACACTTAAGAATGCTTCAACACTGAGACTTAGTTTTTACACATGTACTTTCAAAGGTGCAAAAAAACCCCCCCCAAAAAAACAACACAACCTCTGTCTACACATCCCTCTCTCCAGCTCTATCCTCTTCTTTCTTCACTGCTGCAGTGGGTCAAGGGAGTGTAACACCAAAACAAAGTGGATTTGTACACCACAGAGCATGCGCTCAGTTTCACACAATGCCAAGTCCACACCTCAAAGCTCTCCTAAGACCCAAAGATTCCTGCCCTAAGTCACACATATTGCTCTGTTGCTTACCTGGTAAAACCAGCCAATATACGATCTTTATTACAGGGACCTTTCTAGCCTCCTGTTTTATGAATGTCTTGAAATTCACTATCCGTCTCTCTCCTCTTGTCTCTTCTCCCCTCCTCCCTCTCTGTCACTGTCGTTACTTCTTTTTTTCCCTCCCTCCCTGTCATTTCTCTCCCTTTTCTCCCTCTACTCAGTGATTGAGTGATTATATTAACAGTCTAGTCTTCCCTGTGTCTGGCATTGTCATCATGCCTTTGTACAGATGCCACAAAGACAAATTCCTGCACATTCATCGTACAGGGAGCTTAAGCCGAGGTCGTTCTGTTCTGTTCCTCCGTTACCCTCCAGGTTCCAGCTATCTCCCTGGCCTATGAGACAGCAGAGAGCGACATTATGAAAAGACAACCAAGAAACCCCAAAACAGACAAGCTGGTCAACGAACGCCTCATCAGCATGGCATACGGACAAATAGGTTTGGCCTCTTGTCATCTTTCAGCACTGCAGCTCGTAAACCTGAATCACTGTGACAGGCCTCTTCTTGTGAAGTTTCAGCGATAATAAACATCAAAGGCATATAAACATTAAATACTGACATTTATCAGAATTTTTGGCATTTCTAACTGGCTTTGTAAATTTGTAGGCACATACAGTAAAGGAAAATAGATCCAGAGGTGAGCAGATAGTCCCACAATTTCACTCTAATTGTTGTGACATTTCGAGCAAATTGAGAGCAGAGAGTGCAACTTTTTTTCTGCTTAATCTTGGTCGTGTTCCAGTTGTTGGAGCCTCACTTCAATGCATGCTTTTTCATCTTTGGTTTTATATGGTTTGGGAATAGCGAAAAATCAAAGACTGGCCTCATTTTATAGGCTGTTAAATAGGTCAAACTATGACAGGGCCTCACTGGATGACATGCAATCTTAAAATTGAACATGCTCTAAACAGCCGGTAACTCATGAACTCCCATAATGTGTGCAAGATAAACACTGCTGGGGCAAAATGTTTGCAGGGCTCAACAAATCACATTTACAAACCACTGCTGTGACATCACAGCCACAAGTCCTGAAAAACCTACTGATGATGTGATCCTGAGTGACACTTAGTGAATGCAACTTAATCCATAATCAGTCATTTTGAAGGTTTGGTGTAAGTGGAGTTTTTATGCTCTGCAGTAAGATGTCCATCCTGCTGAAAATGTTACGCCTACTCTGACAAAACGAATTTGGCAACATCAAATTAAAAGTCACTAACACCTATTATGGCAGTACTCAGCTGTCTGGAGCTATTTACCTTTAAAAAAATAATGTCACAGAGGAAAGAGGGATGAAAATACATTAATCTATTTTCCCTGACAAACACTAATGGATTGAGCTACTATAGACTCAAAATATGCACTTTGTAGGGATATAAGTCAGTATATATTGTCCAGGTTTAAGTTTAATCCCTTGGCCTGCCTGTTAATTCAAAAATACATGTGGAAAATTGTTATGGCACACAAGTTACACAGTTGCCATGCATGTTCAAAATGTATTTGCTGATGGTGTAGGTAGACTTTGCATTTGTCATCTTGAAATGCCACATCAGTTTGCTTTACAGGATTGCACTTTCCTACAACATTTGCTGGAAATGAGTAGGTGTTTCAGTATTAATAATAAGAAATAATAGGAAGTATATTAACATTTAATTAATTAAAAAAAGTTATAGATTAACTGTAACTGCTGCAAGACAGGTACAGAAGATAAAGTAAACACACAAAATAAGCAGCCTGATGAAACCAACACATACTGTTGTGGTCACAAGTTCAAATACACTCATCACTGGCATGGACGTTGCTTTAACCTCCTAAGACCTGAACTCTTTCATGGCATGCATTTTTAATTTCTATTTGCTATTTGGACTGAGTGGGACCTGATGAATGTAAAAACAAAGAATTGTCTTTTTACCTGATGTAGTTTCTGAGAAGAGGATATCAGGCCCTAGTAGAGCAAAATTTAGTATTGTGGTCTAGACAGCTCAAAATGTGATGTCCACATATGTAGACACCAGGTCCTATGAGGTTAAATGTGGGCTTCTAATTATTTTTTTAGTTGTTCTTTTTCCAGGGTGGAATTATTTTACATCTTTAATGACTTTAAAAAGCAGAAATTAGTGCACATGTTTGAAGTTATTTCGGATTTTTCTCTAATCCACACAAGTAAACAGGTTCACCAACCAATTTAAATGAATCTTCTCAAATCAAATCAAATCACTTTTTATTGTCACATCACATGTGCAGGCACACTGGCACAGCACATGCGAGTGAAATTCTTGTGTGCGAGCCCCACAAGCAACAGAGATGTGCAAACACAACAACACAAACGAGCAAAATACAAGAATGGCCAACCTGAAACTAATAAATATATGTACAATATATAATAGTGTATGCATTTCTGGATGTGTATACTAAATATTTTCCTACGTGTGTGTGTGTGTGTGTGTGTGTGTGTGTGTATATACACATTTTTACAAATTAAATAGTAAAAAAATAAAATAAAATAATAATAATAATAATAAAATATATAAAATATACAGAGTTGAATATGTGCAAAACAAGTGGCATTTATATACAGTGTGGAGTTGCATAATGTTCTCTCCCTTAGATTGGTTTAATATTCAGCCAGAATCATGCCAAAATGCATCTAGTTGTGGTGCAACTTCCCAAGAGACATTTAATCAGGTATTAGTGGGGGTATGTCCACCCTGATCCTGTATGTGTGTTTATATATATAAATATATCCATCCATTCTCTGCCAATTATCCTTTATCAGGGGGCTGGAGCCTATCCCAGCTGTCTTAGGGCAAGAGGCAGGGTACACACTGGACAGTTTGCCAGTCTGTCACAGGGCTAACACAAGCAACACAGACCACCATTCACATTCACACCTATGGGCAATTTAGAGTTTCCAGTTAACTTATCCCCACTAACTGCATGTCTTTGGACTGTGGGAGGAAGCCGGGGAGAACATGCAAACCAGACTGCTGGTGGAATTGAACTCAGGACCTTCTTGCTGTGCAACAGTGCTAACCACCATGCTGCCACTGTGCTGCCCCTAGATTTAAATAAATCATTAAAAACAAGCTACCACAAAATCCAAGCCATGTATAAACTTCTCACCACAAATCTATTTGGAAAATGATTTTTGCATTAACTAATTAACACTAACAGAATATTTACTGTGTTTTAAATGGGACAGTGATAAATCAATATCGCTTTCCTCTCTGAAATAACTTAAAATATTATTTTTCTCTACAGTATAATACCACTTATTAGAAAAGTTACAAAGTTACAAAACCATTGTTGGACCTTATGAACCTTTGAAATGTAACAGCTATAAAATGTTACATTATTTTTTAGATCATCTAAATGAGTTTTTGCATTGCTGTCTTATGAATGGGCTTTCATATTTGTAATCCAGGTATGATCCAAGCTTTGGCTGGTTTTTTCACCTACTTTGTAATATTGGCTGAAAACGGCTTCCTCCCAAGAAACCTAGTAGGCATCCGCATCGACTGGGATGACCGTGAAGTCAATGACCTGGAGGACAGCTTTGGGCAACAGTGGGTAAGGAATGGAGACTGACACTCGCCAACATGACCTGAATGAATAAATGAATGTTTCCACTCTCGCGCATGAGTAATACAATGTGTTTCATCCTGGCAGACCTATGAACAGAGAAAGATTGTGGAATTTACCTGCCACACAGCCTTCTTCACCAGCATTGTGGTCGTCCAGTGGGCTGATCTCATCATCTGTAAGACAAGGAGGAACTCCCTCTTTCAGCAGGGGATGACGTAAGTGAGTGGGGTGTGAAGTAAGGGAGGTGGAAGAAAGGAAAAGAGTGCTGATGGAAGGAGGAACTGAAGCATATAGAATCGATGCATAAATGCGGGTAGTCAGAAAGGTACTCTTATTCTTCAAAATGAAAAATGATTTTGGCTCTTTTTTTTGAGGCTTCTAATACTGGGACCATATCGTCACTGCTATTTTAATGTTCTGTACTTTAAAAACCTGTATAAACCTTTTCTTTTCTCTGATGTGCACCTTTTTTCTGCCTAACAGGAACAGGATTTTGATCTTTGGCCTGTTTGTTGAAACAGCTCTGGCTGCCTTCCTCTCCTACTGCCCTGGAATGGACGTTGCCTTGCGCATGTACCCCCTGAAGTATGCTCTGCATATGCATATCTCCACTGAACTGAAAAATAACCTCTTAAAGACCTAATAGGCTGCCATTAGCCTGTCACTCTGGACTTTAAATGTAGTCTGTGATCTTCTTAAACACCATGTTGTTATCCTTAATATTCAAAAATAGCTGCAATGAATTTAACAATTTGCACTCCGCCTGTGAGTCACCACATCTTCCTTTTTCCCCCTCAGGATCCTTTGGTGGTTCTGTGGCATACCATACAGTCTTCTCATCTTCATTTACGATGAGGTCCGTAAATTTATTCTGCGGAGGCAACCAGGAGGTAAGCAGTTATTAAGAGAGAACCATGATTAAAAGATTTTTTAAGCTTATTTATCTTCTTAATAAGCTAGAATAATAATCAAGTGATGGTGCAGTATAGCAGTTGAAACCCCTATCTCAACCACCACATGTGCCAAACTTTTAAAAGCTTTCCTTCTACCTTGTGTAACTCGCTCAGCCTTCTGTCCTTGTAAAAATAAACACCATAAAAGAGAAGACTGTCCAGTCCTTTAAGGACACATTGATTGACAGTGTTGCCACAGCTCTGCTCTGTTGAGCTCACCTAAAGCATCCCAGCAAGCATTTGACAGATGGTGACTTGTAGAAGAAGATTGAGTTCAATGTCATTCCAAACAAGCACAAGGTATTTATATATATATATATATATATATATATATATATATATATATAAAAGCACCTTGAAGTGGTGTGGACTGAGATTAAAAATAAAAGTACAGGTAGCCAACAGTGTCGAGTGTAGCGCATGTACAGCAAAGCAAGTAAGCTTTAGTGTTTTTGGTGTAATATTAAAAGCATAGTTTATTTCTGACAACTTCTTACACTTGCAAATGCAGGCTTCACAGTCCATCACTGCAGTTCTTCTGGTTCATCCGGTTTCTCCTGTGATTCATGGGTTTGAGAGCAATATCTTTCACCACTGGAGGCAGCTGTCTTTTTGAACTCTCACAATTCATGTGACTTCATGTAAATTTAGTAATTCACCAAGTTTTCCTGACAGATTTTAATATTATTGTTATTTTTTTACACGTATTGTTAAACATCATTCAGAAGCTTTGCTTTTTCCACAAATAGTCCTTCATGCCCAGTATTTAGTAAAGCGGCTGAAATCTGTCAGCCATCCAGCAGAATGCAAACCAGTCAATGCTGAACAATTCTCCAGCTTTCAAAAATGCAGACTCTGCAACACTTCATTGATTATTGTCTTCCAGTTTTGATTTCTCACAAAATAGCAAGTAAATGCAGCGCTTTCTGGCAGTTTGCTCTGTCATTGAAATCTAACGTGATCTGATACTCGGGCCAAGTTTTCAGTCAAAGCTGATCCAGGAAGGATTAAGATCATGCATTACTGCTTAGAATTTTGAGTTCACTTAATGTCTCTGTTTTGAAATATCCATTTTAGAAATGAAACAGCCCATTGAAAAACCCATTTTCATCACCGATTACTTCTGTGCTCCATTGTGATGTCTGAGGTTTCTCAGGTTAAAAAGTTAAATGATTAAATGAGATTTTTAAGACAGCGATCATTTATGCAATCTATACGAGTCCTGCTGTGCTGTAAATAGGACATCCCGACGAATGAGGACATCCCACATTTGTGGGGGTTGAGCTGAGACAGCACATGGATTTTTTTTCCCAAAATGATGGGAACTGCAGCTTCCAATTTTATGACCATAAAATTAGGTGATAATAATTTTGCAGATATTATGTTTCCATTACTAAAAATCAAACTGCTTCTTGAGATCTTCTTTGAGAGTCAAAGATTTAATACGATTTCAGAAAGGTAGAGTAATTTTATGGCTTCTGAAACAAATTTTAGCCAGTGGACAAAAGGACTTATCACATTGCATTTTCAACCTTTGTCCATACTTCAGGAAGCAAAGGGCAGAGTGAAGCAGAAAGGAATTTTCTCAAAATTGTGGCAGGGGTGGTCAGTCTTATTGCTGTCAGGGGTATGAGGTGGAAGAAGGCCAGACATTAGAGCAGAGGGGTGAAAGGTCAGAGGAAGACATATCAGCATTTGAGGAGCCTGTGCAGCAACAATGTGATGGTACTCACCCATAATAAGAAGTGTTGTATCATGTAGGGCTCTGAAGTTTTCAGGTATTACAAATTTCTAGAAGCCTTTTCAGCTGAGAAGCTGAACATTTTTTACACACTTTTACCCTGTTGATTTACATTAATTATTAATTGATTAATAATATATATCCTAAAAGTATATATAATATAAGCATATATAATATATATGCTAACTCTACATTTCCTGCCTTTTTCACTTTAATTTCAACCATACTGAAACTACTGCCAAGAGAGTTGGACCTCTGATTACCAGTGGCGTGTCTAGAAAATTTTTGTTGGGGGGGCCAGGTAGGGGCACAGATTTGGAGAAGGGTGGCAGATTTAATTGGCAGATAATGTTTAAAAAAAAAATTCTACCAACCCTTAACCATAATTCAATAATCCTATAAACCTAATAACCAAATGCACTTTTAACTCTTATTAGAATGAGATTTTAACCACTACGGTGCAAAGTTTTTAGATACTGCGTTGATAAAGTACAAGAGATACAATCAGTGCTTTGTCAGTGTTTACTCAGCATTCAAGGACAGCAATATTTGCATAGTATTTTTACTGACATATAGTGCACATATGTTTTGGGCAAAAACATTTTTGAAAATTAAAATACGAACATTTGTAACAAACAATTGAAAAATTAGCCAATGCCAATGCAAAACTTTATCTGCCTGTTAAAAAAAGAAGATAATCTTCTCACAAACTGGTGTTTGATTTTGAAACAGGAAAAAAGTGGGGAAACAACTGAAAAGACTAACATTTGAATGAAACCTGAAAGCAAGTAAATACTTTCTATGCTGCCTTATCGTAAACTTTGGTAATATTGATAAAGAACAACACTGGCTGATGATAAAATACAGTCAGCTGGCATGGTGACACTGCCAGTATTAACCTGCAGGGCTGGACTGGGACAAAAAAATTGGGCATTTTTACTACAGACCGACCCACCAGGTAGTAAAGCCATAAAGACTTTGACTGAAAACAAACCCTGTTGTGACAGTGATGTACAGTCTTGTTGGTATATGTATGATTTCTATACATTTTACGTCAGATAAAAAGATTGTAAGATTGTAAGGTTGTAAGATTTAGATAATTATTTAATAAAAACTAGGTATTTTAAATGAGAATAAGAAAGAAAAGTATGTCTTTGTGCCCACCTTTCCCTGTTAATGCCCTACCTGGCCCCCTGGCAAAACTTTGCTAGACCCGCCCCTGCACAGTTACCAGCTGTCAGCTACATAAAAAAGGATCCTGGTGTTATTTGTCTCTCAGAAACAGTTCATAACTTCCCTTCAACTCATTCATGTCACCTAAAAGGTAAACCTGTTTCTCCATCACCTGTTCAGCTCTGATGGTTCAGTAAGGACATCTCCTGGTTTCATCTTCATGTTTCCCTCTCACCACATATCTAAACAGACATCATGACCAGCAGCTTTACAGCTGTGGCTCCAGCAAACATCAGCTGATACTAGAAATTAATATTAAATACATTCTAACAACAGCTGATCAAGCTTAAACGTGGTGCTGTTGTTTAGCGCAATATCCGCTGGTTTCCTCTTTCTGGCGCAAAGTGGGCGATAAACAAGAGAGAAAAGCCGATCAGCTGATCATTGATCAGTTTCATGATTGAAGTAGCAACAGGAGAGGGAGGGGGAGAGAATGAGAGAAGAAGAGGCAGCTGTGCAGCGTAAACACAGAATAACTCCAGCTTTGTGTCTTTTTTCCATTCTAGCTAAAGTCCGGGACAAACTGCGTCTCTTCTCAGCTCAATACGAAACATGTAATATTTTCTCTGAATGAGGGACCATTCCATTTTTTTAAGGAGCCGTTGGCAACTCTACTAACCTTATGAATAAAATAAAGTTCACTATCAGTAACATCATAGCACCCACCCAGCTGTATAAAAACTCCGTCAAACTGGCTAGAACGCAGTATGAGTTATTGCAACTGACAGTAAAAAGTCAGCAACATGAAAATAAACTCCACCTAAACTTGGTTTATATCTGACCCAGATAGACTGCAGGTCATAACTTCTTACCTGAAGTTCAGTTCACCTGACACTCGGACTGGTGGCTGCTTCGGGTCTCTCCTCCTGCCTCCCCTTCCCTCATCCACCTGTTGCCTCTGTGCAGGGCCGGCCCGTGGCATAGGCCGTATAGGCAAATGCTAAGGGCGCCGTCCATCAGGGGGCGCCACGCCAGTGCCACAAATGTTGGAAAAAAAAAAAAAAAAGTTGGTACTATTATTTCTAAATACAAAAAATAATCCCACGTTAATTAAAATGCAAAGTAAAGCTTATTTAATAGAAATATTATTTGTTAGAACATTACGCCCCCCCCCCCCCCCCCCTCCCCGCACGGTGCGCCCCCTCCCTCCCGGTATCATGGTTCCTTTTGGACGTCACCACATCAAAAAGTCAACACAAGATGTCAAAACGGCCAAAACTGTCAGGTGCCCAGGGAAGAAAAAAGAGAAAAGAAGAGGAGGAGAAACGAGAAAAAGACAGAGGTAGGTAACGTTAGCCTACATGAAATTATTTGTCTGAATGTGATAGTAACCTAAATTTTTAGCATTAAGCTAATGTTACATGATTCGCTAATTGCTAATCAATAAATAGCTAGTTAACTGTTTTAACGTCAGTTAATATTGTGGAGGGGGCTAAATTGTTATGGAAAAGAATAATGTAACATTAGGTAATTACAGTACTCCCACCTTTCCCACCATTCCTCATTTGTATTCATCTTTTAAGCAGGTGTTTTTTGTTTACATTGTTATTGCCTTCTGGTTAGCTAACGTTTACCCTGCAGGTAATAGTCACTTTTCCACCCCTGTATATATTATAGTTGTAAGCCTAGTTGTTAAAGTGCACATCATTAATGTTAATTAAGCAATATCACATGAGAGGGAATGCTGTTTTTTAATATGAGCACTGCTGTGATTCGGTCAAAGATAATCATAACATAACATTCTCATATGATATTATACTGTTACTTTGCATTCTGCTATTCAGCATTTCACTGTAATGATGACAATCCGGTTGTTCAGTGATGACGTGACGAATCCTACTTCCGGGTCTAAAGTAGTCTGCGTTTAATATGGCTTTTGTGTTGTTAACATGTTTAATGTTATGTATTTTCTTCTATTTGATCTAAAAAAGCTCCTAAAACAGTCAGTGATCACTGTTGACCTCCCCCGGCTTTTATTACCGCTAATCATTTATTTAAGCTCAGTTTTTAAAACCTTAGGATGTAACTGCAGCCCAGCCCGTGCAGCAGTATATGAATGACTAACCTCGTATTGTGGATGGATTATCTCAGTTGTTCTCCTGGCTGAAGTTTGGTCCTTTTACAGCATCCTGCCATGCGATTACATTTGTTCCTGACCACCGAGAACACTCACGTTAACTTTTATCGAGTGGGAAAAAAAGTTAGCTTGTTTATATTATGCTAACATAGCTGTGTCGCAAGCACGTAGCACATCATTATATACCAGCTAGCCAAACTTCAGTAACCCTACAAACATCACTGTTGTTTAGTTTTCTGTCTTCATTTATGCTGGAAGTGATAGCAGAGCTGTACGTTTTAATTTGTTTCCAAAACCCTGCAGTCAGGACATGCTATATTGTATTTGGATAGAAGCTAGCGAGCTAACTCCCTGCTAACTTCTAACTCCGTTAAATGTCATAAATTCAGTTTTCATGGATGCCTGGATGTTAAACTCAATTGTTACACCCGGTAGAGCAGAACGCTGATCATTTTATTAAAGATGAAAGACTTTAGACAGTTTTTCAACTCTCAGTAATGCCATAGTGATCGTTTGATATATGGACCTGCAGCGGAGTTTAGACCCAGACACGGCTAGTGACGTCAGACTGAACAATCGGATAAATTGAATCTAATCTAATTTGCATATCAGTTAACATCATACATATATCTCTTTGGTTTTTCATTTATATTATATAATTTCATTTTATTCCTGGAATCATATGTTTTTATTATTAGACTTTAATACTCAGTGGTGTCACATACTCCTCTCTTCAGATGCACTGTTGAAGTTTCTAAATCCCACCCCTGGGCCATCTACCACATCTACCGCTGCTGCCTCCACTTCAGCAGCACAACCCAGCCATGATGCAGCAGCATCAAGCGGTCTTCCTGTTGCCTCCACCTCAGCAGCACAACCCACCAGTTTTGCAGCAGCATCAAGCGGTGTTATTGTATTTCATATATTCATTTTTTTATTTTTTGTATTCATTTATTTATTCATATATTTTTTTTATCTTGTTAATTATTCTGATTGTGAATTTGCTTTCTTTAAGTAAAAAAAAAAGGTCAAAGACAAAGCTATTCAGTTTCTTGTGAGTACATACACTACACTGCCGATGTAGGGGGGCGCCACCTAAAATCTTGCCTAGGGCGCCAGATTGGTTAGGGCCGGGCCTGCCTCTGTGGAAGCCCCGTCATAGCCACCACCAAACAACGGAGTTATTTCTACACATCGACCTGCATCTGGCCAATCCACCACCTCTCATTGTTCATGCCGTTACAAAAAAAATAAAAAATAAGTCACTGGGGATATGCCCGGTATGCCCGATGGCCAGTCCAGCTATGTTAACCTGCAACCAAATCTGCAGCTCCATACAGCAATGTTACGACTTAGATTATATCTTATAACGCATAACTCTTATGTTAGCTGCCCTCAGTAGCATACTGTCTGAAATATTCCACAGCTGCAATAATTCTTTAAGTGTTATTTTTTTCCTTGGTATTCTAATTTCACCGAAGTTTACTAAACTCAACAAACTTGATATTACTTACCGGGACATTTATTCTGTCCTCATTTTCTTTCACCGAAAAATTGTTTCCTGCAGTGCCATCTTTCGCGCTTGGCTCTCCTACCTTTGCTAACGTGATGCGCATAGCGCAGAAGCGATGCTGCATTCACTTACACTCGGATATCTGAGCGTCACCGTGAAAACATAATCGGACATTTGATATTTGATTGAATTTTATTGTTTTGCCTTTGGGGTGGCACCTGGGGTGGCCAGTCTGGTTTGGGGGGTGGCCTGTGCCCCCCCAGGCCACCCCGCTGGACACCCATTGCTGATTACATCAAACAGTAAAGAGCAAACCAGGTCTTAGACTAAAAGATGTCAGAAGACACAAACCAGAAGGAAGTGGTTTTAAGTTTTAATGCTGAAGGTAGCATTAAAATGTAACGCATTCTGGAGCTGAAAACATTCTTCAGCATATCTGTGTTCATGACATAACTTGGATAACCTAGGATCCAACTTTACTGGTTCCTAGTTATAGACAATTCAATAAGTTGAGATAGATTCTTGGAGATTGGCCAGTCGATCAGAGTAACAAATGTTCTTAACGTCCGATCAGGGGGCAAAGACTAAAGCTCTCTTGAAGGTGATATCTCCTTAAAAAATGCAACCTTCTGCCTCAATCTGATGAAATCATGAAAAGATTGTTCGCTTCACAGGCAGTCGAGAAACCAAATCCCACAACTTCAGAGCCCTAGCTTACGCAATACTCCTCATCCATAATGAACTTTGGGTGTCATCATTTTGACCCTGCTCAGGCTCCTCAAACGCTGGTATGTCCTCCTCTGAGCTTTCACCTTCCAGCTCTCATGTCTGGCCTTCCTCCACCTCCTTTCCTGACAGCACTCAGTATGACTCCACTTGTACAAATCTGAGTAAAATCCTTTCTGCCTCGCTCAGCACTCTGTCATATCATGCATGATCACTGCTGTTGTCATGGGTTACATGACCTAATGATCCAGGTTTAGGTGAGAATTAGGTGTGCAGAGTAGAGTTAACTAAATTAAAAAAAAAAAAAGTATAAGAAAGTATTTGCTAAAATAATGTTTTAGTGTTCATTAATGTTTCCTTCATGAAATGTTTTAATATTCACAAAATGAAAAACATTGTACCGGAAAATCCACACAAAGAATGGAAACGATATCCTTACTTATTCCCGCAGAAGATAAAACAAAAAAAATAATATAAATAATATTTTTTGTATCCATCGTTTCCTGTTTTTTATCTTCAGAAAGAATTATGGACCTATGTTATTTATTTTAAAAAGTACATATATTGTGATCTATCGATATATCTGACTGATATAAAAAAAACTTTCCATGTCACCCAGCCTTAATTTGAATACATTCACAGTAAAGTCAAGAACACGAATCTCAAAAGAAAAGTGCATAAAGCCAGAAAACAACTCGTAGCACAAAAATATTTCTACTGAGGAATGGTAGTGGAAGAATACAGTTAATGTTTTGCAATAGTCGAGTCAAAGTCCAAACCTTTATGTTGTAGAAATTGTGGAATAGCCCGAAGCAAGCAGTTTGTGTGAGAGAACCCAAAGTTTTGTGTTTGCAATACTGAAATGGACTAAATTCCTCGAAGCCAGTGTGCAGAATTGATCACCTTTTACTGCATATTTATACTTGCATTTATTGCTGCACAAAAGTGTCACATAGGATGCTGAAAACAGAGGTTCAGGTGCCATTCACAGATCTGTAATACTGACTATTTTTTCCTCAAAATGTTAAGGACCAAGTAATATTATTGTGTAATATAATTCATGTTGTTTTGTTTTTCTTCCTTTAGCAAAACTGGATATTTTAGGATATGTTTATACAAAAATATGGAAAATTCCAAAGGGTTCACAACCTATTGTTGCAATTGCAGTATATAGTGTGCAGAGCTGATCGCAGCCTATTCATGTTCATATGTAAAACTTAAACCAGGAAACTTAAACCTGTACCACACAACCAGAGCCAGCTGAAAATTATTAGAAAGGAAATTAAAGCAGGCTGATGAAGACTCTTGAGATATGTAATGAAGATTATGCAGATGATACGGGCACCTTACAATGGCTCAAAATCTGTTCACTGCCACTGCCTTACAGCAGATGAGGGGCAAGACATGGGGAGACAAATACAATTTATCGTGACAGTTCATCATTTCTGTTAATCTGTGTGTCACAGACGGCTGATCAAAGTCTTAGAGTTATAAGGGGATTCATTTGGAAATGTACGGAGACAAAGGCAATGAGATGAATACAAATAGAGCGATACAAAAGGATATTATGAAAAATGCTCGCCTGTCATTTTGTTCCCTGACACTTTCTCTCTTTGTCTTTCTGCCTCTCTCTCTTCATCTCTTCCAGGCTGGGTGGAGCAGGAGACATATTATTAACATTCAGAAAATGTCAGTTTGAGGTCTGTGTGTGTGTGTGTGCATGTGTATGCATAGATGTGTTTGTTTGCACTCATGAGTGTAAAACTGTGCGTGCGTGTCTGTCAGTTGTAATATTGCATGGATCAGTTCACAAATCTGATTATCAGAAAAATACTGCTGAAAATAGGCTTTTGAGTTTTCTCTTTTTTTCTCTTTATCAGAAAACATTTCCAGCAGAGTGATAGTAATGTAAACCTTTGTGCCTTACACAAACTGCTACCAAAGTGATGTACTGTGGCCCGTTTGGCTGGAAGGGAGTATCAGATGTTGTTTGTGTTAAATTTGACAAATAAAATGTATTCCAAAGTATGTCTGCCCATCATTTAAACATTACTCACCTATCTGTATTGTTCCCTATTGCAAAGTCATATAAGCAACTTGATTTTGATGTGCCATCCCTCTGAACATTGCTGAAGACCCCAAGGACAGTCATCTCCAAACATGCTGAGCATCTGCAGGTTATGAAGGAACAAGCCAACAAGACCCAAAGTATTTTCTGCCAGGTTATCTCTTTTGTCTGTTGGAATACACAATCTGTACAATATTACACAGATGTTTTTAATGTCCTGGCTGATTTGTGTGTGACAGGAGGTAATTGGGAATATCTAGAAGAGCTTTTGGGCATCACTAACTTTATTATTATTATTATTATTATTATTATTTGTATTTATGAGTGTGGAGTGGATGGAGCTCCCATTTTACAATACTTGTTCCATGCATCCATTTTACTTGACAGAAGACATGACTGGTGGGCTAGTTTATTCTTGCAATTGATGAATGGGAGGATATTCCAATAATGATCTTCTTGAAAAAATATTCCTTTATCTTTTTGACTTCTCTTGGGCTCTCTAAGCTAGTTGGTGCAGCCAGACAAAATAGGCATGGAAAAAAAATTATTCAGACAGATTTCACACACTAAGTAGTTGTGTTTCTCCTCTAAAAATCAGACTTAAACCGCAATCATCACCAAACATGAAAAAGGAAATGAATCTGATATTTTCTTTCAGCATCCTGTGCAGATTTGATTTAGGAAAGTTGTTCCCCCAGTGGATAAAAATACTCTGTGTTTCACCCACGGAAGCAAAGGATTGAAAGGAATAAAAAAAATATGTCGGAATTTTTCTGAAAACAAAGACTCAGTGTTTGCATGTTGCTGTCATGTTACAGAAAGAAAAACAACCAAATCCTAACAAGGAAGTGTTATAAAAGAGTAGCTCCTTAGTGTAGTAGGTTATGCATTTGCCTAAAAAGCAAAAGCTCCCAAGTTCAGCCTCAGGAGAAAACATAAATCCCTTTGGGACTGTGTCAGGAAGGGCATCTGGGTTGCTGCAATTATTTTAAACTAAAAACCACAGAGCTATGTACAAATACTTCCATCAGTCCATTTTGTCAAGTGGACTGTGCCTATACTAACTGACATCGGGTGAGATTGAGAGGTAGGACACAGGTTATGGCAGGTGACAGGTTGTGTACAAGGGTACCAAAGAGGCAGACAACAACGCTCACATTCACTTACAGATGCTGATAACTGTCTTTGGACAGTGGGAGGTAGTCGGAGCACCCAGAGGAAATCACTTGTAAATCAAGAAGTAAACTCTAAAAAATGTAACCTAATTTTACAGTTTACTTAGACAGTCACATTTCCTTTTCATTACATTTTTATATTGATTTGATTTCCATTAGCATACTGATTTACCTATGTTTTAATAAAATAAAATAAAGTGTCAGTGAGTATTTTATTTTTGTCTAAATTTCTTGTGTTTAACATGAAGTTCATAAAAGTGAAGGAAACAGACATTTTTTTTTTAGTTATTTTAGTATTTTAAAGTACAAATTGATTTCAGCCTTAAAATGGTGAATAAATGTGGGATTTCGTTTAAAGTTGGATGCATTTTGCTGCAAAGAGGTTCCAGATAAAAAAAAAATTTCAACAGTAAAACAGACATTTTCTGTAAAATAACCGAATTATTACACGTCACCTTCAACATTACGCCATGCCTTACAGCACTCAGACAGTTCAAACTCCTTTTCAAGCTTGAATCTCTTCAAGGTTTTTCAGAACGCCGCGGAACAACAACATCCGTAACGTCACTTCCGCTCACTGTCCGTCAAACATGGCGCTGCTTCTAAGGTCAGTTTATCTTTAGTGCATTACTTTCGGGCTCTGGGAAGCTTTTACTCCTTGTTCTTTGGGATATTGAGGCGCGTAGAGAAAAAGTATAATAAACTAAATGCACGTTTGAGGTCGACGCGCCTCGGTGTAACTTGTAGTCTCCGTTTATTATCCTTGTTTACCGCAAGTGTGGTGGAAAGCCGCTAGCTTACTGTAGCTATCGTGCTAGCGTCAGATGTTCTTGGTTATCTGAGAGTGGACTTTGACAAGTAGTGTTAATAATGACAGACGTAAGCGGTTATTTGGCGCCTTAACCTTCATATGACCGCTTGACGAATGCTTGATTCGCTGTTGATAATCTGAATTTGTTTGATTTAGGTTTGTGTTAAGTGATAATCGAACTACACCGTTACAGTGTCGTAACTCTACCCAGGTCAAATGATTGTCAAATGATTGGCGTTGTCTAAATTACCTTAAATGTGAAACAGATCTTTGTTTAGTAGAAGTGAACCTATTACCCTTTAGAGTTTGTTTAACAGACACTTCTCACTTGTTCCTTCTCGCTAGAGCTGGAGTTAAGACTTGGCTTTACTTATTGCTGGGTTTTCCCAACGAATATGCAAAATTTATGACCATAACTGTTTATAGAACTATAAAAATACAACAACGAACTACAAATCATTCTCTCTTAAGCATTTTTTATTGACAGTATTAACAATTTTACAGTATGAATAATAGCGACGCTCAAACCTTCTTTTGTGTCCTATTTTTTTTGTATGTGTTATTGTTCTTTTTTATGTTAATTTGTTGACTTGTTGCCCCTTGTTCCTATTTAGCTCTGTTTACTTATTGAAAAATCTTCATCATTACAACATATCTTTCTCATGGTGCTGCTGGTTTACTCTGAAGTAAACCAGGATTCAAATCTAAACCTGTTTTTGTTTTTTATGTCTTTAGGACGTTGGGACGTCAGAGTGTCTGTCTCTCCAAACCCCAGTACAGTGTCTTGTACAGACAGTGAGTTCTGTGCTTGTTTGTTAGTGCTTATAAATGCACACATAGATGCTACTGCAAACTTGTTTTCTGTAACCACCCCATTTTCTCTCCTCTTCAGTGTGGCTCCAATGGGATCCACAGCCAAGGAGGAGATGAACAAGTTTTGGGACAAAAATTCGAGATTAAACCGACCCATGTCTCCCCATGTCACCATCTACAAGTATGTACTGCATACCTTCTGGTGTCTACTCAGTGTTGTTCAGATGTGACTCAGTTAAAGTAAAAGTCATTTGCTCCATTTGTTTTATGTTTTCAGAGACACCTCAAATCTGCAGCAACACGTTTTCTGAGCTGCAAATATTGTTACTTTTAAAATCATTTTTTCTGATTGTGCAGGTTTTTCATTCTTTTGAAGCTAATAAAACAGCAGGGCAACCCACAAATACCTGAGATTTAGTGCAATAAGCACCTTATAATGTACTGTCACCAAGTTATTGCAATCCTAACGCCTGCAGCAAAGAACCCCTTTTTTGTTCAGTATATGTCGGTATATGTAATTTCTCACTAGGCTACCCTCCTGGTTCAGCTGCCTTTTTTTTAACTTTAATATTTTTCTGTCATTTGGGATCATTGTGATGACTCAGGGCACCTTTTTTTTTTTTTAACACTGTCAACAATCTTCAGCTTCTCCAATCTGTAATCCAGTGATTTAAGTCATACTCTTTCACTGGGTTTAGCCTGTTCTGTACTAGAGCATTAGCTTATTCATATTTATGCATGCAAACTTTGCATGTGCATCCATCACTGACACAAAATCAAAGTTCCATGATTAAAATGTAGAATTGCAGTGTTGTTACTTGTAAATCAAAGCCTCATTCATCATAAAACTGTTTTAAAGATTTAAAATAATCATTAGTTGAGGCCTGTATGTGTGAAAGCTAAATGTGCTCTGGTTTTTGGGGGGGGGTTTTGCGTCTCAGGTGGTCTGTCCCCATGATGATGTCCATCACGCACAGAGGAACTGGAATTGGGCTCAGTGGAGGTAACACATCTGTTTTTTCCATCCAAAATTAAAGTTAAAGCAAGTAAATGATTTAGTTTTGCCCTTGAAGTACCAGTTGTGAAAGAAGCTATACAGCCACTGTCAGCTTTTAAGTGACCTTGGAAATGTCTTCAGGGCATTGTAGTCTGTCACTATTGATTTTTACTAAGAGCATTTACTGGAATTACAAAACACAAGTTGTTCAATACAATTAAACCTAACATGTGAAAATTAACACTAGATGGCTAACAGCTTTCAGTCATTCGCCTGGAGTAAAAACACGTGTCATTGTGGTATTGTATATCAGTGCTGCTGACCTTCATGGAACATGCTGTAAAAGCTGAATCAGCTTTGTTTATGTGTTAATTGGCTCGATAAGGGCCAAACTCAACAGCCAGGCTGGCTACCTCTCGGACATTAAGTGCCACTTACTGTCTCTCAGCTTTCTATTAGAATCACATGAGTAATCACGTGCCTGAAATCAACTTCGATTCACAGTGAGGGAAGTAAATCTATCACCAACTGACAGGAAGCCATATCAGTTCATCTAAACATAACAGTCAGTATTTAACATTTAGTTTTCAATGCAACTTTCTGTATGTATATAAATATTTTAAAGAATGTCTTTTCTCACACGGAGTTGTTTAGTTTATATTCTTTATCATCCAGGCAATACAGAAATAGAAGCTTTAAATAAGCCATTGTGTTCAGTGCATTGTAGCAGGCAGCCCAAGAAGCACTTGTTTGATCCAGATCCATTATTTGGCTGTCACTCCAGCAAGAGCAAAAAACAACAAAAAAGTATTTACATAACTGAGGCTTTCACATGTTGCAAAATTACTGGTGAGCTGGATCATGTGGTAAAGTGGCTTATGGAGAGAAAATGTTAGAAGCATGTGGAGCTTCTTTTTGCATGTCTTAATTTCTTACTGATTATGAAAGGTGTGGTGGTCTCAGGATTTCTGTCTGTGTTTAGCTATCTCAGCATTTGCGGTGGCAGCGCTGGTTTTGCCAGGGAGCTACCCCTACTACCTGGATTTAATCCACTCACTGTCCATTGGTCCATTTCTCACTGGGCTGGCCAAATTCGGGATTGCCTTCCCAGTATCTTACCACACCTATAACGGCATCCGCCACTTGGTAAGATTTAATGATTTAATAATTTTAAAATTGCCTAATGATTTAACCGAGGAACTGCTTACCTTTTTCTTCCTCACACTAGAGTCTGTTTGAAATTCTTTGGTAGTTTTTCCATTTGCATGTTTTATGAGGTGTCTGGACTGCTTAGCTTAAGCTTTTAAGAGGATACAGATTTTTGTTTTGCTTTTGTCATGTTTACTAATTTTACTAATTACATTTGCCAACATTTATAAACTGAGGTTGTTTTTGTGTGCTTAATGTTCTTTTTATGATCTTCTTCTGTTTATTATTATCTAATCAGGGCTGGGATATGGGCAAAGGCTTCAAAATTCCAGAGGTCTACCGCACCGGCTACACAGTCATTGGTCTGTCCGTCATCACGTCAATAGCTCTGCTCATGATCTGAGCTCAGGACCAGACGTGATGAACAGAGCGAGTTAAAGTGAACGTGAACTGGATTTCACTGTGGGAGTTTTGTTTTGTGTATATGTACCGTGGCCTAATGCAGACTTATGTCATCAAAGTGTTCAATAAAGGATTATGTTATTCTAAATTTAGAAATTATGTTTTGATGTTTCTTCCTTTGAATTAATTACACTTGGAGAGTCTTTGGGGTCAGCAAATGCAGCAGCAGAGTGCAAGGTGCATGCAAATGTGACCCAGTTTATTTCACACTTGTTCTCAGCGTGAACAACAACCAGCGGCCAAAATTAGACATGTCCTACATGCCTTATGTAATTTGCCTAATTGTGCTGTGACGTCAAAATCATTAATCACTTTTCTTTGCCCTGAGTGCTCAGTCACTGCCAGTTCAACCAGTGTGTCTGCTGATGTTGTTTGTGCACAGAAAGGTGTGTTTGTGTGTTGTTGTTTTTTTAAACTGTAGGCTGTCATTTATATTTTAACTTATCCAGGCTGCAGATGCTCAGATACATTTTTAACGGCAGGGAAGGGAGAGGCTGAAATGTAGAGGCAGCTCAGTGGGGGAAGCTGTGCATGTGAACAGGCTCCTCACCGGCAGCCTGCCTCGGGCCTTACCTCCAACTGAGCCACACAGGAGTTACACACTGCATCTCACCTGCTTTTGTCCTGCAGTGTGAATAAAGGCAAGCTGTGATGTAAAGTCAGATCCAACTCCCGCTTGTGCTGCGTACAGTAACAAGTGCATACTGATCAACAAAAAACAGGTTCTGAGGTTAGCTGTAACAAAATTGGCTCATTAATTTGTAACCGATGCCTGGAGGGGAAATGCCTGTTAGGCAGAATGTCTTTTTGGTTTATTGATGAATATATATATATATATATATATATATATATATATATATATATATATATATTTATTTATTTATTTTTTCTCGGGTGTTGTGTCATGCGTTTTGTCAGTCTGTTTCTAAAGGACACATCAAACTGTTTTTTCCAGTATTTGTAAAAGTCAAGAGTTAATTCAGTGCTTTTGATGGTGTTGTAATGTCCACAGAGTCATATCAGCTCTGTTGCTGGACAGGCATTGCTATACCTAACCACTGCCAGCTCAATGTTACATCAACTCTTGCAAAATGCCTCTCTGTACACGAGTTTTTTGTCTGATTGCTGTTAATTTGGCATACGCAGGATTCCCCACACAAAGTCCTATCCACACAACAGGCACATTTCCACCTGAGCTGCACATCCATTGGTCTGCAATTTTCTATTGTGATGGATGGGAAAATTGCTCAGGCTCTGCAGGATCCAAGACTGAATTTGTTTATAGACTGTTTGCACTAAACCCTGCGGAATTTCTTCTCATTTTTGGGAGTAAAAAAAAGAAATGGGGGGGTAATAGAAGTATTGGCTGTTTCATTCCCCTACAAACAACAAGCACTCTGGCTCATAGTTGTTGATGCATTTCCAATGCACAATGTTCCATCTTTTAGTTTTGCTCTGATAACATCACCATAATGATATTTTGACGAGATAACTTGCACGAAACAAATGGGGGATGAAAAGCGGGAGTTCCCACTGTTTCTATGAGACATTAAGTCACTGATGATTATGCGGCGGCAGCACCCCCTACCGTTTGGCAAATTATTACACCACAGAGCTGCGGTCCTGATGCTGAGGGGTGGTGAGGATGCTGCGCAGGGCTGGGAGGGGGAGTATAAACCCGGTTTTGATAGAAAAAACGGTGCCTCAGTCTCTGTGGCGCAATGGAATAGCGCGCTGGACTTCTAATCCAGAGGCTCCGGGTTCGAGTCCCGGCAGAGATGTGGATGTAAGGATCCGGCTGTAATTTTTTTCCTTTAATGAGAAGGGTTCGGAATAAAGCTTACTTTTTTTTAAATGTTCTTTGCAGATAAGATGTGCATAACAGAGCTGCTCTGTACTGTCGACGACAAGGGTGGATTGGTGGAAAGAAGATGATTCATAGTCGTGTTTATTTTGCAGAAGCTCAAAAACAGTGCATCTGGCCTGGTAATTTCACAGGAGCCAAGTCACCGCGCAAAGGTCATCTCATCTATGCAGATTTGAAATAGGGAAAAGGCGTGAAACCATAGCAGAACTTCACGGGGCTTCCTTCCCAGCTTTACTGTCCAGGCTGCGCGCTAAGTTATCACGCGAGCACATTACTGCACAGTCTCACCAGCGGACACGCGCGCACGCTCACGGTTTCGGCACCTGGGGCTGTCCGCTCATTTAAACCAGAGCAAAAAGCTTTCCTGAAGCAGCGGCAGCAGCTAAACGTTTAAAGCCTTTTGCCGTCCTCGTAACAAGTGTTTAATGATGCCAGATGCCGCGTTTCCATCCTCCCATTCGGTTCAGAGACAGAGGGAGAGATAAAGGCTCCGGTTTACTTTGAACATAAATGACTCATAGTGCTAGAATTTTTTTTTTGTATGCAGATTCTGTATTGAATTAAAGACCATAACTACATTGTACAGTGCGAGTGGAGAAGAAGAGTTGGTGGAAGTCATTGTGTATTTTTAAATTAAGGGAAATCAGGGTGGGGACCTTGAATCCTTTCAAGGATCCCCGAAGGTGGACTATTTCCATCTTTAAAACCCCCCAAATCTGGGAGCCCAGAGCTGATATTGTTATTTGCTTTCAGTGTGGGAAAGCAGCTGCTTGCTTGAAGATCTCTCAAACGCCACGACTCCCCTACCACTCCACACTCCCCCCGCGCTCCCCATGGTTTTTATAATTTTTTATTTATTTATTAATTTTTTCATTCAACCCCACCTCCTCGGTTTCAGTTTGTTGCCACCACCACTGATTGGGCTGTCGTGACATCCATGTTTAACCCCATCATGCCTCCCCACACACAGACCTAATCCGCCCGCAAACTAATCCTTAATCCTCTCTGGCAAGTTGAACAACCCCTCCCCCTCCTCCCTCTCTCCCTTCCACCCTTGGATCCTGATTCCCAAACGGGACTGACGTCAAAAACGTCAAAACTACAAGGACTCTCCCCTTTAACGTTGCAAGCATATGCAAAACTCCCAAGGGTGTAGCCATTATGATGTAGAAACATTAATGGACTACTGCACAAACTGTGAAACGACAACGTCTCAGCAAAGTAGGACTTACAGTATTCTGGGAAAATAGGGAGGAAACGGAAGTCCCACAACTCCACAAGGCCAAGGACTCGGTTAAATCATTAGGCAACCATGGAAATTATCTAACCGATGGGAAATAGTAGTGGGCCTATCTGCAAGATATAAGTAATAGCTCCAAAGCATCAATGATAAGAAACATTATACTCCACTGAGAACCGTGACAATCAGCTTCAGATGACCCGATATGAGATATGTAGGTCTGAATTCAGGAGAAGAATTTTGTACCTACTCTGTAGGCTATGGAAACTTTAGATAAAGCGAGCTTATGTACAACAGGGGATAATGAAATTCCATAAAGGCAGATAAGGTCAGATGACTCACTGTGGGATATTATAGCAACATTACGATGATTTTTCGCTATGGTAAGATCTTACTATCCGCTCCATCTCCTTCATGCTGCTCTCAGTCAGTAGGCCCCTGCTCTGGCCCTGTTATCCCGGTGGTACGGGCCAAATCGTATTAAAATCCCCTCCCTCCCTCCATCCCTCCCTCCCGTGTCCCCTCCCCTCCCGCTCGTCTTTCAGACAGTCTGTTTTTGCTGCAGTGAACGGTAGCCGTGGAGAGCGAGCTAGAGAGAGATAGAGATACAAAGACAGAGTGAGAGAGTGAGCGGAGGGGGAAAAAGCAAGAAAAACAAGGAGTCGGGAGAAGGAACAAGGAGAGAGAAAAAAGTCGATAAAAGCAGATTGAAAGAAGGCTCTGAACAAGCGACTGCTGCGCATCAAAGGAGGGACCTTACTGGGGACCTTATTGGAGACCAGCATCAACAAAACCCGACTCCGGAGGCGGACTATACCGGTGTGTGAGCGTGTGGTTATTGCCGTGCAATGTTTCACAGTTTGTATTAATGTACAGGGTTAGGATGTAGCCTGTAGGGCGGACAGGAGACACCTGTCAGTGGTGACGCTTTTCCGTCTCCAGGAATGTGTCCGTGTGCGCACTGCGAGTCTCCCTTCTCTCTCTCTCTCTCTCTCTCTCTCTCTGTAATCCGTTATGCCTGCCCAGGGAGAGAAGTGTATAATCCCTGAGTGTTTCATAATTTACTCTAAATGTACGTTTTGTTGTCGGGCTGTCTGCGCTGTTCCCGACTCCTCTCCTCTCCTCCTTTTTTTTCTTTCCGCGCTCTTTTGCAGAAAAAAAGATCGTAACTCGCGGGGTGTGCAGCAGCCACCTCTCTCCAGCCTTTTCAAGAGTCTCCCAAATTCTCAAGAGCACCAGATTTTTCTGCAAGCGCGGGAGAAGGACTGGTTTTCCGACCTGAGAACCAGTCCTCTGGTGCTCTCGCGGTCCGTCGCAGCAATGCAGGTAGCCATGCGCGAGCTGTTGTTGTTTTCATTATTGTTGTTATTATTTTTATTGTCGTCATCTTTATTGGTTTCACTCTCCACGTTAAGCGTAAGCAAAGAACTTCTGTTCTTCGCGCTCAGTTTCCGCGTTATTTCCCATGGATACACTTGGTCCAGTTTTGTTTTCGCTTCTCGACATCACTCAACAGAAAGGGCTGGAGCAACAATAAACATAGACACCCCCCACCCCGTCTCTAGTCCCCAACATCCCTTTCCCATGACATGCCCCCCCTCCTCCACGTCCCCCCTCCGCTCCATTACTCCATCCCACCCCTTGTCCCCGCCCTAACCGCCCGCTCGTGCGTCCGTCCCGCAGCCAACGTTACAGCCCCGGTTCCCTCTCGGCGATGACAATGAGGGAGCCGTCCACAGATGGACCGAGGGCTCACCTCTGCGCAAGCTACTGCTATTTTAAGGAATCTGCGTGAGAGAAAGAGGAAGAGAAGGAGTGCGAGAGAGAGAGAGAGTGAGAGCGAGTGCCAGAGAAGCTATTAAGCACGACGGTCCGTCTCCGGTCTAGTGCAAAGCGCACCGTGTATTCTCAGCGGGCGGCAGGTGTATCTCTCCGCTGCTGCTGTGTCTTTCATTGTCTTTCCTCTTCTCCTTTTTTCTTTCACTGCCAATTGTGGGAATGTTGCTTAGCGTTATTTTTAATTAGAGTGAGTTAGTTGGAGCTCGAAAATGGCCCCAGAAACATTCGTTTTCCTTCTTTCCACATGCGCACAGCTTGTTAAAGTGGAATAAATTGACAGTAATATGAACACCACCCCCCACCACCCCCATTCGTCTCGTCTCCCCTCATTAACACTTAAACATCGCCACCATCTCCGTCTACTCCTCTGTTTGGCTCTATCACCGCCCACTCTCTCCTTACTCCCACCTCCCTCAATCAGTCGTCGGTATAGTATGACACAACCAGATCGATGAATACCCATGGAGCAACGCGTGAGTAACGGGTGGGCCAAGCGTTTATTCAGCTGCAGCCAACCAGTGGCAGGGGATGCAATTAGTGGCCAGTTGGCCTTGCCTGCTTGTTTTCTTTATCTCACCATTGCTTTCCCTGCAGGTGATACTCCAGAGCTCCTCTGCCCTCCTGAGGATTCAGTGAGACAGGCGGATCTGTGTGCCCGAACATGGCCTTCCCATCAGCCCCCTTTGCATTATGGAGTGTCAGCTTATTGACAGTACTCTTCACAGCTGCGGTTCACAGCAATACTAGCTTTGGTAAGCACATCTCTCTCCCTCTGTATCTGTCTGCCTCTTACTGTCTCTCCCTGGGCCCCTGACCTCCCTGACCCTCTCTCTCTGTCTCTTGTGGTGGCCCTTATCTGTTTACTTGAGGCTTTTTCGTTGTTTCCTGTATTATGACAAGGGAATCAGAGCAGCGTTAATAAGCACATGGGACACTCCCACCTCCCCAGACCCCAGTGGGATTTCTGCTGTTGTTTTTTAGGAATGTGTGTGACTCGCACGTGGGTGTAGGGCTCAGCAGTGCATTGCAGGTCCTTTGCCAGAGTAGCACACTGCCCAGTAACTTCCTCTTCTTTTTCTCTCTCAGTGACATCTTAAATTACTTGCATAAGGTCGCTTAAGATGCAAAAACACAGGCAAACACTCATCATTAGCAGTCTTGGATGTTTACCTGCTTAGCATCTCTCTGTCTTTCTCATGAGTATACACTTGGAGATAAAGAGCGATTGTCTTGTGCTTTCTCAGGTAGGGGCAAAGCAGCGTGCAAACTCTTATACAGACATATGACAGTCCTTATGGCTGAAGCTCAAACTGCGATGAGCTGGGTGCGGCTCAAAGCGGATGGTAAGAGAGGATTTGATGAGAGAAGCACTTTGTAATGATATCATCCTTGCTGTGAGTGGCGAGAATATACAGACCGATGTGCTTTCCAATTACATAACACTCAAGTGACTGACTGCTGGTAATACAACCTTTAGAGGACGAGTTTTGCCAGTGGTAAAATGGTGCGTCACCACTGGCCCTCAATCCACAGAAAATTGATTGACATAGGTAGAATCCTGTCGGCATGTTTCTCATTACACTTGGTATTTTTTTGCACAGAGTTTGACAAAGAACTGTAAGACAATATAGCAGGTAATAAGGCTCCTAATAGATGTTCCCTGATTTGCATTTCCAATATATATTCTCAGAGGCCCCTTGTATTCACTTATGCACACCCACACTATTTCACAAATCTGAATGCACCTGTGAATACACACTGCATGCATATGCATGGAGAAATACACAGTATACGCCCATAGATATGCACGCACACAGACTACATTTACTGTACTTTGAATTTGTTTATCCACATCAGCTGTTTTTATTTTCTGAATAAAATAGGTTGAAATAGGTATACTTGAGTTTCCGTGCATTTATGAATTCAATTTGGGGGAGCGAAGGATTGTCGGTGTGAGCTCACATTGGTCAGTGCGGTAGAAAGTGAGAAACAATATGGGTATGTCTAGAAGTTGGGATCAGGCCGCTGTAATACAAATGCAAATGGAAGCATGTCAAAACCTTTAGAGTTGCTGAAGATGAGAAATGCACAAACAATCACCTCAGACTGAGGCACTGATGATGAAACATCAATCTCCTGTCAGGATGCTGACCCCAACTGTGTAGTTCGTCATTGAAACCCAGGCGCTGGTTCGTTATTTGGGTCCGAAAATGATTTTGGCTCGCATTCACACGCATGTCACATTTGATTAAGGTGTGCCTGGAGGGAGGCCTGACCATGCGTGACCAATTCTTGCTTTGGTCTCACCTAAGTGCTGTTTTACATTATCATGTCAGTCAAGGAGAGTAATTAAGCCTGGGACGTCTGACAGCATTTAGGAGATGAGAAAACACGTCAAAGAGCACAGCTGAGAGATGGGAAGCAACCGTGGAGTGCTGAGTTAACAATTTTGGCATCCATGTCTTTTTGTCAGTAATATGTGTCATCAAATAATGATCAAGTACTTGTATTAATTCCACAGAAACCAAATTAATAATATCACTGCAGTGAAATCAGTCAGAATCACTTGTCAAAAATGTTTGAAAATATATTTTTTGCACCATATAGAAATGCATTAATCAGAAGAAGACCGGATACTTTTTTATCAGTAGTATTGAAATTTGTCTTAGTGGCCTTGATGCAAGAAATAATGAAAAGTTGTAGATTTTCCCACTGGCAAACAAGGAACCCAGCTTTTATTCAACACATACAACACCAAGGAACAATGCCAAAAAATTCAAGATACAGAAAAATAGATATATTCATGAATAAATCTTGTGTTTGCTGCTTTGTTCTTGACATTTGAGTAATGTGGTAAGCAATGGTGTTGCAGTTATAGAGGGAAATGTAGTGCATAAGCCGCAAAGCACCAGCCCATCACTCACATCCGCTCCGATCTGTCTGAATGTTGTGACACAGCAGCAGAGCTGTTAGTAGAAGGTGGAGTAGGGTGGGTCATGCCGTCATAATGGAGATCTCCATGCTAAGTGGCCTTGCAAGAGAAGGGTCTACTTAGCTTAAATAATTCAGTGTTATGTATCAGAGAGGAAAACGATTAGCTCAGCAAGTCAACGTTAAAGCAGATGAGCCATCAGAGTAGGACCGTCTATTATTGTTATACTCAGAGTCCACAGTGGATTAAAAATATGTTGACTGTTTGTCTCTTATCATCGGTCAGAGAGGTACAATTAAGAAAAAAGAAATACTTTCCCAGGACATATGGGGTTGATCATGTATTATGATAGCGTTCATGATAGTTTAAACTCTTGATCAATCCTGGACTTCCATTTGATGTATGTCAAAGTCATGGAAAGGACAGCACTAACTCTGCTCTGGATTTATCTGTGGCCAGGCATCCTTGGAGCATGTGAACGAATCAGGGAGACACTAATTGCATGCCATTTGACATATCCATTTCCACAGCTGGATGTGCAGCCATGCGCTGTAGATGGAAAGTGCCTCTCAGAAGGGCACAGATTAGGCATGCAATTGGCCGGCTGTGCCCTGGTTCTGTACCGCTGACCCAGTTGCCACAGGACTGCTGTGTAGTGTGAGGGTCCGTCTGCTGAAGCACTCGGTTGACAGCACGTAGAACAGTGTGCTGCGACCTCCAATCAACCACCTGGCCCTCAACGCTATGGCAGCCTGATGGCAGTCTGATCTCAGACTCCAGTAGAGTGTTTGCATTCATGGCAGGAAACATGCCTAATAGTTTATTTACTTCAGCGAGTTCTGCTAGTCAGAAACACTGAATGAATCCCGATGCTTCCAGCTGAGGCTAGTAATGGATAAGGATTAAAGGACGGGAGCAGTGTGGACCAGTTGTTAGTGTGGTAAGATTTATAGGCGGGAGGGCTCTGCGTGTGTGTGTCTCTGCCAGTGGTTCACTTTATACTGCTACAGAATGGGTTCCTTTCCCCCAGGAGCAGCTCTTTCTCATTGGCTAAAAGCCCACTTCCTGTGTGTGTTGCTGTTGTTTGGTGTTGACTTCCTGTGTGCCAAGATGGGGGAACATTTGGCTAATACACAGTACGGCTAGCACACAATAGCAGTAGGCGGTTTGGATGGGAGGCCTCTGCCTGTTAACAAGGCTGACTGATAAGCAGTGACTCATTAACAAGCCGAGGTACACAGAGCCTGGGGGAATTACCGCCTAGCCACTGTGACATTAATAAGAGGCCTAAGCTATTTTTCCATTTGGCTCCACTGGCATGGGGCTAAACCAGTGGTTTCCAATCTCAGTGCTGGCTATTTATTTCCTCCAGTGCTCTTCTATTACTTTCAGCCACTGGTTACCTGGTCTGATTGGAGTGTGGGCTGATCAGTATTGTCAATGTGGGCTGTAGCTAATGACATCTGCCGCTTCAATAGAAAAACCAGACAGCCCTCATTAGTTTTCTGCAGATTCATTCAGAAACATCTGGGGAGGAGCCCAATTAATTATTCTTATACTAATCATGCCAGTTAGTTAACAATTGTCTTTTAAGAGAAAAACGACAATGACATAATCTAGCACATATCCTAGATTTGAATCTGTGAAACTGAAGGAGATTGTGACACTACATGGATCCAATTAAGCATCTAAAATACACATGCTAAAACATGTAGTAAAGCTCCAGGAGACTGTCTGCTATCGGAATTTTAAATCTAAAGCCATATTACTTCTATTGTCTTGTGTGTTTATTCTTCTCTGATCCTTTAAGTGTTTTCTTGTCCAGATCAGTTTTCTGATTATAAATTGGATTCTGATTGGCTGGCATTAGTTTGAAACAGATTCACATCTGGCAGAAAACCAATTATTTCTCCTGTTCATCATGCCGATTAATTAGTGTGCTGTGGCTGATTGATTAAACTTCCAACAAAGCTCTAACCATGAGCACTAGAGCCCCCGGGAATGATTTGCATCACACATTGTACACATTGCTGTTTCTTCATGTTATGCTCATACATCTCTCGACATGCTGAAACATTACACATGCGTAAGCGGCAGGAAGAGAAGGTCACAGTTCAACGAGGCAAAAGTGTTGATAAGTCATTTGTAGCTAAATTAAGCAGAATTAAAATGCAGTGGCGCGCCAGTATCTTCGGATGTTAGAAGTATCAACTGCACCCAAACAAGACTCTATTAGACCTCATCAATCTGAAGCAGATCTCATCCACCCAGGCTCTCTCAGGCAAAGTGAGATTACATCAGAACAGATCAGTCTTGCATGCTGCCATCATAATAACAGCAAATGCCATTAAGAAACCAAAAGAAAGAAGTGCTCTTGAGATTTTGATGAGCGGCAACGCATTCGTCGCCCTCTCTGGTGCTTCGCAGAAGACACATCACCTTGCAGCAACTCAGGGTTGTGAAAAATAGGGGTCCCGCATTTACAGAGCAGCCAGCTTCAAAACCATCACCTCACAAACACACTACAGATTAAACAAACCTAACAACAACAACAACAGCGTCAGCCTTGAAATAAATTAATTTACCATGTTTCCACCAACAAGAGCCCGTATTGTGTTCAGCACTCATCTGGCTTTTCCTTTGATCAAGGCCCTCGCGCTCATTCCCCCATTCCTACCTGCCTGCTTTTCTCATGTTATCTGCTGAAATTCTCTGGCGGGTATTTTAATTGATTGCTGCAGGGGTGGAAATCACCAATGGTGTCATTAGCGCATGGGTGGTCAGACCAAGGGCTTCCTGGAAAGGTGTATCTGTTTGTTGAAGCACATCACTGTGCGGTGTGTAAACTCCAACTATGACCGTGTGCTGGAAGATTCGAGTGCATGGCTGTAAAGCGAAGCATTTGTATTGATTGACTCTGAGTGCTGAGGGTTCCCCCTGAGCGCAGGAGCTCCACCAATGAAAGAGCGGAGGTTGCTCTTATATATTGCCTCTTTTTAATGATGCCATCACTTCAGCTTGTGGTAGAGAGTGTGTCTGTGGGGGGATCTTATCACTGATACCACAACCATAAAGCCATTTCAATTCACCTGTGTGTTGTGTAGGGAACTCTACCTAGTTCTGCTGAGGATATCACTGTCCATTGACTGGATGGTGAGTCTTATTGAGCCTCTAATATAACTGTCAAATATAGAACCAGTTTAGGAAAAGGACTGTGAAGCAGTTCTCCAGATTAGTACTTAATGTAGTATAAAGTCTCACGAGAATAAGGAGAATAAATCTGATGTCTGACACTTTTTCTTTAGCGCTATTAAAGTGAATCAGCAGACAGAGTGACAAGGTCTTTGAATCTGTGTCCTTCATCAGCACATGCGGCAAAGTTTTTTTTAATAGCTTTACCATCGACTGGCTGATTATCAGTTCAACTGAGTGCCAGTTGGATCCTAAAATCGGATACAATTACTTTTTAGTGGTATATTATTGTGCCGGAGCAGAGTTGAATATTGCCTCCTATACACAGCATATTTATTTATTGTTTTAGTTGCAAGTTTATTGTTTACAGAGATATGTTTTCTGCATTGAAACTATTGGACAGTATCATTATTAAAGTTTTTGCATTGTAACACAGCCACTGCTCAGTGGAATTCATTTATGGTTCCACTGCACTGCTGCACTCCTTATGCCTCCCAATCATATTGTACCACCCTGCTTGAATGCTCATAGCTTCTATATATACTGCAGATCTGCTATTGAAATTAATTCTGTATTATTTAAATGCCCTTTGAATTAATGCACTACCTGGCATTTAGTGTATGTGTTTTCATCATTTATGGCTGCATTGTAATCGGATCAAATATTTTAATGCAGCCAATGCAAAGCGGGGGTGTCATTTGGGGAGGTTGCTTTGTCAACAAGAACAGCCATGACGGGCATAGGATCATTAGACATGATACTATAGAGCCTGGATTTACTTTTCATTGAAGTGGAAAAGGTCGTCTTTTACGAGTCTTTCCTGGAAGGCAACAAAAATGATGACGAGGGATTTTTACTGCAGTTTGCAACTACTGTAAAGGCTAGGGGAAAAAGGGGATAGGAGTGAGAAACTGATGGGATCTGAGTGTGGTGCTGTATTGTACCACTGTAGGTGTCTTTGGAGAGGCTCAAGGAACGGCAAACTCTGGAGAAGTTTAGACTTTTCTGCAGTGGTTGCAGGATGCGAATATACACTTTATTTACTCCTGGCTGAGGTTTGATCATCTCTGTGGGTGGTGTGGAGGACCTGATAGCGTTAAGATCGTGCCATGTATTTACTCTCTGTAAAGCCATGTTTTTTTCTGAGTTAAAGAGATCCAAAGAAATTGAATTTTAATACAAGGTGTAAATTATGCAAGAGTGCTAAATGTTTTAAAAGAAAGAGGAAGTAAATTGTCTTTTTGTTTAGTTTCCTCTGTGTTCATGCACCTCATTTCAAGTTCTTTTAAAGTGTTTTTGGTTTATTGTTATTGTTCTTCTCCTTCAATGTCACAACCTAGACAGGTACCCGCCTGATACAGTGAATATTTTCATTGTTGGAACATTTTCATTGTACACAGCGATATGACCTAAATTAGTATCATTACACTTTTATGAGATTTGCTGCTCCCGTCTATTCTTGTCTTAAGTGGAGGAACTGAAGTCATCACTTTAAAGGAAAAAAAAAAAAGCAGCAGTCTGCTGATGAGCATGAAAAAATCTTGTTTGCTTTATTCTGTCATCCTTGAGCTTTTAAAAAGTGCCACATCTATGTTTTCTATTAGGAACTCACGAAAGGAATATAATGCCTCGTTTTAAGCGGTAGATAAGGTCTTATGATCAGTGAGTCATTGTAATGCAAGTGCAGACTTTAAACTCACGGTGACCAGTCGAGAGGTCCAGGCTCGGCTTTTAATCTGGACCTGACCCTTTGCACCGATCAAGGTACGATGAACTCGTGATGAGTAGATGCGACTTTTGACGATGGGGCCATCGCCACACCGTGTAACTCAGCATTACTGTGCCGGTTGAAGACAAAAGCACCAAATAGGCATCTCTAATCTCCCTGCTGAATGAATCCGAAACAAAGAGAGGAGGAACGCAGACATAGAAGCTTGGACACACATGGGATAAGCTGATTACCCAGGAAAGGAGGGAGGGCGAGGGAGACAGAGGGAGAAAGACAGAGGCATTCACGTGAACAAGAGAAAACCATACAGTAAGGGTGCATGACGGCAGGGAAATGGAGGAGGAGGGGTTGGGAGGGAGGAGGAAAAAAAAGTGAGCGCACTCTAATGATGGGGTGAACAGACCGGAGAGAAAATGAAAAGAAACAGTGTAGGGAGCGAGGGAGGGAGAAAGAACTCACAAGAGAAAAAAAGGTGAACGCTTAAAAGGACGAGCCCTGGCGCGCTACACAGAGCATGCAATAGGAAAATGAAGGGAATGCATATTTGCCTCTGATATCCTTCTTAGCCATGCGACACAATCAAAAAACAGGACATTATGCTAATGCGAGACTGCTCAGCAATATAATTGCAACCTGACTCATTTCACCTGTCGCTATATATACAAACGGAATTACACCCAATCCAGGTGTACAGGCTAAATATACAGCTAATTAAAATTAATGAGATTTACTTAGAAAAGAATATGCTTCTTCTCTAAGCTGCTTATCCCTGCATGGGAATCGGCTACACACACTGACACACACACACACACTCACCTTTGCCAGTTCTCTAAGATACACACACTTCATTTTGATTCACTCTCCTTCACTTCGCTTTCTCACCCTCTGCTAGGCAGACTGTTAAGAAACCCCAGTATGCTAGCACGCACGCACGCACACACAAACACGCAGTCTATCTATCTGTCTTTCAGCCAGCTTTCCTCTCACGCAGACTTAAACATGCTCCTTGCTCAGTGAACATGAAGTTCTTGACTGTACGTTGCCATTCACACACATAGACATGAATAAACAACTGAGTTTCTGGAGAAAAAAAGTTGAGATTGTATTGAAAATGATTTGCAAGTCATTGTTTTTAGTTTTAGAAATTAGGTTGTGGACAGTTTCAGTGAGATTCTTAGATGACCAAGACACATCGCTCTAATCTCTTAAACCACTTTAGCTTAGCTTTTGGTGTTTTTGTTATGCAAACACAAATGCAACCTTCATGTATTCCTAACAGTGCTGTAGCGTGCTAGTGTTGCTCCTACATAATCATGTTAATGATGCTCCATGACCATCATTACAACTGACAAATTATGTATATAACTCAGGAACAAATATTAAATCACAACGCGTCCTGTAGTGGAAGACGTGTAGCACAATAAAGTCAATTTGAAGATGAGGGTCAAACACAGGATTTTACCCTCGAGAAACCCAAATTATATTAGACTTACATTATATTTTCATTTTTTATGCATTTTTCTTCTTTTGATAAAGTACCTACATGGCTAAGTTGAGGAAAAGATAGTAGTTTCTGTTAAAACAGAGCCTTTTGCAGTATTAACGCTGTATTAAAACTGTTTCTGATTGGCTTTCTGCCAGAAAGCCCTCTCTCATGTGCATGTCCTTCCCTGATGTGGGATAATATCGGATGATATCTGATTGTGCGAGTGACAAGATATCTGTGTAAACGAACTCTTGACCTAAAACGGGTTACATAAACATTAATGAAATCTGAACACTAGTCGTCAGCTCAACACTTTAAAGAAACATGATAAAGACAAGCGCATATGGTGATATTTACTTGTAATGTGATGGCCCAAGACACCAGCTCAAACCAATTATAAACAGGGTCTTAGAGGCAGCAATGCAAACCCA
Source organism: Rhamphochromis sp. 'chilingali' (assembly GCF_963969265.1). Taxonomy (NCBI): domain Eukaryota; kingdom Metazoa; phylum Chordata; class Actinopteri; order Cichliformes; family Cichlidae; genus Rhamphochromis; species Rhamphochromis sp. 'chilingali'. The sequence goes on along the minus strand of NC_137943.1, from coordinate 28,008,519 downwards.
CAAGCAGATGCTTGTGACCACACAAAAACACTTCCAGGAAAATGCACGTGTACATTTATGCATAAAGACATGAATAAGACACACACAAACATATATTCAAATGGAGCTTTGAAGGCACTCTGTTCTTTACTTAAACAAAAATACCCCTGTGAGCCAGGCTGTTGACTGCCAGATGAAAAATTGTGTTTAGCCGGGGAGCGCGCATACAGCATACATATATATACTCCCCGCACTGTGTTCCTCTTGTATACACACAGTGTAGGCATTTGATATGTAACAGTTCCCAAATTGCTTATGCATATGTTTTTTCCCCATAAGGTGTTGTCCAACTGGCAATTCTTCAATTCCGAGTGAGCAAAGTGCTGAGTAATTAAATGGCTCTTCAAGTCATCTCTGAAGTAGTGTTGTAGGAGGACACTGGGAAAATGACACAGAGCAAATTAATCACGCACTTTATTAACAGACTTAGGTTTCAGCGGAACATTGCTGTCTCCACCGCAGCGAGTTGCACCACTTGGCACACCCGACCCTGAGCACATTCACCCTAACACGTACAGTGGGTCACACATGCACTCACACACTCATCTGAGTGTTATGTGAGTAACACACACTTCCGTGCTCTCCTCTTCCTTCTGTCTCTATCTCTCTCTCCTTCTGTCAGAGCTTCATTTCTCAGCCTGGTGAGTACTTGAATGTCATTATGACTTTTGCTATCAAAAGCAAACAGCGGGGCAGGATTGAGGAGTGCATGCCAGACCTCCCGTTTTCCACGCTGAGAATGCCGCAGCATGTCGAGTGCTATTTTGATTGTTTCAGATTTTTTCCTGCTTCTGTGTGACAAAAGGATAGGCTTTTTTTTTTAAAGAACAGATTTATTGACCAAGCTCCTGCTGCGAGGCTCTACAACCCCACGCTGATGTATTTTCTGAATGGAAACCCCCATCTCTTTATATTTACAGTATGATCACTCTACCTTGGCCTGTGTGTCAATGAAGATGTCTTCATATCTACCGGCACATTCGATCCTATTTTTGTAGTGCATCGACAGACGGCAGAAGTGAATAATATAATTGAGCTAATGAGCTACACGCCCTTATCTGCTGTTCATTCACACGGGCAGCCCGAGGCGTGACGACTATCAGCCTCTTACACAAGCTACTGTATGTTTGATGAGTACCTTGAAGGGAGAATTTGATAATGCAGTCAAACTTCCTCAAGGCAAACTGTTTTGATGTGTGAACCAAAGAAGAAGGAGTTTATCCTCTGCTTTCCCCCCCCCTTATTCTCTTATTCTACAATGAATATTTAAATATTATTGTGATTTATTTATGGCGGCTCGGTGTTCAGCTTCACTGAGCTATTTTCAGGTTGATATCTTCACAGGCAGGAGGGTGGGGAGGTATATAGACTTCAGGGGTGGAAGTAACGAATTACAAATACTCACGTTACTGTAATTAAGTACATTTTTTGGGTACTTGTACTTTTACGAGTAATTTTTCAAGTGTGTAATTTTACTCATACTTGAGTACAACTTACACCATGTAATCTACTTCGCTACTTATAAAATCAAAAGTCACTACTGAGTACGCCCACAATTTGAATTAATATTCAAACCTTTCGTCTGCATTTTTGCAGCCAATAAGGCCGTGCAATCGAGACCGCGCCAATTTAAGACGTAAGCAAAGAATAAACTCCGCTGCAGCAGCAGGCACAGGTGTCTGGAGGTGCTAAATGGTGGAGTATAAACTACTTTATAGACGAAAGATTTGGAGACAAAGAAGCCAAAATGGAGACAGAGGACAACACTGTCAACCATGAAAACGACGTAGAAAAGACGGAGGACGCGTGCCTGTGGCCATACCTGGAGGAATTTTTCGTGTACAGAGGAAGAAAAGGAGACAGCGTCCAGATGCAGTGCAAACTTTGTTTGACCTCTACAGTCATTTCAGCTTACAAGACTTCAGCATCTAATCTAAAAAAACACATTGAGGTAAGAGGTTTTACAACTATACATGTATGATATTGCTTTCTTATTTTTCATGTGTGTTAAGGTTACTAGTTTGGCTAAGATATTGTCACCGCCATTGGTTAGCCTGATATTAAAATAAGACGGAGCTAGCTAATGTGCGTGTGTGCATGCATAATTGAGCTACAATTCGTAGGAATGTTTTAGCTTATTATTTGGATAACCACCGTCATTACAATAAATTAAACTTGTAGTCATTTAAAACTCACAGGCCTACAATCAGCTGGCCTATTTAAAAAAACAAACAAACAAAAAAACAAACAAACTTGAACACAGTGCTGAGCTGCATCTCAAATTAATCTTCCAGCTCTCAGCTGACATGTACCAGAGCCCGATTGATGGATCAGTATCATTGGCCTGATATAGGTCTATCATAGTGACATGGCTCTTAATCAGTAGGGTTATATGTTTCCCAATATGATATCTTTTTTTAAAGAACATAATGTGGATTGGTTTTATTTGTTAGCTGTATGGGCAGCATTTTTGTGTATGTGATCCCTTTTCTTAAATTAGATTTGCTAGATACACATATTTTGCTCTCTTAGTATTTTTAGGACCTGACTAATACTGAAAACTTTAGGGTGATACTGATAAAAAGGAGTTAAAAATTTAGATACTGATACATTGGTCGATACTCTTTTTACAGATAGTATACATATTACAGAACTTAGAATGTATACAGAAATTCATGTTTTTTGCAATGATCGTTCAAAATTGGTTTACACTTGTGAATAAATACAGCAATATATCTGCAAAATTTGACCAATTCACCACTCTTTTATACTATGCTCAACAATCAAAGATTAGCTCAAGTCTAGTTGAATAATGTTTTAAAAATGTGTTTTCTTTTAGTGTTAATCACAGTGATGTTATGAAGTAATGTATGAACCTGACGTATGATAATATTTATCTCTACAGAGGAAACATCCATCGAAGACTGAGCAGTACAATATCACTGTGGCATCAACATCTCGACAGCGAAAGACCACAGCCACACCAAACAAGCTCTCAGCAAATACACAAGCCAAGTTACCAGACCTGATGTTGAGAGCTGCAAACAAACATGTTCCACAAGCAACTGTTGACAAGCTTGTCATCAATTTCATATGTGAGGGTCTACAGCCATTTGCAGTGGTAGAACAGCCATCTTTCAAAGAATTGGTTACCACATTACAACCTCAAGCCAAAGTCATCTCCAGACCCACTGTCCGTGCCAGAATCTGTGAAGCTGCTGATCACATGAAGATGACTTTGGTTGCAGCATTGGATAAAGTCAAATTTGTTGCTACCACTACTGATTGTTGGTCAGCTCATCAGAAAAGTTACCTTGGAGTCACATGCCATTGGATAGAGGAAGCGTCCCTGGAAAGAAGATCTGCAGCACTAGCATGCAAAAGATTGAGAGGGTCTCACACATTTGACATGCTTGCTGGTGCGCTTGATGATATCCATTGCCAATACAAGATTAGAGGCAAAGTTGTAAGAACCACAACTGATAGTGGATCCAACTTTGTCAAGGCCTTCCACATGTTTGGGGCACAAAATGATGCAGATGAAGCTGAAGATGAAGCAGACCCAGAAACTCTTGACCTGACTGACCATATTGACTACCATGAGGCAAGTGCAATTCTTGATGAAGACTCTGGTTTGGAGTATCAACTTCCGCCTCATCAGCGATGTGCATGTCACCTGCTAAACCTTGTGGCAACAACTGATGCTGCCCTAGCAGAGAGCATGAATGAAACCTACAAGAGGCTCTCCCGTGCAACCTTTGCAAAATGCCAGGCCATTTGGAACAAAACTGGCCGATCTCATTTGGCTAATGAAGTGGTAGAGGACAAGTGTGAGCTACAGATCATTCGTCCCAATGCAACACGATGGAATTCAACCTACCTTGCCATTGAAAGGATAATACGCATCATTGATGAGAAGGGGGAAGATGCCATCAGGAGCATTTGTGAGGAGTTCAAGGTGAAAATGTGAGTAAAATTGGACACCTACCAATATGGTTGCAAATTTTGTGAATTTTCCTTAATGTATGGTTAAAAACGTGAGCAGACTCTTAATATTAAATCAGAAGATCCCTATTATAGTCATGGTGGGTTTTGTTGTTGTGTCTTACAGGTTGAGTCCTGCAGAAGTTGCATTCCTAAGGGAGTACTGTACCACCATGAAGCCACTGGTGAAAGCTTCAAACATCCTTCAGTCTGAGTCCACTTCCTTTATGGGATGGCTCCTGCCAGTAATCCAACAACTACTGTCCAAACTTAGCAGGCTGGAGACATCAAGCAAGACATGCGTGCCACTCATCAGAGCCCTGCAAAATGGCCTTCAAAAGCGTTTTGGAGCGATGATGGAGGATCCAGAGTTGGCTGCAGCTGCAGTCCTCTTACCCAAGTTCAAGACTTCCTGGACTGACAGAGCAGATGTAATAGAGGCTGGTAAGGATTCATGTGATCCCATTTTTGTGTATTTTTACATTTGAACACATGCTTAAGTGAGTATTTCACCTAATACATTGTAAGTTATTGATGGTCTGTCCTGAATACTAAACAATCCTTTTTGAGAATTTGCCGATTTTAAATTTGTGTTCAGGAATAATCACTGAAATTTAAATAACAAAATTGTGTTATCTACTTGCAATTACAGCCTTGACATACATCAAACAACATCTTGAAACGACAGAGCATGAGAGTGAGGATCAGCAAAGAGAGTCATCTGATGAAGATGAATTCTTCTCCAGACCGATCTCCAGAAGGCTGCAAAGTGCAGTTGAGCTTGATGGTTATCTTGCTTGTGCCACAGACACCATGGAGCTGCTGCACTCCTTCTCAGCCATCAAAAACCTCTCTCTTAAACTGAACACAGCTCTGCCTGCTTCTGCTGCGTGTGAACGACTTTTTAGCTGTGCTGGTCTACTCTTCACTGCCAAACGAAGTCGGATTGCCTCTGTTAATTTAGAAAACCAGCTCTTGCTGAAACTGAACAAAAGGTTCAGAAAGTAAAGTGTGAAAGAAATGCTAAGAGTTTAAGACACTTACCTGCCTGTTGTTCAGTGTATGGGGAAAAGTTTAAATGGTTCTACGCATGTTCAGAAACATTTTTGTCATTGTTTTAACAAACAAAATTCCTCCTTTTATATCTACATTTATTTACAAAACAAGTTACCTTTCTATACCTTGTTCATCTGAAAAATGTGCTTTGAACATAAATATTTATACTGGTGAATCGAGTTGAATGCCTGCTATTGACAACAGAATAAAACATCAGTCTGTTAAAAAGTAATTAATACTCTGAGTAGTTTTTGAGAACAGTACTTTGTACTTTTACTCAAGTATTTTTTTAACACCAGTACTTTTACTTGTAATTGAGTACAATTTAACCAGTGTAACAGTACTTGTACTTGAGTACAAATTTTGAGTACTCTTTCCACCTCTGATAGACTTGTACATGGGAGGTGTCATGCTTGAGTTTGTGACAGCGCTCAGCAGCGTGCCTCCGAGAGCATCTTTTTGTTGTTGTTTGAAGAGTTTGGTGACATTTTCTGGCTCTTCCCCTCAGGGCTGTAAGATTCACAGCTGGCCTGGTTTCATCAACCACCCAGTGCATTTTACTCAGGACGTCATAGGGTCAGCTGCCAGAGGAAGGGTGGCTACATGTTGGCTTTTCTTCATGCTGCTGTGTATTGCAAGTCTGTGGAATCAGCTGCCATTCAATAGTGTTAAACCACTCCAAGCCCTCATGCAATTGAAGGCATTTTAAGAATATATCTCAAAAGTTTCAATATCCTTTGCGTAATTATTATTTTTGTGTGTGTAGCTTAGAAAAATGCTTCTATCTGGACATAAGTTTACCATTTAATCTAATATAAGATACAGTATCTTGGTTAGAAATATTAATGCTAGTATTTTATTTGCTTGTGAGGCCTGTTATTATGTTTTTATTCCCCTTGGGCATTCAGTTTTTATCATTTATGTTAAGCACATTGAGTTTATGTGTAATGTGTAATCGCCATTGTCAGTTTTACTGTATACTTTACATTCAAGGCCATTTTGTGAGTTTGCATTGTATCAGGCTGGACGTGTTCATTTAAGAAGTTTTCAAAGTTTGAAGGCTAAACTTTCAACAACCAACTACCTTTATTAGACTTCTCATAATAGTCGCTGCTGGTGCAGTGACACACCAGGTTAATGCAGTCGTGAGATGAACTTGACAGATATGGAATCTGAAAGGATTGCTTTGCAATGAAGTTTAAGTTTTTAATATTTAGGGTTAATGTGGTAAATTTAAGCAAGTTGTTTTTGGTGCCTAAGACCTAACCAGCAAGTGAACGATTAAAATAAACTAAAAATCTGTAAGATATCAAATGGGACATAAATCATTGTATCCTCCATCCCTACAACATGCAAATGTGGACTTTGTTGCTCTGCAAAAGAAGACTGATCACTCTGTGACAGGTAATACCACAACCAATGTGTCAGTGCTCAAGCGCTAAAGGATAGGTATCAATGTAGTCGAGCTCCATAGAAATGAGTTCAAGTTAAAAGACAAAAACCCCTAAATTGTAAACCTTGGGTCTGATACTTATATAGAGTACTGTAATGTTGGCTGGTAATAATTAACCTGTCATTTTTAAATAGTGACATAATACAAATATTGATTTATTTTATAAATAATTTAAATGGTGATTCACACAAAATTCTGTTGTGGATACAAATTTTGGTGAACGTTATGGGTGCCGCATGTTGAACGTGACACATGAAAGAAACACAAACTTAGAATGTAACATTGCATTTGCAGGAGGATGATGAGATGAAGATCATTTATATGAAAATCAAAAGAATTGGGATTTATAACCAATCTTTTTTAAAAAACACGTTCATGCAATGCTTCGTTCAGATTGGCCCACCCGTTAAAGGTACGTGCAGACATAGATACATACAGGTGCTACCATCTGAATAATATTATTTGAAACCCTGGCATGAGAATTGACTGGAAATCCACAGCCTGCCAGGCTTTGCTTAACTAATTGCAGTGTCCAAAGTACATAAACAGGAAATCATTCTGCAACTTTGATAATCGTGTAACAATTTAAGTAAAAATTTGCTGCTTTCTGTCCTATGAGATGACGTGTTTGGAGTGCTGAATTCACCAAAAGAAGCATTTTAATAAAAAAATTTTAAATAGTAAAAGATATTTTCACAATCCAGAATAAATAATCATTTCTTTTAACCTTAAACAATTATTTACTGTCTTTTGCTATTACTGTTTTGCATTTTACCAGGTCAAAACTAAAAACTTGATTATGTTTTTGCTTTCAAGTGTCACATCAAGTCAAATCAAACGTCCTCATTTTTTATTTTTAGGGCTTGTGTCAAACTAAACTTTCACACTTTGCTCTGAGTGAGAAAACACATTTCAGATCTCAGCCCTGACTAAGAAAACACTAAGTGAAATGTCACATACTGAAGCCCCACTGTAATAATGTGGCCTGGAAATATGGCCTTGGTAAAAATCACATAACTCCTGCAGCATCTGCTCAGGCATTGCGTTTGGTTCTGGTTTAGAGTATCGGCTAAATTGCGGACATGTTAAGATGTGAAGTAATTACAAAAATTCAATCATTTTCACTGGCAGTTTCAGATTAGCCTCAGCCAGTATGCCGTAAATTGACTGGCACATATCCTCTAAACAATAGATATCCCGCACTGCATGCATATACATGCAAATAGGAGTTGTTTCAGGGGGCACATGCTAGCACAGTGAATTGAGAACCGAATGAAGGATCCGGCGATCTTGGTGTCTTGATTAATTGTCTTTCAAGTACTGCTATCAAATTTACTGTCAGAGTTGAATCTCTTAACTCCCTCCAATCAACTGATATTGCACTGTTTGAAATGAAAAATGAAAGCTCCACCTGAATCAAATCTGACATCTTCAATTTGAAGGGGAAAAAAAAACACCTGATAAAGGAGCACATTTTGTGAGCCACTCTCAAACATTTACAGGAGCACTTTACTCTGGGACTTTATTCTGTTACACATACAAATGCCAACAAAACAAAACTATATTAGCTATTCACAAATATCCCATTAATTTTTGTTATTAGTTTCTTATTGTATAGGGCAGGGGTCGGCAACCTGCAGCTCTGGAGCCGCATGCGGCTTCTTTGTCCTTATAGTGCGGCTCCGGGTGGTTTGGGAAAATAAATTAGAAGTAATTAGCTGAAGTCTATTTTATTTGTGTTTAGTTCTTTTTTTAACTTGTGTTTCTAAATTGGAAGATTATTGTGATTTTGAAATATAAAAATAAAATTATATTTTATTATTTTTCATCGCTCAAAATAAGCACATGCCGAAATGCCGTGCATTTATCGAGACTTTCAACCCCAGGTAGGCCAATTATGGATCTTCGGATCCACATTATGTCAGCAGCTGTTCTCCACCGTGAACTATGTTAAAAACAAACACCACTCACGCCTCACAGATGACAGCTTACAGTCCTGCGTAAAGATGAAAGGAACTTCGTACAGCCCCGGTTTGCAGACGCTGTGCGCAGAGGTTTAGGAGCAGAAGTTCCATTGTAAACATACCACGGCAGACCGGACGCTTTAACATCTCTTTATTGACCACTTTTCACACACGGTTGCTATACGCATACAGCCGGCTGTAGCTTTTCAGCTCACAGCCCGACACATACCAACACAACAGCAGAGAGAGCACAGACTTTAAGGCGGAAAGGCGTGTTTGCGGGTGCCGCGGGTGCGCCCGATTCCCCTGCAGCGGCACTGCAGACCACGCCCCGCCACACACATTAACCAGGTAAAATACATATTTAGGCAGAATTTAGCAAATTTTTTTTTTTTTAGCAGCATAGTGCTTTTTTTCCAATTATTTTTTTAAAAGTCAGGTCAAGGCTCCAAAAGCCCAAAGGCGATATAAGGGTGGCGGCTCACAACAGTTTTTGTTTGCTATTGGATCATTTTAGTTCAGCTGGGTGTCTTTCCTTTTGTTATATTTCTTTAAGAGTTCAAAATGTGTTAATTACATAAATAAAATGGAATTTTCTCTGTAGCACTTCATGGATTTCATAAGCAACACACCGTAGTTGCTCTGTGGATTTTTTTAAAAAGCAGTTAAAAACTTTTCTGTTCAAACAAGCCTTTTGTTGATCTACCTATTTTAGATTCTTTACATTATTTACATTTGATCTTTTACATTGTGTATAATGTCTATTGATTGTATTGTGTATTTTAATCTTTGTGTACAGTGCTTTGTGACTGCCTGTCTGTTAAAAGCGCTTAATAAATAAACTTTACTTACTTACTTTAGCTGTTCACACAAAGCATAAAGGTAAAAAAAAAAACCCCAATATATACAGTGTTATCTTCATTTTAGATGTCAAAAAGTATTTGCGGCTCCCAGTGTTTTCTTTTGCGTGGAAACCGGGTCCAAGTGGCTCTTTGGGTGTTGAAGGTTGCTGACCCCTGGTATAGGGAAACACATGCTGAGACATACAAATAGTCATACACCAATACTAACAAAGCCACAGTGGCTCATGTAATTTGAAAAGCACCTCACTGTTGGGAGGACTAAAAACACATGCACTGCTTCAACACAAATCATCATGCATATTATTCTCTCTGTTTTAAAAAAAGCACTGAAACGGGACCTTTAAAGCTCTACTTTAATACTACTAAGATAAGTATGAATAATTCAGAGTGCCAGACATGATAGACAGTCTGATAAAATAACTATTTATATAACAGTTTCAAGTGAAGTCACAGATATCTGCTCTGTTAGGAAAGTAAATCCATTAAAAACAAGAAATATAAAAGTGATACAACACCTGCCATTTGTCGGATGATTTCTCCCACTGTGCCGCTATGACTGCATACATTTTCGAGCGCCAGTGGCCCGAGGGGGAATCCCTAACCATGACAGTGTTAGTGCATAGATTTGTCTGCAGACACATATACCAATGCAGCAGATTTTATGCAAGATTTAAGTTGTAAAGACCAACAGAGGATGACAATGTTTTGGGAAATGTACTTTGTTGCTCACTGGAATGACAATAATTTATATCCAGGAGTTGATTAGCCATGGTGTTTGAAATCTTCCACCTGCCGTATACAAGGCCCTTTAGCTCCGATACAACAGGAAATCTAATTGTCTTTCATTGGCACTTCTGTGCTGCTGATATTTGAAACTGTCACAGACAGAAATTGACTTCTATCTGTGATAAAGTTTTTTTCCTGACCTTAACATCCTACATCACTCACTTAATTTGAAGGAGAATTTCATTAACAATGATTCGTTATCACTGAGCTTTTACCTTTTAAGCCTATGGCAAGCGCAGACAACTGAATTTCATGTTAAAACATGAAAGAGTGCAGTTCTTTGAGGCTGTGCTTACTGTGGATAGTATTAAGGTTAGCAAAGTGCTAAAATTATCCTCACAACATGCCTACAAAGACATGCTGATGATGTCAGTTTATAACAAGGGCCAATACTTGTAAAATAGTGAGGTAAGCTAATGTTCTTATACACATTTCCAGTTTAAGTTTAGGAATGCTTTATGGCCAACTATCAGATTGATACCTTGCCTGTGTAAGCTGAATCTGTAAGCTGCCTTTTAATAAATTGTGTTGCCTGTGGGCTTAATGTGAAAGCCAAGCCTTCATCACGGCCAGAGAAGACGTATTTAACATTTTTCAGTACTGGGTTTCTGTTTTGACCTCTTTGACCTCTTCTTACACACAATAGGGTAACAATGATCGCTTTATACTGAATGGCATGCTGCTTGGCACTTTCACACATCAGCCACCTGCTGCAGTGTTGCTGCCATCAGCTATCTGTGGCTACCTGAGGTCAGTGGAAGTGCTGATGATGCAGTGAGCCTACCACACAGTGGATGCTAAATAGCAAGTCTAAGCTGAATTAAGCATGATTTTTGGAGGGAAAATTCTCATCTCCTGTTTTGTTTTTTGTTTTTTTTTTAATTCTTTAGCTCTGGAGAAAATGCATCAAATAAAATTCTTAACAGTAATGAAATTGTTCCTTGTTGGCATCCTAATATGTACAACCAAAAAGTTCAGGTAAGGCTTTTTTTTTGTCATAACCCAAAGAAGTGGACAGACTGAATTTATTTATAGATGATGGGGCATGAAAAAGTCAACTTGAAATTCAGTGTTTGGGTGAAGAAAAAATAAGAGAGTCAGAGTTGAGATGGAGTTGGTGGAGGATGATCTGATATCGTCGTGTTGGTGTTGTCCCCCAGATCATCATGAAAATGTTGTTCCAGGTTCAACATTGCAAGTGACCAATCACATTGTTGTGACGTTATTCTTTTGCACACCAAGCCATTCGTGCATTTATGAAATTCCAATGTTGCAAGGACAATATCAGTTCCGCTTACCGTTTATTAAAGGATTAGGGTTAGGGTTTGGGTCAGGGTCTGTTGATCGGCGGACAGAGGCGGTTTCGCGCAGCTTAAGTACAGTTTTTTGTTTTACAGTGGTTTTTCCCGAAGTCGCAAAAGTATGACGTCACAACATTCTGATTGGTCACTTGCAATGTTGATCCTGGAACAACATTTAGTATGATGAGCTGGGAACAACACCAACACGATGATATCAGATCGTGCGTTTGGCGAATGTGCAGATTTGCAGAGGAAGGACAGTGGATGTTAAAGATGCCAGGTGGAAAAGAGGACCAATGAAGAGAAGGTTCATGGATGTTGTCAAGGAGGACATGCAGAGGGTTAGTGTAAAAGAAGAGGATGCTGAGATGGAGGGAGATGATCTGCTGTGGGACCAGCGGAAAGAAGAATCGTGAATGGAACGTGAATGTCTGTACCAAATTTCATCACAATTGATCCAATATTTAACTGATAGCCTTCAATTTGAATATGATGGAGAGTGCTGGTCATTAGGATTCACCCTCTAGAGAAGATTAAGATGTGAACAAAGTTGCATGGCAATCTATCTACTAGTTGTTGACATGTTTCAGCAAGATGGTGGTGTACTCCAGAACAAAAGCTCGTAACTCAAAAGTTTAATCTGTGCATTACTAGCAATAACTGGCATTCTGGTTATATTCATAGAAATACTTTACAAACATGGAAAATAAAAACTTGAAGTCATCATTGCAACATGTCACCTCAGCTGTGCTGTAGACAGAGTGTCAATCACAGTAGCCCCTGTGCCCAAACCAACAGTCAGTCGACAAAGTTCCATTTAGAGTGGAACCCGGCTTTAAATGCGATTCAGCTGGATTTGAGTTTGCTCTCCCGGCTTTGGATTTGAATAGAATAGAATCGGCCCTTCTTTTTTTTTTTGGCTTCCCTGGCTTCAGAAAGCAAGATTAGATAGAGGTAGAGCGGGAAAGAGACACATATGGCGAGGGAGAGAAGCAGAGTCAAAGGAGACAGAGGGATAATAAGAAATACAGAGCAAGCGAGAGCGTCCACGGATTTTTAAAATTGCAAGAGCCTTAAAAGAAATCTAAATTTAAGGCCTTGAGAAGTGTGAAAATGTGTGAAACGTCTGTATTAAGGGTCTTATTTTTCCACCACTCTATGATAAGTTTCTTTGTCCTGCACGTCCCGTCTTAGATTATTTCAGAGCAGAGCACGGTTAGCAGTACAATAGGCTGTGTAATGTTTTATTCATCATTTCTGCTTTAGCAAACAAAATTGGACTTCATGTTCCTTAACAGATAATTACACTGCCCGTTCATAATATCAGAATTTTTATAAGCTGTACTGAATCTCAAATAAGTTCATTTTGGCAGTTTTATCGTGTTCTATTTGTTGCACTGTAAGATCTGTAAACCCTAGCCAGATTTTGACAATAAAGTAATTACCATAAACAAATGACACTATTACAAGGGAGATTGTCAGCCTCGGAGGGCTTCTGTGCTGCATTTTAGAGAGTGTCAGATTTCAGAGGAAATCTGGGAAATCTTGTACGTTGTTAACAAGAATTTACATTACAGTATTAAAGCTTGTGGCACATTTTCATTAACAGTAATGGCAAATATTTGTCATCTGGATTTCTTTTTAAGTGAAAGAAATGAAATACAATTTTCTGATGTTAGATATGTCAGGTTTTTTATATATACATGGATTTATTCGTCCAGCATTTGGTCCACTTTTTTCTTTAAGAGTATTAATCTCATGTATTCTTCTAACAATATTCTTTTCTCCTCTTCATATTCTTCTTTTTTAAATGAAGGTGTTACTTTGTTTCTTTGTAAAGTATATGAAGCTAAACTAGACACTAAACCAAAACAATAACTTAATATGGATTGACATTATCCTCTTACTTATATATGCAAATAAACAACCATTATCATTCAGTTAGTGTTTGTTTGGCCATCTGGTGACTGCTAGGCCAGTATTTACCCCTTTTAGCTCTATTTTTGGCCTCCACCAACTCCTGAGGGAAAAGCCTGAATGGGGAAAGTATGTGTCTGTTCGCTTTTTATTGCTGAGTAGCTACAGTGAGTTTCTAGAGCCAATTTTAAAAGATAAATAAATAAATAAATGAAGGAATGAAAATAACATTTTCTGGCCTGAGCCAAAACCATAAAGTTGTGAGCTGCAAAGCAGAATAAAAGTGTAAAGCTGAGATAACCCGCAGTGTTTCTCTGTAATTTCGTAATTGTCATATAGTTAAATTGTGATAAGATACGTTGAAATAACAGCGTGTGAAACGCTACTTGGTGTTTACATTCATCCATTTGGCAGATGCTTTCGTTCAAAGGTCGAGCGGCGAGCGAAGGGCCACAGAACGACCACGTAAGGGTTGCTTTGTGATGGTTTGTTTAGCTGGAAAAATCTTTTAAGGGGAGTGGTTTAGTGTGTGGATGAATCTGTTTTTGGACTGAACAGTAGGATGTGCATAGCATATTTTGATTGTTCCACAAGTGGCACGGCGGTGCAGGTTCACATAAGTGCAGTTTTCTTTATTATTAGAGAGAATGAGAAAAGGAGGAGTGGGAATTCAACACATTTGAGTTTGCGACATTCATTCAGTTTAAGCATCTTTAAGGCTCCTCTCTGATGTTGCGATACTCATTTGTTTTAGCTTTTGACACATTCCCCACTGAGGTGATCAATTAATATATGAAACAATGAATGACGAATTAATAACAAAAACAAAAATTAGTCGCAGCCCTACATGTGTGTTACATTGTAGACTGCACAATATAGCATTTCATTTCAGCAAGTCTGAGTGTCAGCAGGAGATTCATTAGCTCATTAGTGTGAGACTCATTAGCCAGAAGTCTTGTGATGTTTAAGTCTTTGGCAATATAAGTACTATACTCGCAGTAAACTTTGCACTGCCCTGACCTGCGTTTCTGCCAATTGAGTGAGAACATAGTCGGGGGGCTGGACAGCTTCGTCAGCTCTCTTTTTCAGGATGGGTCACCTGAAGTTTTGATGAATGTGCTTTTTGCCAAGAAGATTTCCTGTTGCTGACATTGTGCTGCTAATTGGGACCAGTGCAGAAGCTCTTATTAGTCTGATGCTCTCCTTTCCTGAATCCTGTAAGGAATCTGTGAGTTACGTTGATAAAACGTGGTCATTTACCTTGAAATATTACCCATAAGTTCAAAGAAAAAAAAATTATTCTTTGTGAAACCTGCAGAGAGCTTGTAAAGGTAGAGACAGAGAGAGCAGAGAGTGCTGCTGTTGCTGCAGCTGAGGTCTGGGCTATTTCAGGATGGTTGTCTTGCAGTGTAATGTGGTTTGGTACTTGTGTGTCTAGTCAGGAGGATATATATGGCTGAGTTTGCCTTGAGTGGCTGGCTGGGTTTTGAATGGAATTGAATGGATGCGTTCTGGTTTCTCTGGTTGCTGATTGCTGTGGTTGAGACTTTTCTCCCTTATTTTTCTCCCTCATTTCCTTTTCTGCAGGTGCCTTTGTCTTACATCTGCATCTTAATTCTGTCTTCACGTTCCTTTTTGTTTGTCTTATTTCCACATTGTCTTACTTCCTTTTTCTGAACACCCCGTAATTTTATTTCAGGATTCTTTTTTTGTCTCTTCTTTATTTTGTCACAGCAGCTCTTTCGCTTCCTGCTTTATTTGTTGCTTCTCAGATTTTTTTCTTTTTTTACTTTTACCTAATCTGCTTTGTCTTATCTTACTTCCTCTCTTGTTTATCCACCTCCTTTCTCCTCATTTTCCCTTCTTTCAACCCTTTCTTATTTTTCTCAGAAATCTTCTTGCCATTGTTTTCTTTTTGCCTCCTTGTGTTTTTATATGTCATTTTCCCCTCCGTTCTCTATGTTTATATCTCCTCCCCTCTCATCACTTTTAAGTCCCGTTTTCATCATATCTTCTTCCCTCTTTTCAGGCTCTCTGCTTTTCTGTCCTCTCCTATTGCTTTCTCTCTGTCTTTTTGCCTTTATCCTTATGTCTTTCCCTTTCTGCCTCCTTCTCTTGCTCTCCCTCTGTTTTTGTGCTTGCTGTTTTAGCATACTCTGCAGGGAGCACTCCTGCGATGCCAATTATATTGACTGAAGAAAAAGAAAGAGGAAGGGAAGGATGAAGAGGGAAAGAAGACTAAGAGGAGGGAGGGTGGGAAGACCTGTGCATGCACAAAAACACATATTCATGCTGATGGAGAGAATGAATAAGGGGATAGAGGCTTTAGAGCACAGGAGGAACAGAGGAGACAGAGAAGGAGAGGAAGAGAGAAATGATGAAAGAGAGGCAGAGCTGGGAGGAAGAGGACAGAGAGAAATTGGAGGAGAGAGAATCCGTCTGTGAGTGTAATAGTCTCCTGCTGTCGAACCCGGGGGAATTCACTGACTGCAGAGGGAAAGAGAGAGGTAGAGAAACAGAGATAGAGGGAGACAGAGGAAGAGAGAGAGAGGGGGGTGGGTGTGATCACAGCAGAGAGAGAGATGGAGAGATACAGAGGCAGAGCAAGCGAGACAGAGAAAGCTGAAACAGAGTGAGACGGCAGGAAAAGAAAGATGACTTCAGTCCTTTCCTCTCAGAGCTGAGCTTGTAGGGCTCCACTCCAGGCAAATGTGGCTCGTGACATTAAATAAGATTCAGATTCAGGACTGAGTGTATGAATGGAGAGCGCAAGTATATCATAGTAATGTGCTGCTGTACAGTAGCTTTGCCGGGGGAATTAAATGTAGTGTGCAAGCCTGTGGATTGGATGTTAATGTTTTTTTGTACAGTGTGAAAAATGTCAGATTATCCAACAAAAAAAAGAGAATAGATTCTTACTAGAAACTATTTTCTAGACATGCAGACTGCTTAACTTGGATTACTTCTGTTTTGAAATACCAGTTTGTGAGATTTTACTCTCTCAGGAAAGAGCCAAGTAGGGTGTGTGAAAACAGTTAAGACAACCACGACAACATTGAAACCACTGACTGGCAAACTGAATGAGATTTCTCATTTTATTACAGTGTTTTGGCGGGAAGTCATACCGTGGCATTTATAGGGATGTGACTTTGACATATGACAAGTACAAATCCCAGTGGCACGTGGCTGTCACGATCTGAGGAGGCAGACCGTGCGGTGGTGTGTGTGGTGGACCCAGGTGCGAACACACGAGAGTAGACTGGAGTAAACTTAACTGAAAGCGAGCCTTTATTGTGGCTGGTGACAAGGCAGAAACGCAGTGACAAACTAAACTATGACTAAACTGGGAAAGTAAAACTAGGAAAAACTATGAAGACACAGGAAACCATAACTATGAATACTAAGACTGGCTGTGACAACATGGAGGGTGGGAACACAGACGACGCGACACAGACTACATGAAACACAGAGACTAAATACACATGAGGGATGATCAGGGGAAGTGGCCACACATGGGAGCACAGCTGACACACATGAACCTAACGACAGGACAAGAGAGGTGAAACTAAATACACTGACATTGAATACAGACTTTCAAAGTAAAACAGGAAACATGGAGATTAGACATGACATGAACTAAACATAACCACGCAGACATGACGCATGAACCAGGGAGACTTAGTACAGGGGGAGACAACAAGACTAAACAGCAATCTAGAAATTAACTAGGTGAACTAAGCTAAGGCACAAATAAATACAAAAGATACATAAAACTCAAACACTGGGTCGCTCGACCCAGGACCATGACAGTGGCAGTCTCCACCAGCAGAACACGCCCCACCTTTCAGCCAACCTTTGCTAATGTTGTATTATACCCTGTGTCTTGGGAACTACCTCTGTGATAGACTGGATGTACCCCACCCCACGACAGCTGGGACAGGCTCCGGCCGCCCTGCATCCCTGAACTCGATAGCAGTGCAAGAAGTGGATGAATATGAAATCCATAGTGGTAAATTTCCAACATTTGTTTCATAGTTTCTGGCAGTTGCAGATTTGTTGATGTGGTCCTTTTAAATGACACTGATTGGTGCAGAGCACACACATCTGCACAGTCTACTGTACATCCATCATGCCACCTGTGCTTGCATGCACGACGATGTACCAGGGGGTGTTGGGTGTTTTTCCAGGTTTTTAGCTTGACATATAACTTGATAATATAAATTTATAGCACCCATTAGGGACAGGATGATAGATCTAGCCAGTATTTACCTTATTATATGTTGTGTCAGATAGTTAGGCTGTTGCTTAAAGTGATGGTTCCTCTCTACTGTATGTGCACAAAGAGAGACTACTGATTTTTTTTAAAATGATTTTGTTTTGGGTTTATAGTTTGATTATTCTGTTCTACCAACAAGTATAATTGAGCCCTCAACCTACCATGGGATCAGTGTAATGGGTTAATTGATCTTAAGGAGATGGTAAGAGTTTTATTGTCTAGAAAAGTCTTTTAGTGATCTGTGGTGCTTTAAGTGTTCTCTCTGAGCCTTTTTTACCTTGAAGAACAAGAATAAAATTTACATGGAAATGCTGTGCAAAGATGAATTCAGTTTGAATACATTATGGTAAGTACTGTCAAACGGATGTCAGTTACACTGAGACATTAAAGGAATAAAACGTTTTTTTTTAATACATAAAAGATTATTGGTTGCATAAGTAGTGCCTTGTCCTGATTCTTTACCCACCTATTTGCTATATTTACTGTAATAACACCATCTTCTAGTGCCCTCTGTGTGGCATGTATTTATAGTGTGTAGGTGTGCGCTGTATGCTGCCTTGCTCGCATTTGTAAAATGATTACGGTCCAGGGGTTGTTGATAAAAATCCCACAAGGTCTCCAGCTAAGTGATAATTTAATTTCAGTGTAATGCAATTCAGTAGAAATACATCAATCAGAATAAATGAGAGTGTATATTATGATTTGAATTTGCATTTTTTGATATTGAATAAAAAAAAATCAGAGAACATTTCAGCCGCGTGTGCATCTGTGTACATTTGCATCGTATACTGTGAGGTGCTGCCCTCATATTTTCTGTCAAGGGCGTCACCAGATGGTCACAGGACCGCGCCAATTTACCAATCTAGGCAGTCATTACAGTTAAGACCACTTGGAGTGACCCTAATTAGTCAGTTACCCCGCAAGGGGCACCCTGACAATGTGTAGAGGTACCCCGCCACTCATAGCACACGCAGATTAAACCGCCACTGTCCAGGCTCTATTGTTTCACTGTTTGTGTCTGTGGTGCCATTGTTGGAAGCTGCCACCGCTCTCCCCGTCTTTTTTGTCTTCTTCATCCCTCGTCTTGCTTTTTCATTGATCTCCATTATCTTCATTGGGAGTGACAAACCGTGGGGGTTGCGTTCGTTAGTTGAGGTTTGTTGTTACAAGGCATACACGCATTCCAGTAGACATGATGGGGAAGAGGAGCGTTGATCATGGTTCCTCTCACTCTCTCTCATACACAAACACACACACGCACACACACAGAGACACACACACAGCAACGAAGACATATTCTCAAAGTGGTCCCTCGAGACAAGAAACATGTCGGGATAGCGAAGCAGAAAGAGTTCTTGTACACCTGCAAACACATACTTTCAGCGAAGAGAAGACAGGCCTTGCATGAAATACAAAGACTCATACACATTACACAGACTGCAAACTTTGGTCCACATTAACATTTCTGCTTCTCTCAACCCTGCTTTGTCTCTCTGTGCTATTTCAAGGGAGACGCTCAATCGTGCACGCACTCCCATACACTCCCCCCCATCATCAGCACGCTTGCAAAAACACTTCGTCCTTTCATGTCATGTTGCTGAGCAGTCAGAGAAGAGAGGAGTGGAAAGAAGAAAGGAAGAAGGTCTGCCTGAAACGAAACAAAAAAACACCCAGCCCGAACACCCATTCTCATGTACTTCAGCAACAATCACATGACGAGACGAGAGAACACGTTTATTTGTGATTTCAAGTGGAAGCAGCCAGACAGGAGAGTTGACATGATACCAGAGAAACTTCAGTAGCATCTGCAAGTATCACGATTTGTAGTACGAGTGTATCCGAACAGGTTTCTAATAATTTTTTTAATTGTGCATTTAAGAAAACAGAAGTGTTAAACCATACTAGGCTGTTTCCTAAAGTAATTTCAGTGGATTTTTGATCATGTCTGTACTGGAAGGGGGGATGATTGAAACTATAAAGGCTGCTCTTGTAAATACTATGTTGAAGGCTGAAACAAAGTGGTTTGTACATTGTAACCAATGTGCAACCATGTGTAAAGGTAAAAATGTTTAGGCTATACTTTTTCTGAATGACGCTGGGGAAACAAACCATTTCCAATGTCAAAGAGGTTTGGATGAGAATGTTTTATACGCTGCACAATGTTTACTTTGTGTGAAGCGTACTGACAGCTTAACGCTTCGTCTTTTTGTCCGAATTTTTTCTCAAATGATTTCCATGCTATTCATACATGATTTTTTTTTTTTTTTTGTAAAGAAGCAAACAAATAAAATAACATTGAATTTCAGGGTAGAAATCCTCTGCTGTGGTTGATGTAGTCTAGCATCAGTGTCACAATTACATATAGTTTGTCCATCAAATAGCCAAGTCAACGCACGTTTATTTTTCAGCCCTAAACTCTTCCAGTCATGAGGAACTCTAGTGTCATAATAAAACAGCCCAAAACACTTTTCATCAAGCACATATCCCAATAAATACAGGGAGTGCAGAATTATTAGGCAAATGAGTATTTTGTCCACATCATCCTCTTCATGCATGTTGTCTTACTCCAAGCTGTATAGGCTCGAAAGCCTACTACCAATTAAGCATATTAGGTGATGTGCATCTCTGTAATGAGAAGGGGTGTGGTCTAATGACATCAACACCCTATATCAGGTGTGCATAATTATTAGGCAACGTCCTTTCCTTTGGCAAAATGGGTCAAAAGAAGGACTTGACAGGCTCAGAAAAGTCAAAAATAGTGAGATATCTTGCAGAGGGATGCAGCAGTCTCAAAATTGCAAAGCTTATGAAGCGTGATCATCGAACAATCAAGCGTTTCATTCAAAATAGTCAACAGGGTCGCAAGAAGC
This sequence comes from Rhamphochromis sp. 'chilingali', assembly GCF_963969265.1. Classification (NCBI taxonomy): domain Eukaryota; kingdom Metazoa; phylum Chordata; class Actinopteri; order Cichliformes; family Cichlidae; genus Rhamphochromis; species Rhamphochromis sp. 'chilingali'. The sequence continues at coordinate 27,988,010 of NC_137943.1, read as the reverse complement.
GTGTGGAAAAACCAAGGCGCAAAATAACTGCCCATGAACTGAGAAAAGTCAAGCGTGCAGCTGCCAAGATGCCACTTGCCACCAGTTTGGCCATATTTCAGAGCTGCAACATCACTGGAGTGCCCAAAAGCACAAGGTGTGCAATACTCAGAGACATGGCCAAGGTAAGAAAGGCTGAAAGACGACCACCACTGAACAAGACACACAAGCTGAAACTTCAAGACTGGGCCAAGAAATATCTCAAGACTGATTCTTCTAAGGTTTTATGGACTGATGAAATGAGAGTGAGTCTTGATGGGCCAGATGGATGGGCCCGTGGCTGGATTGGTAAAGGGCAGAGAGCTCCAGTCCGACTCAGACGCCAGCAAGGTGGAGGTGGAGTACTGGTTTGGGCTGGTATCATCAAAGATGAGCTTGTGGGGCCTTTTCGGGTTGAGGATGGAGTCAAGCTCAACTCCCAGTCCTACTGCCAGTTTCTGGAAGACACCTTCTTCAAGCAGTGGTACAGGAAGAAGTCTGCATCCTTCAAGAAAAACATGATTTTCATGCAGGACAATGCTCCATCACACAAGTACTCCACAGCGTGGCTGGCAAGAAAGGGTATAAAAGAAGAAAAACTAATGACATGGCCTCCTTGTTCACCTGATCTGAACCCCATTGAGAACCTGTGGTCCATCATCAAATGTGAGATTTACAAGGAGGGAAAACAGTACACCTCTCTGAACAGTGTCTGGGAGGCTGTGGTTGCTGCTGCACGCAATGTTGATGGTGAACAGATCAAAACACTGACAGAATCCATGGATGGCAGGCTTTTGAGTGTCCTTGCAAAGAAAGGTGGCTATATTGGTCGCTGATTTGTTTTTGTTTTGTTTTTGAATGTCAGAAATGTATATTTGTGAATGTGGAGATGTTATATTGGTTTCACTGGTAAAAATAAATAATTGAAATGGGTATATATTTGTTTTTTGTTAAGTTGCCTAATAATTATGTACAGTAATAGTCACCTGCACACACAGATATCCCCCTAAAATAGCTAAAACTAAAAACAAACTAAAAACTACTTCCAAAAACATTCAGCTTTGATATTACTGAGTTTTTTGGTTTCATTGAGAACATGGTTGTTGTTCAATAATAAAATTATTCCTCAAAAATACAACTTGCCTAATAATTCTGCACTCCCTGTACAGGATGATATATGGTTATGAAATTGGTCAATCAGCCTTAAAAATCTTGTGCACTGTTCAGCACTGATAAGTAGGATATTACTTTGTCAAAGGCAGGATTTATTATTTCAATGACTCAATCCTTTTCATTTCTTATACATAATACACCTCTGTGTAATAAGAGCACATAATGATCCAGTGGAATTCAATATTCAGTTGTCATTCTTATACCACAACACAGCAATCACATGTTCCAATGAACAAAACACAGGACAGAAAATAACAGCAGTAATGTGTTTATCATCTCAGCCACTGACTTTGATAAATAGCCAAAATGGTCTTCTTATAATTTACAGTTATTACTGCTTAATCATGAGCATGAAGTGCACAAAAGTAGTTTTGCATCCCAAGTCGTTGTCAAAGGAAGCTCTGTATTGGAGATTATGTATCAGAATTTCAGGAGCGGGACCGCGCCTCCAAACATGCTCCTTCTGGTTCTCATCTATATAGGTTCCCTCAGTTCTGTAAGCTGTTCATTCTCGTTTACGTGCCCCACCCTCACTCCCTCACCTTTTCAATTATTTAACTTCTTTACTCCTATTTAGTACATGGAGATCTGCCACCCCCGGGAGCTGTCGCGAATCCCCTTCAAGGCCTTCCCCAAACCGCAGCTAAATTCATGTCCAAGCATTCACCTTTACCTACTAAAACACTGTCAAACCTAAAGTGAGGACATCGGCCCAGCTAGTGAAATAGCAATTAAACATGTTAGCCTCAATACGCATTTGCTACTTCGTTTCATAACAGCGTAACACAGCTGTGACACCATGAGTGCAATGGGCTGCAGAGTTGATGAGTTTGTGATATCAGATGTATTCTAGGTGTATTCTTCAAAAACAGAAGTGATGCTCTGCTCGATGTTAAAAAAAGACCTTTGAAGAGAAACCAAAGCTTTCTCAATTCCTGTTCATAATGATTCACCACTTATCACAACATTGAGAATAATTTCTTTCTTTAACCAAGCCAATACAATTTCAAGTACCAGTATAATCATTTTAATAAGGATTGCGCTTTTTAAACACAATATGCAATTTTCTCTGAGAACCTTTCCCCAATGTTTTTCTTTGTAACTAAACAAATTGACTTTTTTAGCCTGATTGTATGAGTTTGAAGATTTTTTTTTAGACTTACCTTATTTGATAAGTGAAACTGTCCTGTTCTGTTGGCAGATAGTTGTTTCAAGTAATTTTTTCCGGATTTTCTTTGATTTTGTTGCTTTGCAGTATTTTGTTAGCATTTTTTTTTCAAGTAACACCATAATTTTAAACTAAATTCTCCTTTCTATTAAACTTCTTAATAGGTCCTTAAATAAGCCTTTATATGCGGTTTCCCTCACTAAGCAAGAATCTGGGAGCCATCCATTAGCTCTAAATAGTGTTTGTATATTGATATTGCTGCCAAAACCCTGTGAAACATACAGCAATGTTCATCTATTCTATCTATCTATTCATCTATTCATCTTGGACATTGGACAATTTCTGTGTTGTGCTTCACTAGCTGTTGATTTTGCCTAACATCATAACTGCCTAACCCTGGCCCCACTCAGTTTTAAAACTGGCCTTGATTGAAAGCACTGCACTTTGTTTGTACCTCGGGTTGACATTTCGGTTGTGCTCTGCGTTTTCCAGGAGAAACCTTCTGTCTGTTTGTGTTTGTCAGATGGACCTTGAAAGCAACAGGCACGGAGAGCAAGGCGGAGGTGTGTGTTTGTGTGCCCATGTGTGTATGCTGATGGACGACAAGGGCGACTCCATTTCTTAGGTCAAGCTTCGGGTCATCTCTGTTGCCCTGGTAACCCTGTTCTGGCTGGGTTGCTTGGCAACAATCCTCTTTTGTTCCAAATGATTTAATTTGAAGCATATCTTCCCTCGTCACCCTTGGCTCACTGACTCACCCCTCTTCCTCGATCTTGTCCTCCTTCTGTCCCTCCATCACTGCTTGCTGAGTCTTTTCCTTCACCCTCCTCACTGAATTCCCCTTTTTTAAATCTTGGCCCTTCCATTGACATCGAGAGCCCAATCCTTCTTTTCCCTGTCCTGTAAGTCCCTCCTGTTATCAGAAGGTTTTACGAGCGGATAGGTGTGTGTGTGACTATGTGAGAGCACAAGAGTGAGTTTGCTGAGTTTGAAGGTGGTGACTTTGCTTGACTGTACTTGCCTTTCTGTACTGTGCCATACAGAGTACATTTTCATGTTTCTCATAAACTAATCTAGGATCTAAACTTGCACTGTCGTCTCCAATGCCTTCCTGTGAAGGGTTTGTATCATGTTCTTCCTTTGCCTGTAAGTGCCTCCCACAGTCTAAATATATGCATATAAATTTAATTGGGGATTCTAAATTCGCCTTGGTTTTCGAATAAGTGGCTAAGAAAATGGATGGACGGAAACTAATCGGCAGCTGTGCCAGCCTCCGTTCTTCTAAGAGGCTGTCCACAAAAGCCTGGCTGCAGGGACTTAATACTTTTCAGCTGTAAGAGCATTTATAAGGGTCAAGCACTGATGTTGGACACAGACTGAAGCCAGAGAATATGACCTGAAAGTCAAGACACTGTTGCCAAAAATGTGGGAGCATCACTCTCGTCTTCTGAGAAATTAAGATTTAGACATTTTGGAATTTAAACTTAATTTAACAAATAAGTTTGTTCACATACTTTGAGGCTACACTCTGTCATAATATTACAAACTGTAATGTTTAACCGTTGCTTAATACAGCAGGCTGTGTTCTGCTGTTGTGCCTTACATCAAACAAAACCTGTCATTCATAACAAAAAACAAAAAGTTTGCGAGTTTTTAATCAGTTTGTTCAGAATCATTACAGAGACATCATTAAGACATCATCAAGGTGTAATTTCACTCAAACGTAAATTATATTAAATGAACAGCCAGTGTGTGTGTGTGTGTGTGTGTGTGTGTGTGTGTGTGTCCTTCTCCTGCTTATCTAACAGTCCAAGTATCTGATTGCGGCACGCTTTTGTTTTCCAGAACAGTACACACATTTTTTCCAGACTTCTTGTTATTGCTGTTTTTGAAAAATGGGTAGACAACACCCATCTTTCACAGAGAGATGAGCACAGAGAAAGACAGAAAGCAGATTCTGAGTCTCACCATAGCAGGTCCAGTGATCTTAGTCAAAAGGGCAGACTTCTGGTAATTGACTACTCATTTCTTTAAGTGGCCTATTGGCAAGGGCAGTCGGTGCATTTGCCAAAGCATTAAAGATTTAACTCTCTTTATCTTCCTGCGTGTGTGTGCGGAAGTGCAGATGGACAGATAAAGCTTGGTTGCCATTTTTGATATCATGCGATGATTTGTGGTGGAGGATTTTTTTTTAAATCGTGGGTGTACTGGTTCAGGACAGGGCTTCTCTCTTTAAAATCTAAAGTATCTGTCTTCCTCTGTCTTCCCAACCCGACTGTGTCCGATTTATTTTTAAAGAAGCTTAGCTGACAAAGCTGTATTGAAACTCTGCAGAGATAATTATAGAGGTAATTATGATGTAACAAACAGCAGCTGAATAATGGGTTTCAGCCTGATTAGCAACTCAATAAAGCATATATGCCATTAAAGTATAGGTTCAGATTCAAGTCGCACATTTTATCTGTATGTACAGTAGGCATACTGGTTCTGAAGCAATACTCAGTTTTACTCCACTGCATCAAAAAATAGGGTCAAATTGTTCTTTCACCATTTTAAATTAGTATGAAGTGTTTACATTCTGAGGTTGGTTTCTTCAGCCTTACAGTTTGATGTTGCTGGCTGAGCCCAACCACAAACCTGTGTGGCTCAGAGAGCTGCAGGAAATGAACAGCTTTTACTCAAAGCTAGCCACAGTTTTTTATGCCTGTACATTTTTTATACAAAGAGAAGGACAGAAAATGATGCACTTTCTTTCACAGACAGCTGTGCATTCCAAGTATGATGATGGAGGATGAGAAACATTCAAATAAGTGATTAAAGTGCAGATGGGTTTAGGCAACTAAAATTGTAAGGTGCCTAAAGGGAAAGATGATGGGTACGGTTAATATCTGATAATCTGGATGTTAAGCGTAGGGTTTTGTTTTTTTTAAATCATAGGGTACAGAACTTTCCTGTGCTGAACCTAATCTTAGCTGAACCGGTGCAAATTTATGACCTGTTAAAATATCTGTAAAACTAGTGACATTCAGAGAGTGTGAGACTTCTTTGGGTCTACAACACTCAAGCAATTGCTCACTTTGGTGACAACCAAAAAATATTGCTCCCATCATAGGAATACTATCCTAGGAAACATGGAGAAGGAATTTAATGCTTAAAAGGCCATAGCTTTGGAAGATACCCACTTGATTTGACTCCCTCAGACTACTGAAGTTTTATTTCACTCTGATTTTGTAGGGATGAAACAAATTTAAGCACTAGTAAAGTGACCTTAGAAAGAGATAAGTTCAAACCAGTAGCGAGACAAGGAATGATAACAAGAAGTGTGAATATTCTTGTGGTCACGCATTTGAAAATATCCTATCCTATATTAACAGTTATCTCCGTTTATTGCTGCTCTTTCTCCCCACCTCACCACTTATGTCAGCACCTCTTCATTTTTTTCATCCATACTGTATGTGAGCTTTCTCATTTTTCTTTTGTCTTTGCTCTACTTCCCTCCATCTTGCTCTCATTGTTTCTTTTTTCCCACTCTTTCGGTCTTTTTGCCCCCTTTCTAAGTCACCCTGTCATCTCTCCTCATTGCTTTCATCAATCTATATATGCTTATTTCTGCCATGTCCTTCGCTCACCTCTCACTCTCCCTTTCCCTCTTTCATTTGCTTTCTCCCTGTTTTTCCCCTGTGCTTTTCTCTATCTTTGTCTTGCTCTCTCGCCATCCCAACTCTCTCTGTCTTTCTCTTCCTTGCAAATCATTATTCTTTTTCTTTTGTCAGCAGTGAAGCCCTTTTCTGCAAAATGAATCCCCCCTTCCTCCCTCTCTCCCTGCTTGCGCTCCCTTTTCATTCTCATAGTGCTGTTTCAGTGGCAGGGTGGGGCGGCCGGCTTGGCGCCTGACTACTGCTGCAGACACTGCTGGGCTATGATGGTGGTGGTGTGTGAGTGCGTGTGAATGGGGGGGATCTAGCTCGTGGAGGATGCGGGTAAGGAGGGGATTGCCCGATTTCTGAGCTAACTATGTTTGACAGGGAACATAGGGAGGGTGGGTTGGCAGGGTAGTGGAGGGGTACTTTATGGGAGGTGGTGGGGCCTTTTGTGGGCTCAGAGAATCCCCCACAAGTAGGACTGATTAAGAAAAAAGGCGGGCTGGGGTAAAAACTAAGGGCTAAGGAGGTTGTTTGTCCTAAGGTGGCAGATAGGGGGTCCTTAAATCCCAACATCCAGTCCCACCCAGCACTCCCCCCCTTTACTTCCACACTCATCTACATCCCTTGACGATTTTAAGTAATTTGTTCACGGTCCCAAATAATGTGGCACCAGAATGAGGATTGCAACAATCGCTGTTCTGTTAAAGACTGCAAAGCTGTAAAGAGCCTTTTTGCTCCAAACGATCTGCATTTCATAAGTCAGACATGAATGGGGGGTCTGCTTCTTTTAAAAAAAACAAAATTGTTATGATTTGCAGATTTTTCTTAATTCACCAGGAATTAAGAAAGAAAATAGATTCAATCTGCATCTTGTGAGTCGTAACAGCCGGACGGTAATGGTGGAGAGTTAAAGGGTGGAGTGAGGGGTGCAATAGTTGGGGAGGAGTAAACTTGTGGATGGTAGAGGTGGGCAGAAGGGCACACACACCCACACACACATATTTACAGTCCCGGATATGCACACACTTACCCAGGGGGATGGGGGTGGTAGTTGGGACAGCTGGGCATAGATGGATGGTGTGGGGGAGGCTGCTCCGTATCTGTCAGGGTGGGTGTATGTTTGTGTGTATGTCTTTCTGAATGTGTCCTCTGTGCATTATGGGGAAAGAGCGTGCATGCATGTGTTTTTCGCATGTTCCCCTTCTGGAGTCCAGCTGTATCTAATGCTGCATTTCTTTATTAAGCACATTTTTATCCATTAATGTCCTCGTGTCTGATGTGTGTGCCTGAGAGATGTGTAACTCTTTTTTGTGTGTGTATGCCCCTGTGTACAGTTTTGGGGGTGAGTGGTGAGTACATGAGGGTGTGTCTGTATGGAGGAGGGCTGTTTGTGTGTGTGTTTGGGGGGAGGGTCAGCTTTCTTGTAGTCTGCGCAAGTGGATGCCTCTGTGTGTGTGTAATGGCCTGTATCATACCACGC